>NW_017728997.1:12566689-12621579 GCF_001723915.1 Gavialis gangeticus | reverse complement strand
GGGGCTTCTTGTTTTGCTTTCTTTTACAATCATCTCTTCTGAAAGGAACACAGGAATCTAGCTTACCTGCTCTCCTGGGACCACATATGGCAGAGCCATCTGCCCTGAGACCGATTCAATCCTGCTGCGGCGGACAGATGCAAACAGCACCTTTTGGAGCAAGCAGGGATTAGCCTTCACTAGGGCCATGCTTCCATCCTTGGAGCCCACCCAGAGAGGGAAGATTTCTGCTGCCAGCATGATACCTCAGGGCCCCAGAGCTGAGGCTGCTGGGAGGATATCCACTATCCATGCATCCCTGGCTGCTTAGGTAAGGCTGTCTCCAGCATCCTCCTTTGGAGCTGTAGTTGCTGTTTGAGACTCCAGACAGCAAAGGGAACTCCTGGCACCTTGTACCAACCCTACTTGCACTGTCCATCCAGTATCTACCAGCCTTGGGCTGGGCACCACCCATCCCTGTACCCCATCTTACCTCCTAGGATGAATGAAGTGTTTTATGCTCCCAGTCAGATGCAGCTTAGCAGAGAGGCAATCCCCAGGTCATGGTCACCCCTAACAAGTGGGGTAGAGTGGATAAACTTGCACAGCTTCCAGAGCTGTCAGTCCGTGGCTTTCCCAAGCACTACCTTGAGCAGGGGCAGGGCTCCCAGCCCACTGAATATCCATTAGAAACTTGCAGCAGTGAGTGATATGTGCCTGATTATATCAGGTAAAACAAGAACATGCAGGAGAATTAGCTTCCCATGCAGTGGCACCTATGATTCATGGGCATCCACTTTAGACATCAATTTATTGCTGGAGACAGTAGGAGTTTTCCTGTTGACTTGACTGTGCTTTGGACCTGGCCAAATTCTGGCCCTTGAGGTAAGAGACATAATAGCCCTTCACTCTTGAGCAAGTCAGTTCTGTGCTGACCGCACAAAACAGGACCACCAAAGTCTTCCTGCTTGAGCCATAGAAAAGCTGCTCAAAGCATGATTTCATCAGGACGGATGTGTTGTATCTGGAATTGCAATACCACAGAAAATGCTGCTGACAGCTCTTCCAATCTACATGCAGTGTAGATGGATGTTACACATATTAGACTCTCTGACCAGTAGGTTTTTAAGAATTTGTGGCTCTTCTGTTGCACAGTACCCATGCACCCAGGTTTAGTACATTATCTGAAATATTAAGGACATCTGCAGGTGATGTATAACAAAAATGAGTGCCTGTATTAGACAGATAGTTGCACTGATCCCCGAGTATTTTGCAAGGAGCCTTTCTCCTGAGTTGCTGATGGTGTTTGCAGTTTGGTTCACTACTGATGCTTTTTTTTAGCTTGCTCTCACCAGCAACTATTACTTAACCGGGGTTACGTTGCATTAGAGACACCAATAGGAAGGAGGAGAAATCGGGGAACAAGTCAGTGACAAATCAACGTGTGTGAATTAGGGCCAAATGCAGCACACATGTTTGCCATCAAATGGAGGCACCAGCAAAGAAATGAAAATAGAAAGAGACAGAATCAAAATTAGCAAGATAACGGATTGTGTTTTGGGGAGGAAGCTCTGTATCATCATGTTCTCGTTGTTTTAATCCTCTTCCTGCCTTTGTCATACTGATTTGTAACATTCAGATAACGCCTTCTCCTTAGCATCTTTTGGCTGAGATTTACACAATCAGTCTGCAGCAATACAAAATATTACAGTGCCAAGGCTAGGATTCTCACCTGTCGTTGTTGAAAATATTACAGGAATTTTCACCCCATCCATCCAGTTGTTTTTCAACTTCCTGAATCAATTAGCTGCTCGGGAGATGGCATCCTGACTGATAAGTGGAAGGAACTTGAGTGCTAATGCCTGGGTTTTTATAAAGACAGATCCACCAGCCGTGCGAATTTGAATGTCATTTCTGGCCCTCTTAAAGCAGGCATCATTGGAATATACATAATTATCCAGTTTCTTGCTCAAATACTTTATTTGCATATCGAGTTGTAAGAACCATGCTGGCAAAAATGAATGGAAATATGCACGCAGGTCTCAGCCCTTGGTACCCAGAAATGGGATCATAGACCTTTTCCTATTATACTGAAACCCTTTTCTACATATAGGATAGCTAATTCCCTGCAAACATAATTTTCGTAAAGATGATGGGAGATGTATCTGCAACTCTTTTTGATAGTGCCATTTGTTACTCTGTTCTGGCAGAACAGAAGCATAATGCAGCAGGCTCTGCTGACAGATCAGTCATGGACAATGCCTTGGGGGATATTAAAAATAGAGATACATTTTCTTTGTGGATCTGATTTTATATCCCCATTCATTTTAGTGAAAGTTTGCATGTGCTATCCTGGATACTGTTGGGATTTACCTTAGAGAGAGCAGACTGGCCTTCTCTGCATAATATATCCCATATGGGGAGACAGTGCTGCTAAGTTGCATTCCTATTGCATGCATCTCTCAGTGCCTAGGGAAGGAGATCGAAATCAGTGCCAGAAAAAAAAAGATCTGTCTTTTCATGGCTATGCAGCACCAGTGAGTTTTGTCCCGGTCTTGACCATCACTCATGCCCAGCTCATGAAAAGGTTGTCCTACTTATACAGATATCGATAATGAAAGTTAGCTATCCAAAGTCCATATCCCAGTGGTTGAAGTGCTTTTCCAAGTTAAGCTGTATAATAAAAATAATACTTTAAAATTCATGGTCTCCATTTTATTACCTTTGGAGGTAATAAAGGATACAATCACTTTCTTAAATAGCATGTACAATTTATTTAGCCTAGACAGAAGCTTTTCTAACAGTAAGAAGAGCATATTTATAACTTTCCTTTGGGCCAGTAGAGTTTTTTAATGTTATAAAACTATCCAAGTCTCTTAAAAATCAATATGTGCAGAATAATTTATAGTGCATGGGCTACAGTCTATAGGATCCCCACTTAGAAGGTAGACTACTATATCATTGTCTGATCTGGAGCTATGTATATGATGGCAAATTAAGGTTTCTGCTGAGGGCCCCAGCTTTGGGGGAGGTGTGAAAAGAGATGAGCTACCTGGACAGTGATGAATAGAAGTATTCATCGTGCAAAAGGAAGCATAATTCTGTCCAGCACTTCCATAACCCTCTTTCGCTATCATATATGGGAGCTGTGAATGATTTAGCTTGTGCTTTCTACAGAGGATCTCGCTAGCCTAGGTTTGCCCCCTGCCTCACTCGGATACATGCCCCTGGCATCACTACCCACTCTGCCCTTCTCCCTGGTTGGGGATGAGAGAGTGAGGCTACCGAGTGTTTCCAGAGTAGCTGAGATATGGCCCAGAATATATACCCATTACATAGCATCTTGTTATGAAACTCGAACCTTGCCCCAGCATGAGAATATGGAATTACCCGCCAGTCTAGAACCGTATCTCAATAGTTGATGCTTCAGATCGGGGGCCGGGAAATTCAGCACTTCTACTATTTCACTATTTTGGCAGGGGGATGCCCCACTCAATGAAAATAAAGGAAGTACCAGTAAACCAAGCTCTTAATTAAGCCTACAGCATTGTGCACAGATAGAAAACTACTTCCTGACAGTGATGATTTTCATGCTGTGAAATGTGAGTCTGTATGTCCCAGGGTCGGAGATGCCAAAGTGAACACATTTTAAAGTGTTTTTAAAAAAAAAAAAAGAATGTAGAAATCATTTGCTGTTGCTTTCCTAATGACTAAATCCTGATGCTTTGTCTCTCCTACGTATATATACAATGTTAACTTCCCTGTAATTATTTTTAATGGTCACAATGCTGCTTCTTCCACTGTCCACACCTTCCTGATGATATCTCATTTACATTAGGGCCAAACTGTCTTTGGGAGGAAGGCTTTGGGATTTACAGTAGATTCTCACTTCCCGATCGACTCAGGAAAACTTAATGAACTTTTTCTAATCTATTAATTTCTTTTCTCAGTGCTTTTATGCAAATGCAGCAGGTCTTCCTAAAGCTCTAAGTAGATTCAGCCCAGTATATTTAGACAAGAAGACACAGTAGTGTGGTTTTGGTGGCAGACTTGTAGTTAGGGGAGATTTATGTTATATGCCACAAAGTTACTTTGACCCCAGTCAAATAACCTCTGAGCCGTGGTGTCCCGGTCTGTGAAATGTAACAGCAGTGGTTATCTCCATTGGCAGAATGGACTGAGGCTCAATTAATTAGGTCCAAATGACATGTGTACACTCACATGGCCTGTGGATAGGTAAACCTGGATGGGTTGACTTCTAAACCGATAACAACGTTCATTTTTTGACTCGCCATCAGTTGAAGGATGAAGGCAGCAAGAGGCGTCCTTGAGCCTGCGCCTGCAGTTGGCTTTACAACGGGACCAGCTCAATACACAGAGCGGCTGAAGGTTCATTTCGATTCAATGTGTTGAAACGTGCCTAACGCGAATTAGTCACATGCCTAAAATCACATGCTTAAGTACCCAAGTTGTCTCAGATCCCTGATCAACAGTCACTTCTTCTTCTCTATTTTTGTGTTCTCCCAATAAGAAATATATAAGCCTAAAGCGTTCCAGAGCTAAAGAAAGAAATCTCTGGGAGAAATTGCCATTTATCATAAAATGATCTGCGGCAATTAGAAATCCATGTAGTGTTCTTTGTTGTTGTTGTTTTCATTAGACAGTATTTGTAGGTGTGCTGCTCTATTGTGTGACTAGGTGGCATTAAGGTCTCAACATTTTGAACAGCAGATACTTATGGTAAAAACATTCCCTCTGATTTAAGCCAAAGTAGTGATCGCACACGTACCTGTCATTAATCTTACATGCAGAGCCAGGCTTCTCATATTTCAAAATCTTTGGAGAGGCAGCTTTTTAATCTATATTTGGTCCCTTTTTCCCCCTCTGAGATTGATTTCTCTTTGCATATAATGCTGTAGTATTTTCAATTTAAACAGGAACCAGACATAAAATTGTTGAATATGAAATATAAGCAGAGAGAAAGGAAACAATTATCTTGCAATTGTGGGGGTTTTTTACAGTAAAACTTTAAAACTTTAAAGAGAACACCTCTGCGTGCTTTAACTATTGCTTCAAACTACAGATTACCTTGACTAGAAACAAACAGGCAATTTTTCCAGGGTGTGACCATAAATCCAATTAATCTCAAAGGGAGTTCTGTATGCACAAGGGATGAATGTACTATATATCGGTGTATGTAGGGTGTATCAGCCCTGAGCTGAGAGGTTAGAAAATACAGCCCAAATATATAGGTGCTATAACTCATTGAAATCAAACTCAGTAGGACTGGGTCTGGGTGGAAGACCTGCAAGGAATTAAAAAAAAAAAAAAATCAGTGCTGATTTGAAGCATGGCTGAGTATTCAGTGGACAGTTATTCCTTTCTGCACAGTTATTCCTGCTCATTCCTTCTGTCTTTAAAGATGTCAAGAGCCTCTCTCAAGAGCCTTTGAGATCTGTCCCATTGTGTCATTACATGTTCTCCACACATAAATTCCCATGTAGTATTTGTTAAATACATGGCGTTCTTCCAGATTTCCCATCCCAAGATCTAGACGTTTAAATGGTCACTACATTTCACTCCAGGACCAGACATCATTCACTTCCAGGGTTCAGCAGCTCTTACAGTTTGAGCAAGGGTGGGAGTCTGCCTCAGGGCAGAGCGGGTGTGTCTACACGTGCATTTACTGTGCAGTAAATTACTGCACAGTAAGTGGCTTTTAAACTGGCATCTACATGTGTCGGTGTTACTGTGCAGTAATGCAGCGTGCGCTCCAATTTGGGAGTA
Organism: Gavialis gangeticus; assembly: GCF_001723915.1. Classification (NCBI taxonomy): domain Eukaryota; kingdom Metazoa; phylum Chordata; order Crocodylia; family Gavialidae; genus Gavialis; species Gavialis gangeticus. Next base: position 12,615,813 of record NW_017728997.1, on the reverse strand, counting down.
TAGTTACTCCCAAGTCACAGTATACACACAGTGTTACTGTGCAGCAAGGCATCTACACAAGCCTTATTGTGCAGTACAGGCAACCCCCCACTTAGAGCGCTTAATTGGTTCCTGAAAAAATGAGCATTAAGCAACACAAGTGTTAAGGGAAACCAAAAGTATTTGACGACCCAAGATGGTGACCACAGTTGTTTTTAATGAGCCAAAATGGCGGCCGCAAATGTTATAATGAAACTCGCTGAGCACTACATGAAATCAGGTATCAATTTAAAATGAGCGTTATAGCAAAATAGAGCTAAGTGATGCAGCATTAAGCCAGGGCTGCCTGTAACTAAGTGGGTGTAAATTTGCTACCTGCATGATGCTACCTGAAAGTTACTGCATAGCATGGGTGCGTGTCTACATGTGCGCGCCTATACAGTGCAGTAACTATGGCAAGTTACACTGAGTTGGGTGTAAATTTACTACCTGCATCATGCAGGTAGCAAATTTATACCCAACTCAGCAACACTTCCCATAGTTACTGCACCATACAGGTGCGCACATGTAGACATGTACCCGTGCTATGCAGTAACTTTCCACTTAAGTTACTGCGCAGTAACGGAGCACATGTAGACCTACCCACGAAGAGCGCCATCCAGCTTTGGAATATCGGCCTCAGTCGTGGGCTGCCTTCGTCGGTCATCCTGATGGAGAGAAGCAGCCTGTCAAGGCAGTTATAAAAGGCAGGCAGACCTCTCCCGTTCCTAACACTGCGTAGTCGGTAGTATTTCCACCGGGGAGGAAAAGGAAGCCCAGCACCCTGGGGACTGTGCTCTCTCCTCACCCATTGGGAAAAAATGAGACATTTCCTTTCCCCTTCTTTCCTCTTTCCTTTCCATCATTACAATACCAGGCTTGGCAAAGTAGTGGACAACTGCACTGCAGCAGGGCTGGGGCTGAAGGGTAAGTGGAGTCTGGCAGGGGACTGGAACTGGGCAGACTGGAGTCAAGGTCTAAACCAATGCGAATTACAGCGCGTTATGACAAAGCCTTCTGACAAATGCGTCTAGTGACGACAGAGCAAACCTCACACAAGTAATACTGCTGTCTGGGCTCTTGAGAAAAACACTACAACCATGTGTTACTTAATCCGCGTGTGATTTATGTGGCTGGGCTTCCAACTGCACCCCTCCCCAGGCCATCCGTGGTGGTATATTTATTAGCAAGCCTCAATTTCTATCAGATGCTTGCCACTGGAATCCCAAAGCATAACCTTTTGTGAAGCTGACTGTTTGTGTTTTTTATTATGAATGCTGAAATATATATTGCCCCAGAAAATGCTTTTTCTGCCAGAAAGACTATGTAATGAACTGGAAACTCAACACTGAGGAATTGTATATATTCATGTATATTTATTATTAGGTACTTGGATGTGTTTGCATTACAAATTGCTCTCATTGGACTTCCACTGGAATGGAGTACTTGCTTATTTTTTGCTACTGGTCAATAACTGAACTTCCTTTTTCAAAAAATGATGGTAGAGGTCAGCACCCAGCAGGTGTAAAACTGCCTGGTACCTTCAGCTAAGGATCTGGCTTCATTTTCATTTCACAAGTGGTCATTTTATTTGATTTGATATTGAGAAGCATCATCGCTCTACCACCTGTAACCATGAAATACATATGATAACAGGGCAGAGAATCAATAGCTGTAATGCACCCAGTGAAATTTGAGTACCTTTGCTTTTTCTTTCTTTCCCCGACTTCATTCTTCCTTGTTTCTGTCTTCTCCAGACTCGTGGCTAGTGATCAAAAATAGCTGATACTAGTATAGCCGAAAAGTGATTTTTGATGCACAGTTGGTTGATGGCCTGTAAACTCCCTGACTTTTAAGTTAGCATAAAAATTTAAGAGAACTAAACATCAGTGGGTTTTATGCCCAGGTGTTTGGTTGTTTTCCAGTTTTGTGTGGCTGGGAAAGGGGTTATTGTTTGGTCATATAAATGTATGAATGAGAAGGAAAACATTGGACTCCTATAGATGTGCAGGGAGCTGGCTCCAAAGTGCTGGAAATCCAGTGCATTGGAGCAGCCTCAATTAATCAAGTCTGTGGGAGCACAGCAATAAATTTGCTCCAGCAGACTCTGGTGTCACATGTATCAGCGTCTCCACACCGAAAACCAACAGCGGGGTCGTCTGAACTAAAGCTCGTTCGGTGAGCTTTAACTCAAAGAGCCCCGCCACCATTTTTCAACATGGGGGATGCTGATAGATGCGACTCTCAGGCGCTTATAATTAGCGTGGCTTGCTAATTAAAGTACTCCCTGCCTACCCCACCCCTGTGCCTCCCAAAGTACATGGAAAAATGCCCGTTGTTTCTCATTGCACCAGGCATTTATGTGCAAATGGCTTAGGTTCAAGACCAGGTTTGTATTGACTGAGGAAGTGAAAAATGTCGGCATCTCAAAAGGATGGCGTTCAGAATAAGTTAGCCTGCAGTTCACGGAGGTGGAATAGATTCTGCTTGGGAGAGAGTTGCACTCACCTGCTTGTCATTGAGGTGGTTCTCAGAGAGAGTTAAGATTTGACCTGAGAGTGGAAAAATGAGATAAGGGTGAAAGGCAAACCACACACATTTAGGAGTCTAGGCTTCGAGCCAAATTCCAGCAGCAGCTCTTGTTTAATAGCTAGAGGTTGGCACTACTCTCATCTTCTCCCTACAGGCACACTAAGGGAATTGGCCAACTATTAGGTCCATGTCTCACCTCAGTTGGGATGGCACCTTTTTCTGCACTAGGTTGCAAAACCTTCCTCCTCTTTCCTGTAACGCAGGGGAGAAAGGGCAACAGCTGTGTGGGGCTGTGTCTCTCTGTTCTTGGTATGATATAAATTCAGAAATATATTCATTGGTGTTGGCAAAAAGACCACTTGATTCTTAAATCACTTTCTGGCATCTGTATAAATAGGCTCAACAGGACTTTTGCTGGGACATCTTCGCCAGCACTGCCCGCTTTCCATGTTACCCAGCTTCCTCAACAGACTGAGACTCTTTTTGTCCCGGATCCACATTCTTCAACTACTTTGCAACCTGTGCCTCTCTTCTGACCACTGGCATCAGGGCCCCTAACCCGTTATATCATTGTAAAATACAGATGGCTCGGTTCAGGGGCATCCTCTGTGGGTCGCTGAGACGCAGCAGTGGGTTCCTTCCTTGTCCAAAGTGGCTGAATGTGTTGGACTCCCAAAAGCAGTGTCCATTTGAGAGGGCTTCAAAAGAAGAATGGAAATAGTTCTTCCAGCAATGGTGAAGGGGAAGAAAGAAATCCCTGAGCGCATCTGACTGCCTGAGATCGGGTGAAATAACTGCTTTGCTGCTGCTTTTATCATCGTTAATCATACTAGGATGGCATCTTTTGTCAAATCAAAATAAATCAGTAAGCCCTCAGGAAAACCAGTTAAGATTTTGGACCAGCCTGTATTGCTTGTACTCATTTTTAAGAAGACTGAGCCTTGAAAGCAAGGTGACTGCAAGATGCCATGTTGACAGGCACAGGCAGGATCTCAGATTTAAAATCACTTACCCCTCCTCCACTGCTTGGAAATAGCAGGTATAATTGCTCAGGCAACTGAAAAAGTGGACTGTATGGCAACTGTATGTTGACCTCTTTAATGAAAACCATATGCTTCACTCCTTCATGGGATTCAGAGATTGGGTAAACCCATTTCCAAGAGCCTCGATGATCCCCAAGCTACTCTTGGGTTGTTCTTTTTTACTCTAGTCCAGGCTGTGTGCTGCATAACTAACCAGTACTCCAAGACTACCTTTTCATCCCCAGAAAACAATATCAGATAACTTGGAAGAAGGTCATATAAACTTTAGATTCAAGGTGTTATTTTTTATTCATGCAGTCTATCGGTGCTGCCTAGCACCTGAACAGGCTTTCCGGCAAATTACATTCTTTTTGTGAATATAAACAGTTTATTAAAACTCCTGCATTAATTATTTAAATGAGATTATAAATAATTGAATAAGCCCATGCAAAAAAAAGCACTCATAATAAATTCTCGTATTCTACCTGTACTGAAAGCTAAAGTATCAAACTCTGCCGTGCCAGTGACATTAATGCTATTTGCCATAACTAAGTCCAAGGCAGGGATTACCTTGGGTTTGTGGCATAAAATGAAAAGCAATGCCTAAGCGCTTAAGGAAACATGTCAGCATTTAGATCTTGGCCATTGTCATATCAGATGTAGTAGAGAGTCGAGTAGAAATATTTGGAAATTTAGACCCTTGCTCACGATCTTCTGGAAGAAAGAATTGGTCTCCAGCCATGACTTTAGAGATCAGAGCTGTAGACACTGAGTTAATGAATGGAACGGAAGAAATGGGCATTGCAGAAAAGCCTGAAGCAAGTGAAACAAGAAATAACTCATAGAGATCGATTGATTGAATGAGGAATCATACTGTAAGTGGCACTGGGCAGAACATCAATCGCACAATTGTCTGGCAGATAAACCTGGCTACTGCAAAGGGATTTGTTATCTTGGGGGAAAAGTTCAAAAAGAGACAGCAGCAGGAAGAAATGAAAACTGGTTTAGTAAACAGCTGAAATCGCACTCCAGCAGAAACAAAGCATCAGCCCAGCAGGGTTTTAGTTTTGCCATGGACTCTAGAGCAATACTGATGAAGATAGCCACTCATAAAGGCATTTTCAAAACTCTCACCTCTTCTGGATGCCCATCTTACTTCTGCATGCACGGCTACACTATGCCATGCGGTGTAGTGCCCAATGTGAGGATAGGGCTCAGTGAGGCTGGAGAAGTATACAGGAGTTTTGCTAAGTGTTCATCATTTTATTGAACATCGACAACGCCACTTCCTATTGGCTGGACTATTATGAACTGCCCTGTATCCCAGCCAGCCAGTCCCAGGGCCTGTTAGCAACACCTGAATTTAATTGCGAGTTATGATCTGATAGGGCAACCCAAGAGACGTTTCCTCCTCTCCTGGACGTCCATGATGGTGAAGAGGGATACTGTGCTTTGATACCGGACCCATCTCCAAAAGGAGAGTCTGCTGAAACTAGCTTCCGCATATCTAGAAATACAGTCTATCCTACATGGTCCCCAACCACTCACACCCTTGCCTCACTCCTTTTCCCATCTTCCTCTCGGTGAGACCCTGCAAAGTGACCAGGAAAGAAAAAAATCTTATCAGCCTGAGGGCTGCTGTTCAGACCCAAAATTGGTTAAGGCTTTATCCCAGTGACCTTTCTAATTTGATATACTTTTAGTTACCCTGAAAGTATTTGTGCAGTATCAGCGCTTTCAACCTCATTGGTCCTAAATTCCTGCAGTTTTACAGAGCTGAGGTTTTATTAGGATATATGTTGTTTTAAAAAAAAAAACACCCACCCTTGTCCTACTAATAACTGTAGTGCTAGCTGAGTAGCTGTCTTCAGTGTTAATACCTTCATTAGCCGGGTAGCTTTGGAAGGTCTGTAATCGCACCCATCTGTCAGCATGCAGAGCTGGGCATACTCTGCAAAAAACTGGCCATTAATACATGCTCTAATTTATGAATGAATTTGTTTTGGCCATGCCTATCCCCCATTTATGTCCACCTTCTGCAGACTTTCATGAGATCGAGTTTAACTAGCGTGGAAGCTTGTGGAAAATAAATCTTTAAACTCCCATTGGTATTCAAGACAAAATAGCTGCATGGCTGTTCTCTGACCACTCACAGCTCACCAATACTGCTCAAAAAGCGAATATCAAAGACTCAACCCGTACAGTTATTTTTATAAAAGCACATAAGGTTCCTTTTATACGCTCAGGGAAGGTCTGCTATGAGAAAAAAGAAGCTAAATTCAACAAATCCATTATTTGTAATGAATGACTCAGTAAGTATAATCCAGTCTGGGTTTTCCAGCTAGAAAAGCAGTGCAAATGTTAGTGCATTTTCATTTATGAAAACAACATAAAACCGAATTCAATCAAACGTAGGCAAAAGGACTCGAACTCTGCCAATACCAATACAGCCATGAAATTTCAAGTGGTCATTAACAGACTTCTCAACACTGTATAACGGCTCGGAATAAATAAACATAAACACTAAAGGAAAAATATCATTTCAAAGAAAGCTTGTCATTAGTTAAGGTCAGTTTAGTACCCACTTGTGAATTGCGGGGTTTCTAAATCATGCCGATAAGCTTTCATAATTTAGCTTTTGCCTCTTTTTCTGATTCCAGACATATTGAAGAAGTAATTAAGCTTCTATATGCAGAAGAATATATTACATGCTCAATTCATCAATTTGTTGGCCATCTCACAGCTCATTTTGATTACAGTGGCATTGTTGTACCAAAATATCTCAAAATCTATCATGTCAAGATTATCCATGATGTAATTCATAGTAGCAACTAGGGACTTGTTTACAAAAGCTGAACATTTCTTTGATTTTTAATGCAAAATTGGATTTGTCTTACATCACAGAACATGGATACAACACTTTTAATACATCAGTAATTACCTTGTAGAGTGCCAGTTGGCTTATTTAACCTAAGCTTCTAAAAACATTTCCTTCCATGAAGACTTTAAGCCAAGGCCATTTGGGGTTACATTTTGAGAAGTGGAGGGTGGAGGTCTATATGCCAGACAGGTGTAATATTATTATGGTTGTTTGTACTTTTGCAGTGCCAAAGCAAAGACCTGTTGTAGCAGATGCCGAACAAATAGGGGGAAAAAAATCCCTACCCCCAATAGCTTATAATATAATACAAGAGGCAACCGGTAGATACAAAAAAACAAATAGGAGAGAAACAGAAAAGCACATGGGAGACTGCAAGGGAACAATGAGACAATTCTGGTCAACATGAATATACTTATGCATATACTTGTGCTTATAATTATAATTGTGCTTGTACACTGAGTACATGAATGAACAACCTCCTAGGATGGTACAGAATTAACTTATGAATACATGTACGTGCTATATGCATCCAATCGCAGGAATTGCATTTATATATATTTGCAATCTCCTGGCACTTGGTACACCCAGGTCTGCTACCAGCTGGTGGAGATTTAACAGTCGGTGTAGCTACTCCTACAGGAGGTTTTCTCCAATACTGCATATAGAAACTCTGGAGCCTGAAGGAATTTGGGTCAATACTTCCCTCCACACTTCACAACTTAGTTAGGTCTTTAGTTCTTTTCTACAACCAGATCTGTGACAATTGTGGGGACAGGTCTATGCATAAGTACAATTTTTAAACAAAGGAGCTTTATAGCTCCAGCCACGCATAAAAATTGCAGGGATGCTTTTAGTAGATGGATGGCTCCCTTGATCATTCATTGAATAGTGAATAGTAGTTTTAAAGGTGGCCGTGCTGGATTGTGCCCTTCACACACCACATGACAGAGATTCTGATTTAGCAAATGACGGTTGTGAATAATTTCCAGACTGTGAATCGTTCCGTGGAAGTTTATGAAACGACTCCTCTGCTTAAAATGACCTGGTAGCTTTAGTGCTTTGTACTGGGAGCTCATATTACTATATCCATTGCAAATTAAGCAATTTGCAATGTTTAGGGGAAAACGGACGAAAACCGAAAATGTATTTATAGTCTAGTGATCTTACAGTGCTACCTATAAAAGTACAAAAATAGAAACATGGAGCTTGCACTAGACTTAGAAATATACCCTTTCACAGCAACAGAAACAGTTTTAAGACTCTGACAGAATAAATGTTGATTGAGGTCTGACCATAGGTGCCGACTTTTATTGTTGCTGGGGGGGAGGCCTACGATGACACCCCCCCAGCGGGACGGCAGCAGAAGAGCAGGGGCGGACGTGGGCTTCCCACTGTGGGCTCAGAGCTCCCTGCCCTCCCCCTGGAGCCCCAAGCCAGCTGCACTGCTATGGCGAGGTGCCCCCTGCCCACCTGGCAGCAAGTGGGCCACAACTCCACACTGCTGCTGGGAGGGCAGGGGGCACCTCTCCATGGCAGTGCAGGGCTTCCAGGGAGAGGGAAGCAGGGCAGGGAGCCTCAAAACTGCGGTGAGCAGCCCACATACACCTCCAAATCTGGGGGGCATGTGTCCCCCCACATGTCCTCTCCAGGGGGTGCACAGCAGCAGGGAGACAGCACCCCCCCCATCCCCTGGATGAGCCGCCCATGGCTCTGTCCTGCTTCTTGCCATGGCCCTGGGCCCCATGCACCATGGGGGTCTCAAGCTGCACCCCTGCATAGATGTATATGCAGGCAGCAGGGGCAGCTGCTCTCTACCACTTCTGGGGGCTATATTCTGGCCCATATTCATGTGTGCATGTGCACACATGCATATGGCACCCCCTGCATCTTGCTCCCCATAGCCTCTTGCAGGCTGGGACTCAGCCAGCCTGCAACGAGGAACCTGCCATTTCATTTTTTTTTTCCTGTGGTGAACAAAAAACCCGGATCCCTGCACAACACTGGGAATCTGGGACAAATGCTGTCCCAGAGTCATGCAACCCAGGACCCAGACTTGATATTCCCATTTCAGAACTGTCCCACCCAATTTGGGGCAGGCCTCTTCCCGAGGAGGGCCAGGGCCCTTGGGCCCCCATGTACTCAGCGCCGATGGGTCTGACCATTATTTCTTTACCTATGATCTTCAATCTGTAATCTTGTGCTGTGTCTGTGGACACGAAGGTATGTTTTTACTGAGAGATAATGAATGAATTCCTGTTTGCTGACTTTAAAAAAAAAGACATAATGAAGACAAGACACAATGATTATACATGAGGTACACTAGGCAAGGTCAGCCACTTGCAGAACATATGATAGTGCTGACTTCACATACCTATGTCGCAGCAAAAACCTCAAGTATTTTGCGACCAGTCAGGATTTTGCAGTGAGATAGCTGGCACGTGGTGCTCACTCGTCTAAAAAGAAACCGGGTTTCTGTCAGTGCCAGTGTCCAATGCCTTCGCTTTGAATTATGAAGGTGATAGTCTATGGAGGCAAGATTGTCACTTGGTGGGCAAGAGGAACAAGAGACCTGTTTATTCTGGGCTTGCACCATTCAATGCACTGAATTTGCCTCTGTTCTCAGAAGAAGCTGTTGCAAGTTAAGTGAACCGATTGCACAAGAAGGGTTATGAAGTCCATCTCACTGTCCTTGCTAATGCCCTGCAGCCAGCACCATATTTCCTAGCACTTTCCTGTTCGGCTTCACAGTAATGCGAAGCCTGAACAAGGCACAAGGATTGTCACTGTAAATTGAACCTGTCAGCCAGTGAGAATGCTCAGGGCCTGTCACCTGCTTACCGTAAAAATATTTTCCAAAGCACAGAAAGCTCTAACCATCCCATTAATAATGTGTTTCTATGGCTAAAATGACTTCCGATCAGCTCAAGGGGCCAGTTGTATCTGACTATAGCACCATTGTCATTCAGGGAGTTGCAGCAGGTCGGACTTTGCCCCCAAATCTCTGTGCTTTCAGATAATCAAAAAACAACAGGCCAACAATGAAATAATGAAGACCTGCCATTCTTCTTCATAAACATCTGCCCAGTGAAATTTTTTGTGCATTTTTATTAGGCAGCAGGACACAACAGGTAGGGTATTGCTGGAGGAAGAGGATGTTTCGAGAATGTGTTATGAGGCATTAGGTCAGCTGCAGATGACTTCAGCTACCTGAGAAGTATAATAACCAAACCAGTTAGGCAGGGTTATTGCTATTAGAAAGGACAAAAATATGTATTTGCTGGGTGTTCTCGACACAAAGCTGACCTCGGTGGCAGGCAGCCATATTGGTCAACCCGCCCAGACTCACTAGGTGAGCAGATGCAGTCAGAGAAATCCCCTGATGCTATGAGAAGCCATAAATGGTGGATCCAACTGCTCCTGGAGTACAATGGGATTTCATATTGCTGCCCTTATAGGCCTATACCTACCCACCCAACTGCACCTAACCATCTCACCCCAAGACAGGTAAACAGCCACAGTGGGGGATAAAATACTACATGAAAAGGAATGTAGTAAATTAGCTCCCCCCCAGCACAAGGGGTGGGCAGGGGAATATTCCGACTCCCAGAGCATGTCTACACATGCATTTATGCATGCCTAAATTTAATGTGCATTAGCTTAATGTGTTTTGAGCATGTTTAGACAGACATCTACACATGCAGGTGTTAAAGTGCATTAGCGCTGTATGTGGACTGACTTGGGAATAACTTTAGTTCCAAGCCAGTCCACGCACACCACCTTAAGGCACTTTAATGCATCTATACATACGTTAATGAGCTTTAACTATTAGAGCCTAAATTTGATAACCTGCATTTGCAGGTATTAAATTTGGGTGTGTTTAACCCAAAATTGCCATTTTTAAAGCTCATTAAGGATTCACACACCCTAATGTGCCTTACATTTAAGCTAATGCACCTATAAGCATCTTGTGTAGATGCACAGAATCACTATCTATTCCCTGCTTTGCTCCTGGAGCAGTGAGGCTATGTGCTGCCTCTTACATCAGACTAATCTAATTCCCAGGGCATGTCCACCCTGTCAGAGAGTTATTGAGAGGCCTACCAGGAAAGCACATCCTGCCTCCTCACATCTACTCAGCAAGTGTCCTATTCTGAAGAAATATCATATGGCCAGTCTTAGCACCATGCTGGTTGTGCCCAAGAAAGGAGACAGAATGGCGCTGGGCCAGCGTGAGGTGGTGTGGGGGGCAGCTGTGTTTTCATGGCGCTGTTCCCAACCACTGTCTGATGCAACATGAACTTGCCCTTGGGCAAATAGGCACAGCAAAATGACAGTGTGGGGAGGGGACCAGCATCGCTGTCATCTAGTATGCAGTGGCTTTAACATGGGCTTTCCCACAACCTGGACAAGCTCAGCAGGGTACTTGTGTCTCTTTTCCACCTCATAGTTGCACCTTCATTTGGCAGCATAGGCATGTACCCAAAGATGAGGACTTAGGTGAGTGATTTTATACACAATGTCAAACCTGAGAGACTCAAATGCAGGCCAGAATCTGTGCTAAGTCTCCTAGGAGAGAAATTTAGCCCTCCGTCCTGTTATTCTTACTACTGATGGGTCTTCACAACCAGTGGATGCACACACAACTGAGAAGTGTTTTGAGCCAATATTCTTTTATTCTACTTATGCCAGGCTGAGATGTGGGTGGCCAGGTCTGGGGCCACTCAAGGCACTGACCAGGACAGGGATCAGAGGTTGCACTGGGTCAGGAAGGCTGGACATTGGTCTAAGACTGATGTTCAGGGATGAGCTGAAGCCAAGAGATTAAACAGAGAGCAAAGCCAAGGAGCAAGCCAAAGGAGGCAGCAAAGCAGTCTTGGGACATGTTGCCCCATTGCCCAGACACTTCCTGTTCCAACTCAGGGGTTTATATGGGGGAAGTGAAGAGTCGGCTGACGCTAGCCAGCCACTTCAGTGACAGGGAGTGTGTGGAGGGCTTGGTCTTGCTGGAGGCTTTTGGTCAGGCTTGACCAACCTAAGTGATCATGTGTAGGGTGGCAGGCCGAAGACCCAGGTTTGAGGCTTTTCTTTGACAGCTTATGACATTTCTTCCCACTGCATGGTTGGAACAACCTAATTAAAATACTCCAAGGCCCTCCTCACCCCTCCTTTATAAAATCCTTGAAATCCATGTGTTTGGTGAAGCATGCTGCACTGTTCACACGCATCTCTGTTTTTTCCCTTGAATGTTCATTTCTGTTAGCAGCAATTCTGTACCTTGTTCGACAACCCCTACCGAGTATGGATGGAGGTGGGCCCTAGCCCCATACCGCAGATCTAAGCCTCCTTGGAACAGTCTAAACCTGAATCCAGATCAGAATTTCTCCCAGCATTAGGCCCTCTAATTATAAAACACCTTGTGTATTGATAGCGCCATAAAAACAGTTATAACAATATAATGACTCCAGCTAAAAATCAAACGTTTCCCTGCAGGCAAAAAAAGCATGTACTAGGCTAAAAAAATGTCATGTACATATTATGGAAGATTATTTCCCACTGAGCTTGACTGATAATGCTTAATTATTTTACTGCACTGTGGAAATAAGGAAGATATTGTTGTTTATTTATTTAGAGGACTCCCTTCTACCAAGGAGCATCAACACTGAGCAAATTACAGACAATGTGTATGCAAAAAAAGCACGGGAGGGCTGATGTTCATAACTGATTACTAACTGATACATTATGCATGCTCTGTGATGCCTTATAAATGCATCACAGATATATATAATTAATTCACTTTCCTTTTATGGAGTGCTTTGCTCTACAGCTATGTTTCAGGCAACTAATTCAGTCAAAATGTCATATTCAGGCTTTTTACGCCGGAGACCAGCCCTGCAGTGTGCAACCGAGTCCTCACTCGACCCAGCTTCCTGGAGGAAAGTCTGAGCAGGCAGTGGATTTCACTGTGCACTTATTAGGGGGCTGGTCCGGTACCTGTGGAAGTTAATGAGCACCTTCTAGCTTCTTCATTACAAGTTGGATCAGGCCATCACTGGGGTTTGTTGGTTTGTAACACACGTGTTTGCAGAGCAGAAAGCAGTAATTGCGCCTCTTGGGTGTTCTCTTGACTGACTTCCACCATCATAAGGGAGATGGCATGTAATTACCCCTTTGGTTTAGCCTGGTCACTTCCTGGTATGTAATGGTTTGTGTAAGCAAATGTTTCCATAACAGCAGCAGAATTAGACCAATTCATCAGAGATGGGTGATTTATTCCCTCTGTTACAAGAAAACACCACTGGAATAATGTCGTTAGGCCACCCAAAAACCTCCCTGTGCCCAGATCCTCTTCATGTTACAGTTCATCTCTTGTCTCTCCCTATTTTCCCCTATCCGTTCACTTTATTAATGAATTATTGTTAATGAAAAATTAACATTGCATGGAGGCATTTTTCTTCTTTGATGGCACTCCAGTTCTCAACCCTGGCCTGAAATGTGCCTGTGAATATTTATGAGCAGTTTCCTATTGTCTTTCCAAAAAGTATAATTATGCTGCAGTTCACTGCCATTTCATTAAAAATATAACAATAAGATTAAGCATTCACTAGGCCATCTAGACGCAGTTCACATAGGGTCTAAATAACACGGCTAAACTGCACAAATATTTTATCAGCCTCTTCTAGTATCGTTTCTCAAAAAAGACTGGATTCAGTTCAAAACTAAACCCAGAACCAGCAGTATCAGGACTGCTCAGTCCATATGAGATCTTATTTTCCTTGAGCTCTGTTTTTCAGGATCACAGATTTAATCATTAACATCACAGATCATTTTATATCTCTGTGTGTGATCACTGTCACATTTCCAGTAGTCTCACTTACGGTTGGAAGATCATTAGTGGGTTTGTTTTAGGTGACACACACTGTTTACTTAAGTGCAGCGTTGAACATCTGTGCAACCACAGACATCGGCTAAGTACAGGGAGTCAAAAATCCCAAGGCTGAATTGATTCAATCTTTGCATGTTAGTCTAAGATGTGTAGATTGAACTGATAAGCAAGTGAGCAGACATTCACTTTTGGTTCCAGAAATGCAGCCACATGCCTGCAGTGGCCCAGGCCAGAAGCCAGGGGGTGCTGGAGCACACCTTCCTGCTCAGTTGGAGCAGAAAGCTTGGGCCAAGACTAGCCAGACCACCCTGTAAGAGGGGAGTGTTGTGGGGAGGTGCAAAGAATGCTGGGATGCTGAGGGACTGTGAGTTAACTTGAATCTGGAGGGGGTCTGGGACAGAAGTTCAATAACCCAATTTAATCTAAATCAGTTAAGTCTGATACTACATCCATCCAGGTTTATCTTAAACTGGTTTGGGCCATTTTGAAAACGGTCTATGTGCACTGAATTTCTGGGTCATGTTCAGACAAGCGTGGCTGCAGCGCCTCATACTGCATGTTCAGTTGGTCTCCATGCTACAAGGGAGCACCACAGATGGGTTGTTTTTGACGCCTGGATATCCAGGGATCAAAAAAACCTGCAAAAAAAAGGAGCAGAGCAGCGTGCACCACCCAAAGCCAGAACCTGGCCAGCCAGAGCCACACTCTGTGGCTGGCCAGGGTCCATGTGACAGGATCCCCACTGTTGCAACCTCAGGAGGCCCCCAGGACCCCAGTTAAGACTGCTGAGCCCATCCCAGTGCTGGCCCCAGACTTCCCTACCCCACCCAGGGTAACTTGCGATGCGCCAGCACTTATGTGGCACACCTTGTACTGCCGCTAGTTGTCCCTGGGGACCCAAATGTCCATGTACATCTGGACACGGCCCGTTGTTTTACATATTTGAACTGGTTTATGTTTAATTTCTGTCCCTAGCCATAAAGGCAGTGTGTACTGGCATTGATTTGTACACGCTAGCTTATCTTAGCAGTATGTAGGTTGTGTGTTGTTTTGCACATAACTACCATGATTTCCAAAAAAACCAGGGTGACATTCTGGGCCTGTTAAAGTGAATAGCAAAATGCCATTGACTTCAAATCAATCACACTGATCAATCAAATTCATTGATTTTGCCCACATTCTTTTATTATTTAACATTTATCCTTTCTTCATGCCCCAGATAGCTAAAAAAAAAAAAAAAAGTCTCGAGACCTGGAGACTTGCTGTGAATTTTGTTCCGTGAATATTTCCAGATCTCTGTGTTGAGAAGTTTTTACTAAAATATTAAATATGAGACAACTATCAAAGGCAGGCATGCGTCAATCATGTTTGAGACGAGTGGAAGATGGAAAATATAGACACAAAAGCCAGGGCTGGGTTGTGCGATATTAGCAAGTGATAAACGTACTAGAACAAGATTTAAGATATGGAAACGCACATTTTTTGAGTGGCCAGGGACTGATACATTATGTGGAGGGGGTAAAAAGCATAAGAGGTGCAGTGCTTTCATTCTGGAGCCTGGCACTGTATGTTAGCTTCACTCTTCATTAAAACTAAAAACACTCAGTAAATCTCATCAGATGAAATTCTGGCCCCGTTGAAGGTCTTCTATTGTCTGAAGTAGAGCTAGGATTTCTCCCATTAAATCTATGGCAAAGCTCTTCTTGTGGCACGCTCATTATCCCTGCCCGGTCCAGAATTTTACCTCACATGAACCAAAGCCAAAGTAAAAGTTTGCATGAAGCATTAGAAACCAAGCTGCTGAATTACGCAGCTCTGGCTTCAGCAATATAGTAGCTCAACATTTGGTGGTGCAACAAGAGGCTGTCCTTAAAAATGTTTGGGATTTTGCCTTTGGGACTAGACAGAATAACTGCCGTAGTTCCTTCAATATACTGGGCGCATCTGCATGTTCATTAATACGCCTTAGGTACTGCGCATTAGTTTTGTACTTCTTTAATAAAGTACTAAGTGTACAGTACCTCTAGGCACATGGTTATTTAGTGATGCTTACCACGCGTTAGCCTAATAACGCTGTGCAGTAGGCTATTCGCACGGTTTTTGCTGTGACACACTAGTGCACGGTGTTATTACGCTAATGCAAAGTAAGCATCTCGTGTAGATGTACCCACTGTGAACAAGATGCAATGTTAAGGGTTCTGCCAGTTGGGGCACCTTGATGACACAAGCAGCACCCAAATACCATGCACTAATGGAAATAAAGATGTGCTTTCATTTCAGAACGGGTGGGATGCCTCGATTGCATCCCTTAGTGATGCCCTTCCCTTTGAGTCGGTCCTCTACCTATTCTTTCAGTGGTGTTGAGGTAGGCAAGACGGTGCTGGTGGCTGTGAAGTCATGCGGCAGGGAGCACTGGACTCAGTTCACCTTTGGTGTAACACGACCATTATCACCAGCTCGGTTATGTTTTTGATACAATCTGTAAAACAAGGGCCGAGGCTACTCAACTGGACGCATCCCATTTAGATAACTACACTTCCCTGCAGACACTGAAAAACACTGAATTCATTTCTTTCGATCCCAAACGCCATGCAGCAGCAGTGCTGTTCCCTGGTATATTTTCCTCATTCCTCCCCAGAAGTGGCTGCCCTTTTCAGTATAGCATAAGTAGTCTCAGGAGAAAAGCAGTCTTTTATAAGTGTAGAAGAGTCAAGTGGTGGGCAGTATTTCCCTTTAAGAAAAAAAGCACCCTGAACATCCCCTTTGATAAAAGTTATTTCCTAGGAAAACTTTGTTCTCTAAACAATGATAGGCCATTAAGGAAGCACAGCACCCCACTCCGCGTCAAGGCAGGGTGGGGATTACAAAAACACCAAAGTAATTAAGGAGCACAAGCCACAGCAAAAGGCAATGCCACCTGCTCCTGTAGCTCTCAGTAACATTTCCCCCCAGATTGCTTCCCGGATTTATATTTAATTTTTACCATTTGTACAACGTAATCCATCTACACAAGTGTTCTTTCAAGTAAGTCTGGATACACAAAAGGCTTTTAAAAGCTGTCGGGCTTTTAAGGATACCACAACCTGCAATCTGCTGCAGGGGTTCAAGCTAAGCCCTCTTGACCAACCTGGAAGCGTGTTCTTCAAAGTTGCAATTTCTAAAAATGAAAAGGAAATTCTTTTTGAGATGGGAGCTTGGTTTTGATCCAACTTGAAAACTCGGTTCAGATTAGTTCGTCGGTTTTTTCTATGTTGGTGTTCCAGAAAAGTATCCACCTCTAAAGGTCTACAAGCCAACCTGGGAGCTCAGGTTAATACAGCTGACAAGGTGCAACCTTCTGCAGTGTTTGGATTCCTTCAGGATCCTAAAAGCCCATGCAGTGGCCTTTAAAAGAAAAGATTTCCCCTCTCCCTCCCCGCAGGTTCTCAGGTTTTTTATTTTTCTTTCAATAGCCAATGCAAATTTGCCTTGCTCCACAGCAGACCACCTCCTTCACCATGGAGATGACACCGGCTGAGTGAAGCAGGCTGAATGCATTTCCAGGGTGCCCTATAGCTATATGTCTAACCAATGTTCATTCCTGACAATATGCAGTATCGGGGGGGATGAGGACGTTAATATAACCAGCCCTTTCCCTTTACAGCCCTGCCTAGAGTGAACTTGATGAGATCCAGAAATTCTTCACAAACCCAAGCAGTTTTACACTCCGCCACCAGTCCGTGGGCTCATCTTTATTCAGTCTTAAGCATGTATTTCCAATGTAACTGTGTGTTGAACTGCTTTGCTGGAGTTAAGCATGCACTGAAGTAATGCACTGTGTTTCCTGGACAAGGAAGATTTATTTTTCATTACTGGCATTGCCATTACTTAGGATCCTGCGCTAGCTGCTGTATCAACACAGAACAAATGGATGCCCCAGAGAGTCTAAGGAGACGAGGAACAGATGGCTAAAGATGAGCGGGCACAGGGGTAGAAGAAACAATTTGGGGAAAATAACTGTGAAAACATAATGCGATTCAGGCAAATTGTATTGTTGCACATGCACAAATTGGAGATGCAGCAGTTAAGTGGCTCAGCCACAGTAATGCAGAAAGTCAAAGGCTGAGCTGGGTTAGGAAGGCCTCAGGCATTCCTGGCTCCCAGTCCACTGCTCACAACTGTAGACAGCACTGCGGCTGTTGCTGTTACTCTGGCAGAAAGCACGGGAAATACTCTGCTCTAGGGCATTTGTAGGCTTGCTCACCATTTTCTAACCATGTTCACTGATTCACATCACACAGTTCGAATCAAATTTCAGTTCCAGTTAAGGGTTAATAGACGATCATTGCCCATCAGGGAGGTTTTCCTGCATTTCTGCACGTTAGGGCTACGCACCGGTGCTCGCTTGCTATACCTTGTGGTGGGACCAAGCAACAACAAGCCCTAGATACTGTATATATTGCTGTATATACATGTTAATTAATACAGTTGCCTAGTTCAGACTGCCCGAGTCTGCATTAACTTTAATCCTCGTTTGATGAGGATTAGTTATTTTGGATCAGAGCCAATTTTAATTCAGACTACAGATGTCCACGTGTATATAGTGACGGCTATAGTCCAGGTTAAACCTAGAAAACCGTAACGTCTGTAGTTATCACTTTTGCAGCTTGATAACTCTTCAAAACTGGGCAGCTTAAGTGCTTTTCCACTAAGGAGTCCTTTCATGCTATTGAATTTACACCTTACTTACGGATCTTCACATTTACAGTTGACGGCAGTTGTTTTTCCAGCCAATCTAACCTGCCTAAGAATTTATTTCAATGTGGCATACCATATTCTTCAGACACTGGATGCACGTCACTACTCTTGATGCTGAATATAGCACAAAACAGCCAGAGTCCTAGTCAAAAAAGCAGTCTATTTTGCTCTGTTGGTTAAATTTTCTGCTGTCATGGAAGTCAAGATTCAAGCTCCCAGAGATATTGGAAAGATTAGAAAGTTCTAAAAATACACTAATATGTTTGGCCTCCCTTTAATGACTGGACAATTTTTTAAAATTAAATTAATAAAGTAAACATGAATCTGAGGCAATTACAGAGATCTGAGCCATCATTTGCTAAATTGTCATCAATGATTGCAGTAGGCTTTTATTTTAAACATGGGGAAATATTGGTCTCTCCAGTATCACCAGCAATCTGTTATCAAAGGCTACAAAGTATTACGCTGCATGAGCATTAGATTGATGTCTCTAAAATTGAGTTAGATTGAATTAAAGCAGATAGCTTGCTGAACTCCCAGCAGAAAACATCCTCTACTTCTACTAGGCAGTGTTATTCAACCTGAAATCTTTTGTTTTGTATTTTTATTCCTTAACTTATCAGCCTGTACATCTCCCAGAATAAATTGTATCTCAGTATCTAGTTTTGAAATATATAATGCTCGAGATGCTGTATTCTTTCATTCCAGCCTTCTCCTCCTCCTAGGATTGTCGCGTCCCCAGTCCTGCTATTTGCTTTGCACCCCATGACATTATAATACAATAAGAGAAACTGTTTGTCTCATTCAATTCTCTGAGATTTTGGTTTTTAAGGGATAGGTGAGCACAGGGTTACAGATACTCCTATTCCAGTTTGTATCAATTTTTACAGAAGTGAAACCATCTAAAAGGTTTTAGCTACCCCTGTGCTATTTCCGTTGGCTCAAGTGGCAAGAGTCTCTCACTGGGAGTTTGAACTTTCCTTTAATCTAATCCATTTAGAAAATGACTCTCAATTTATTGAATAAAGTAGAGAAAATTGATATCTTTTCATTAGGCTGACAAAGTCTTTTTCACTGCTGGCATCTGAAATGTGTTCTCTATTTAAATTTTATTTATATCAATCTGCTCTAGTGGGAGCTAGATTAAAATGGAATGCCTTACACTTACACGGCAACTTTCCCATTACTGCAGAGATTGCCATACTGGTTTGCAAGCTACCTCTCTGCCCGTTACTTTCTGGAGTAACTTGATACCTATGATCAGGAGGAGGCATATTTTAATATTTTCTTTTCCCTGTGTAAAAACAAAATGCCTTTACTCTATCGAAGGTATAAAGTGGTAGATTGCTGCTTGTAGCTTTACAGTAGCAAACTGAGAATCAATTTTGGATGCCTGTTATGTAACGTGTCCTCTCAAAACAGTTGTAAAAAGAAACCAAAACATATAATAATGCTTTGCCCTTCTGTAAGGCTCATGTTTTCACGAGCTCTTTGCAAACTTTAATTAAGTCTCATTGTGTTCGGTGACTGAGGCATTTTTAAAAGCAATTTCCTAAACTGTGGCACAAGAAAGTTAAGGGAAATTATGCCTGCAATTGCTTGCAGTTTTTTATGCTTCCCATCAAATAGCAAGAATAAATCTAAGTACTTTTGGATCTGTCTTCCAGACCTCCTCCTGTACACCCCTTGCTACTCACTGCTGTGACTTGGTGGCTAAACACAAAGCCAAGAGCAGCAATAAATTTCATAGCAACTTGCAAAACTGGGCAATGCTTTGTTGCCAGCTTTGACAAAAAGACCCTGTGGGTGTGTCTACATGTGTGCATTTACTGCGCAGTAACCAAAATTACTGCGCAGTATAGGCACACATCTACATGTGCACATGCATAGTGCACAGTAAATACGGCAACTTATGCTGGCTTGAGGGTAAATTTGGTACCTGCTTCATGCAGGTATCAAATTTATGCCCAATTAGTTGCTGTGCGGTAACCCGCTTTACTTAGTCTTTAGTCCCAAGTCAGTCCACGCAGCATTAATGCACTTTAATGCCTACATGTGTAGACACGAGCCTATTCCTGCTTACTGCACAGTAACTTACTGCACAGTAAATTTAAACCAGAATAAATGCACGTGTAGACACACCCTGTATCTCTTTTTCAAACATGGGCTGAATACAAGTCATACCTGATTACATTTAGGGTTTCTACTGAAAGAAATGTAACCCCTGGTATTTTTGTATGCTTTTGACCTCAAACTAGATAATTTTGTGGTGTTCTCTGTGTCTTTTCTGCCTTGAGGGAATGTATTTGATCATGAAATTCAAAGTGGAAATAATATTCTTTACTTGTTATTTTTATAGTAATAGTCATTAGAAACGACAGCCATTCATGTACCAAGACCCAATAGTGGAGGTGCTATGCAAATACGAAACAAAGAGATGTTCCCTGCCCCAAACAGCTTACAGTTTAAGGTTTTTCACAAACAATATCCATTCTCCAACCAACAGTGTTCATTATGTGGTTACATGTTTTTTTTAACTTTCCATAAAGGATTTCTTTTCCTTTGGGGGAAAAAAAAAATCAGAAATGAACTATTTCCATCTTAACAAAAGAAAAAAAAGATAAGGCAGCAAAAGCCAAGGCTCCTTGTGTATCATAACTGATTTCACTCCATACCCCCAACAGCTAAAGGCTCTGAAAAATTAGTCTTGCATGAAAAACAGCTGTGTTTGATGTATTCCCCAGATGCTGGCAAAGAACACAGCGAGAAACATGCAAGAGCATGTTGAGCTTCTAGTTCAGCATGATGTGAACATCCAAAATCCATGACGTTGTTCTGTGCCTGGTGACTAAAGTTAAAACCTAAATCTGTGACTCTAATTGTGACCTCAGTAGTCAGTACAGTGGAAATGCAGGGGCTCCCCAAAACTCGTGAAGCCTGAAATATAGAGGACAAGCATCTTAATTTTAATAGTTCTCTCTCTCTCACATACATGCACACAAACACTTGAACAGATGTCTGAGTGGGGCAGGCTAAACAGTGTCAACCTGCATTCTCTTGCTTGGATAACTTGCTCCGACGAATATAGCAAGTCGCAGTCAGAGTTAACTAGTAAACCCCCTTGGTTCATCACAAAGCAAAAGCTGCCTCTTTGAAGTGAGTTGTGAGAGTACAACTTGGAAATCAAGCAGAAGAGTAAAGACCGGCAAGCACCCAGAAGACAAGCTGCCATCAAGAGTAGCAGACTTCCAGCGGGACCTAAAGCATCGCAATTTGGCACCGAAAGTCTCTGCAACAATGTGCCATTGAGTAAAAAATTCAGAGATGCAACATATAAATATTTAGCTGTATAACAACACTTTTGGAAGCTGTGGGTAGCAGAGTATGGGAAGAGCTATTCCTTACGCCTTTATAGCAGTCTCTTAACTCCTAAGTTTTATTACAAGACTCTTGGGGGGTGGGGTTGGAAGCAGTTTGACCCACATGGTAGTACTGGAAGTAGTAACAATACTTCATTATTATCTCTCTACTGTCCTTTTCAATTAGGAACCTGTCCACCACACTTCAGATGAGACTAGAAATAGAAGAACTTTCCTAAAATCACCACCCACCCTGGGGAGGGTTAATTATTATTGGGAAGATATCCAGTGAAGCTTTGGAGAACTTGTCTAAACCCGAGTAGGTGCCAGTGGTGGAAGTGGGGCAGGGTGAGCTGGGCACCAGCCCCAGGCACAAATGTAATGGGGGCACCAGCAGAATCCCATAGCCCTCTACACCACCCACTGCCACTCAGCATCATCTCTGCCCAGGACGCGAGAAGTGCTAGCTATGCCTCTGGTGAGGGATGTCCACTTTTTGGTGCCTCTTGAAAGCATTTTTTTCACAGTGTTTCAGACTTGCCCCTTAACAGGTAGCGATATAGCACCCAGTATCAAGCAAGCACCTCTTTTTTTCTGGGTCTCTTGCCCTCCTCTCCCATATGAAGTAGCAATTACTCTCTCTCCATTTGAAATCATATCACTGAGATTTTTTTTCTCACATGTAGCAATTAGTGTGGGTCCCTTTCTTCATTTTCTTTTTTTTTTAATGCGTCTAGGGATAAATATTTCTGTAGTTATTGTTCCAGTTACTACTGGTGTGGGCATTCACTCCATGCATGTTTTCTGGCCGGGCGGAGAGCATTTTGTTCATTTTTTTTCCCACCGTTAGTAACATTCGTAAGCTATCTGAGAATGATAGGCTAATAGCATCGTTAGGCTACCTCATAAACACATGTATAAGGAAGCTTTCAATTTGGTATGTAAAGACAGCTGATGTGCTGTCTGATAAATATTTGCAATAATCTGCAAGAGGAAAGATGAATGATACCATGGATAACTTAAGTAATTTTTTCCAACTCTTCAGTGCCTTTCTTCAGACCTGGAGGCATACAAGGACCAGATGCCTGTTTCCTGCGTTGCAAGAAAACATGGCAACTGAAAGCCCCGTCCTTCGTGGAATAGTTATTCTTTGGACAGGCGATTCCACATTCAGGACTTGGCACTGCTTTCTCATCTGGGTGATAGAAGACCAGATTAGTGTGGCCAAACATGTTGCTTAACATGCTCTGGAATGGAAAAGGACCTGGGATCCTTCAGCTACCATTAGGAATTACATTCTAGACCAGGAGGAATTTTAGGAACAATAATACAGGAAGTTCTCGATTAATTCATATGTAGATTATTCACAGGATTGCAATGGACAGTGTAAACCAGCATTGTTGTTTTGCAGATTTTTTTATTAACAGCTCTGTACAGAAATCAGTTTAACTTTTGGAGAAGTGGCATTGTTTTGTCTTGGATTATTTAAATTCATTACTATGATTAGCAGGATAATTTTTTATGGCCTAGCCAGCCTCTTCCATTTGGATATATTAATATGCTCCTTTAGATGTCATGTGCACACGGGCGCAGGATGTGCATATGCAGACATGCACGCGCGCGCGCGCACACACACACAGGGTCCTATTTGTTAGCCGGCTGCAAAGGAAGCTTGGTCAGAAAGGCGAGGAATCATTAAGAAGAGCAGGGAATTAGGTAGGAGGCTGTCAGAAGAATGCAGAGTTACTGAAGGCTGACCCTGCTGGCAGTAGTTCATTTTTCATGTGCCTCCTTGGAAAACCAGTGACAAAATGCTGCATTGCAATGGCACTGGAAAAAGGCAATTTCCCCCTTGGAGGTGAAATCAGATTGTCCCTTTTCCCAGCGATCAAGAAGTGGAGCAGTAGGGCTGGAAGATTGGGTGGTTTGGAGGCGGCATACATAGGGACAATAGAGCCATGCGGCTGGCATAGCTCTGTAGAGGTGGCTGTGATGAGCAAACTTCTGAAGATCTGGGTCAGACCGTCCCGACCTCTTCAAAAGGGAGGGGAATTCATGCAAATCAAAATGTATTGAAAACTTTTGTGTTCACACAGGTCCCAGCCACCTCCAGCCCAGCCAGAGCCTTCTCGAACTCGCTCAGCATCTGCCTGCCTTCCACTAACATATCCCTGAAGCCTCCAATTCATGTTTTCTGGCTCTCACCATAACCCTAATTTCCTAACACCATCCTCTTCCATTCCTGGCAGACATTGCCTGGGCTGGGTGGCAGTCAAGTCTGGCATTTTCCTTAATATTCTAATCAAATCTTCCTCATTTTACTGGGTTTTCTTCTGGATCAGAGATGCGCTGGATTATCTTTTTCCCCACAAGCCCATCATCTCTGGCCTTGGAGCCCTCTGTCAAGGACAAGAAATGCAGCTGGGTCTAGTATAGGAGGCAAAATGTTGTCTGATCTTCGGTGGTGCATCAACGAAGGAGGCCCATTAGAGCTCAATGAGAGGGAAAAGACAGTTATTCAAATATTTCTTATGTCTAATAATGTTTTAAATAGTTTGAGTTTGGGGGTTAGGTTTTGGTCTGTTTATTTTTCTCAGTGGTAACAGATACACAGCTGCATCTCTGTGGTATGGCATTAAACCAACTAGTTTGGACATTTGGTTATAAAACACCCGTGTAAGCATAAACCGGACTCCGTATTTTGCATCCAAAATGATCTGATATGGCCGTAGCTTACGAGTATCTCCTAAAACCTTCTAAGCTAAATTAACCTCACATTTTAAACATATGCTATGCACGGACACAGACTTAAACATTTACCACTGTCATGCTGGGAGGCAGCAGTGAGTTAAATATCTGTACTTCTTATGAAGGGTTTTGATGCTTAAGCATTATGAGTGCAACCAAGAAATTAATTCTTGCCAGGGGAAAAAAAAAACGGAGGATGGAACAACTCATGCACCAACTACTTTTAATTTGCAAGGTCAGCTAAACCTTATCAAAATCCATAGGCCAAAAATGTCATTAAGATACAGTTAAGGTTAGACACAGATACCAACTCCCAGGCAAAAACCTTCATTAAGATACACTCAAGGTTGTAAATACATCCACATCAATTAACACCAGACAACATTAGAGCACTATGGTTATTAAAGATGATAAACATTCGGAAATTGAAAGTTAAGGTTAAAGTCAATAAAACAAATATATGAATGATAGGAAATACTTCTAAGTCTGGCCCCATAACACTGCTCACTGTCCGTGGCTCTTTGCTTGATGTTCTTGAGTCATAACAGGGTCTTCTAGTCCCTCTGCGGTTTGATCGGGGAATGAATGTGTAGCATTTATACAGCATCTGAAGGCGGTACAGGAAGGGATAAGACATGAGGTATTTCTGAAGAGGTGCCTGCATTTGGCTCAGGGGGTGATTTGGGCCATGTGATGGGAAAGGAAGTCTCGTCGATCTATGTCTTTAGTAACTGGTTGCAATTCCAGAACAAACCATATCCAACATCCTTCAACTTCAGCCCTGGGACAGGTACATCCCTCTGGTTCCGTCTCTTTTCAATAGGACTCATTTAGTTGCTATTGGAAAATACTGATAATGATACATGGAGGTTGGGTATGAGGAATTATATGTAGATGTAATAAGCAGACCATAAGCATTGAGGTGGAATCCAATTATTCTATCCATTACTGCTGTATTTTGTACCTAATGAACTGCCGTTTTATAGGAATGCTGATAAATGCTAAACACACTGAAAACAAATGATACACCTATGGGCCCTGGACAGCTACACATAAAAAATAGAGCAGCAGCTGGAGTGGTAGAATTCTTCTATGATGGGAAATTGCATTTCATGTCAGACTATTAACCGCAGTCTTGGGACATAATAGAAAACAGGTGCCATACAGGCTATGAGCCTATGCAAAGCAATATTATGTCACCAAAAATGTCTCCTAATAGGAGATGCAGTACAAATAATGGCTTCATAACCATTACATTAGATCTGGAGGACTTGTAATGGAAACTCATCCTCTTCCGTGGGATTTTGGCATATCATAGTTTGACTGAACCAGGCGTCTCACTGTGATGCACCCGGATGAAGTTATCAATCTTGTCCATTCCTTTTTAGCTTCGATAGTGATCGGGAAATGGTGGTGTGAGATGGAGCCGTGCCTAGAGGGGGAAGAGTGTAAGACGCTGCCTGATAATTCTGGATGGATGTGTGCAACCGGCAATAAGATCAAGACCACCAGAGTAAGTCCTGTTTCCAGTCATACACCTTTAACAGGGAAGGGGCTCGCTTGCTCTTGCAACAAACACCTGTGGCATTTTCGAGCCACTGCGGCAACTGGAAAGCACATTGCTTTCCAGGAGTCATCACTTGTGTTCACTACTTAATTCATCCCAAGGCTCAGGATCCTCAGCTAACCTCTGGTGTTCAGACTGGCATCCCGGCCCTACTGAATCATCGTGTCCCTTTCTTAATATCATTGCCTTCAAGAAGTAGCTTGGAGTCCCGTCAGCAGACTTGTTTGGGGAAAGACAAGAACAAAGGAGTGAACAGACCTCCTGGGTCATCCGCTTCAGTCCTCAGCCACTGCAGGCTAGCACATCACATCATCCCACCGACTCCCCTTGCCCCCGTGTCCCACTTGCCCTCTTCCTCTAAGAGGCTGCAGTAGCTGCGCTGTCCCGTGGTCCCCTCTACTTCTCTCCTCCCTGTCTCCAGCCTACAGAGAGAAGTCTGCTCTGCCCCAGGGTCTCGCCTTGAGGATGATGATTTCAGCCCATTGGCTTCCCTTCAAAAGCCTTATGGCTTTTGAACTATATTGCTCCTCTCTATAGGGTCTTACCCTGAGATGAACATGCAAGCAGTTTCCCCAAGCGATATCCTCCAGGACAGTTCTTGTTGGCCTCCAGGGAGGTCACCAAGTTTAAATAAATCATTCAAATAGACACATAAGCAACTTTCCCTGCAAGAAAAGTCAATGAGTGCCTTAAAAAGGTCTGCTGCAAGTCAGCCTCCCACACCCAGGGCAACCAAGGAAGCAGAGGGGGACACGGTGGCTCTCTGCATCACAATTTCTTCCTCCAGCTATTTGCAGGGTGACATAGGTAAGAGCTACCCCATGCTTGCAACTTGCCTGTTTGTAACGGAAATAGCACTTGGATATAGCAAATCACTGTAGGGGAGAATGAAAACACCATTTGCATACTATTTTTCAGAGCACTAACTTTTTCCCCAGTGAATCAGAAATTTCAGAAAGGGGAAAGTGATATTAAAGGGATATTAAAAATTCACAAGCAATATGCAGATGGATTTTAAAACTTTGTCATTTACATATTTAAAAAAACCTAGCACAAAAACAACACTAATAACATAACGCCTCTGGAATCCTGAAGTCTGTCTTGCAGATCATAATTTGGGAAATTAATTAGGTTTTATATGAATTTGTTATGTCCTCAACTCTATCATCCAGTATCATATGAACCAGTGGTGAGTAATAATATTGCTAGAAACGTAGCTGTTCCATTCATATTCAGATGTATGATCTAATCTACTCAGTATGCATTACTGTATTTCATTTAAATTAAATACCTACAGAGGTGAGTGTTCAGAAATGAAAAAAATACTTCTGTCATTTGCCCATAGGCATTATTTTAATTAGTTAGTGTGGGATATCTTTTAGTGCTACTTCCAGTAGCATTTTGCTTTGTTTCTTTACAATATTGTTACTCAACACAATTTGGTAAAGCCTCAGTGGTATGATATGCTTAGCAACTCTCTTAAATCTTCTAAACATAAATCCTGCATATCTTTTGGGATTATTGAAACTTTGCATAAATTCCCTCCACTGAGCCTTATTCAGCAAAAAAAAAACCCAAAACAACCCATCAGAATAGGATTTTTGTATAGTATAAAGCTCAGTGTCATTTTAGAATATATAAGCAAAAGATACACTATAGTAATATATTGTCCAAGACCAGCTGAGTGAGGGTTGCATGCTGTCATATCCCATGTGTATTTGTTTGCATATATTCCAAAGTGTGCACACCAAAAGAATCATCACAAGCTGGACAGGTGTATCCATGATGGTTAGCAAAAAGCCTAGCATAGGTCATTGTGGGTCCTAAACAGTTTTGCTGCAGATCCACTCTGTACGCAAAAGAGCACGTTGGGAGGGAGTGCAAGACAGCTGGTGGTCTGACCATGAAAACATCCACCATTGTATTAGGTAGGATTAAAGTATGGAAATAAAGGTTTTGCTTTAGAGAAGAAAAAACATTTTTTTTTTTTTTGTTTCTACTAGGAAAGAAGGAATTTCCCCCCTAATACATTATCCACAGACGTTTACTCCTTCCTCTGTAGTGGCCGCTACTGGGTGCGTCTACACAAAATGCTTTACTGCGCATCAGTCTAACCTAATATGCAGTAAACCGTCACTGTCTACACATGCGCAGGACTTACTGCACAGTAAATTAGGCTAATGCGCCACTTAGTAATACCAGGAAATACAGGTACCAAATTAATGCCACATTAGGTACTGCACAGTAATGCATGCATAGACACTGGAGCAGGAGGTCCCTTGCTGTTTGGCCAAGCCTTGATGCAGGGGAGGAGCTGCGCTGGTGCAGAGGCAACTGTCCGCCCGCCATATGGGGATCGAGACCTGCCCTGATATGGCCAAGAGAGCTGTCCCAGTGGCTGGTATTGCTGCATCCCAGCCATGTGGAGCTTGGGTCAGGACACTGCCTGCCAGCCATGTGGGGATCGGGAGGGTCCCAATTCCCCAAAGTCCGGATCAGGAGGGTCCCAATTCTGCAAAGAAAATTCAGGCACATTAACTGCATGTGTAGACACACCCCCTGAGCACTGTCTATGCCAAGATACTGGACTAGCTGGACCACTGTACTGACCACTATGGTAAAGCTTATGCTCCTTCTTTTTGCATGCATAGTTGACTTTATCCCTTTCACTTTTACCATGGTTTAGTAATTAAAGTCTTCAAGCCCAAGACTTAAAGGACTGTTGACAGTTGACTTATTGATAGTCTGTTGATAGAGCGGTTGACTGAACATTGGAGAGAAATCATTTCTAATTGAGGTTTTGGTCTTGCTTTACTCTCATTTTTCTCTCTCTCCACTCGCTCTAACATCAGCTTGAGTTTGACAGGTTATTTGGAAAGTTTTTAAGCTCTCCTCTTCCTTCGCCCGAGGATCGGGGGCCTTGCTATCAGGTCACATGGTAAAATGGTGGAATTCTAGTTAGGCAGATGGTGGGGGGTGCGAGGTGAAAATTGCCCTCCTTCCTCAGGGCCAGTGAGCAGGGCTGCTGTTTTCTGGGCTGGAACACTAGCTAGAGACCCCCAGGACCCCTTAACATTGCAGCTTTCCATATCACCTTATGACCCAAGATCAGGGGTGGGCAAAATATGGCCCGTGGGCCGCATGCAGCCATTCTGTCTGGCCTGCAGGGCCCCTAAAAAGTTTAGAAACTTAATATTTATCTGCCCCCGGCTGCCTGTCATGCAGCCCTCGATGGCTTCCCAAAACCCAGTAAACGGCCCTCCACCCAAAATAATTGCCTGCCCCTACCTAAGACGCACCCAGAGTTGGTGGCTCACACCCTACTGCCATCAACCATGCTGTGCTGCAGTGTCCCCGTGATAAGTAATTCAGAGGGGGCCTTTAGTTTGCCATGCATACCAGGCGTGACCCCCACCCCATGTGCATGTGATGCAACAAATTGCCTGATGTTCACTATAATCTATGTTAATAATGCTGCTTTGCATTTGTATGATGCTCCTCACAGTGCTTTGCAAACGCACACCGAGTTCTTATCCTCCTTTTACAAATGGGGGAAACTTAAGTGCATTGCCCTTAAGTGTCTTGCCCATGGTTACCCTGCCATTCAGTGGGTGAACTGGGAATAAAACCCAGGTCTCCTGAGTCTGTCTCCCCCTCTCTATAACCAATAAAATGACACTTCACATCACTATCTTGAATCCAAGGCACCTTATTTTCATATCATCTCCTGACTACTAGGAGGGAAAGATCTGCTAACATTTCCCACTGGTTTGCCAAGTGATGCAACAGCACTTCGGCTGTGACGGTCTTTTGCACCTTGAATCCCACAGCATGTTCAGCTCTTTCACTGACGGGGCTGATAGTCGCAGCAGGAGAAAGAGAAAAGCATTCCCTTACCTCGTGTGAGAGACAGCCCAGCAGGGTTCATTTGTCAATGCTAAACCAGGAGAGCAGAAAATGGGACTTGAGTGCGTGTGTGTGTGGAAGGGAACGGTAAAAAAAAAACTTAGATTTTTTTAACTGTTTGAACAGGTTAATATGGTGGATCGTGTCTCTGATGACATTTCTATTTAGAGCACCGATGCCCTTTGCTTTTCTAGTAGCTGCCGTTCTAATTAAGAGGTCACTTTGAAGTAGTGCAAAGAGCACAAGACAGTAAATATCTCCGGTGAAGAGAGTTGCTGCTGCAGCTCATCATTCAGTCTGCTGTTTTGCTAATATTTTTTTCCTCCTGATCTAGCGACTGAGTCTATTCATGTCAAGGAAAGTTTTGCTACTGGCTTCACTGACGGAGGAAGTTTGGCCCCTTTGTTTATTCAGATGGGCAAACAAAAAGGGGGGTTTCCCAACCCCCCTCAAAGATGACTAAATATTTCAGCTCCTGGCAAGGCCTTCGTAATTCAGAGTCATAAAAGCCCTGAAAAGTAGCGGCTGTTCCCCTGCAGTATATGCCCACATTGTGGTGACAGGGCACCCTAGCAGGGACCTCTCTGACCACCCACTCCAGCTGCACCCTCAAACCCCCAGGATATGGCAGACAAACCCCGGGGACCTCTCCCTCCAAAGTTGCTTTCAAGCCCTCAGTCTCCAGCATCCTGGCATCTGTAGTTTGCTCAGCTAAATCAACTCTATAGTGTTTCTTATAAATAATAATCTCTCCACAGCCTATTATGCCCTTAGGAATGGATAAGCCATCTTCTCTCCAGAGGAAATACCTGCTCACAGTTCCTAGTAGTTTGCTGTCTCTTGTAATTTAGGCCGCCCATTACGTGGCTTTCTCTGTAAATCCACGCCACTCCAAAGGGCAGTCATTCAAGGGCTGTGGGAGAAGCTCTTTACTCCCGTGTGCTTTCACAAGCTGAACATATTGACTCCTTCATCTTCTCAGAGCATGATGGGCCAAGAATCAAGGCACCGAACGCAGAATGTGGACACATATAACAGTTGCACTGGCATTAGATTGTGCCATTATAAGAAGTCCTGCTATAACTGTTACATCTGTCTGCCCCTATAGCAGCAGAAGCAGAGTGAAACTATTGCAACTTGAACCCTGGTTTTATTAACAGTTAAAGTGATTTGTTCCATTTATCCAGGCATAGGAGCAGACAGCAGTAACAGTTACATTGGAATAGCCGATAGGCGCTCCTCAGTGGCAAGCGCTCCTTGGTTTAAAGCAGTTTAAAGATATGTCTGTCCACAGCCTCAAAGAGCTTCTTGGCAGAGCCGCATATCACCAGCAGGCTCGAATTGCAGCCCGTTTTTCATCTCATAATATATTGTATGTCATTGCTTGCAGATTCACCCAAGAACCTAACAGAGTCTTCTGGATGGATGCAATGAAAGCACCGCTGATTTAGAGGACAAAACATTAAAAGTTTAAACCATCTCAACATTTACAAGCCAAATGGATTTCTTATTTGCACTTTTGACTGTTTACCACATAATAACAGTGGCTTTACTGTCTGAAATAAAAATCTTCTGTGGAAGTAATGTCCCAGATTTTTGACAACAGAAATGGAAAAACAAACAACAACAAAAAACCCGAAGAAAATGGTACTTTTGGTAAAGTTTTCGTGACTACAAAGTATGGACGCAATCGGATCTACCGTTTATACTATTTAAAAGTATATATAAATATATAAATATATGATATTTTGAAATAAAGCCTCAATCTTCAAGAAACTGAATAGTACCACACTTTGCTGCAGCTGCTGTAGTATACATTTTTTTTGTAACGGCCTGGAAGACGCCTACCAGTTTCAGAGAGAAATATGGCAGTAAAAAGGGGAAAGCAAACCTGCTGCAGTCTGAGGACACCTAGAGCTAAGACGCCTACCGAGGCATCATCGGGAGCTTCCTTTCTTTTTTTCCAACGGGATATTGGAGGAATTGCATTCTTACTTTTTCTTGTATTCTGGAGGCTTTTTTCCCCCTTGTGCAATACTAGCATGCTGGCTTTGCTTACATAACCATACTTTATACTTAATTGATATATAACAGTGATGATTCTATCCTCTTCCAAGAAAATATTTTTAGAGCTATTAGATATTCCATGAAGAAGAGAAGGACACCTGTCAAGTAAAGTACAGTATGTATTCAGAGTTTCTTTGGCAGAGTTTGGGGGCTCCCTCCTTATTGAGGATGTTCTGTACGTGCAATGTCTACAGACTTTGTATAGCTGGTATAGACTATAGTAAAAACCCGATTACTAACTCCAGAGTTTTGCATTGTTTGCTCACTAATTCTTCAGAACAAGAGCTTCTTTTGGTTTTTAACAGTTGCTTCGAGAAGCGTCAGGTTTTGGCCTACAGCTTGATTCTTCCTAAAGGAGCAAGTTGCTATAGCTCGTAGCCCTTTCTACATACAAATTTGCAGTCGTTTCATTAAATGCGTTGAAACCTGGTTGGGCACTTTTATTTTGGTTTGGTTTATCCCTGCCACTAATCAGCTTAAGCTTAACTGAAATAAGGCAATCTTAAACTGAAATCATAAGTTTGGAACCAGTTAACAAAATTGTTTTAAATAACCACTTTTTGGTTAAATCGCTGCAGCTCTCTGTGTAGGCAGGCCCTCGCGAACAATGAGGATAGGAATAAAAAGCTAAGGGGAAAAGTGTGAAAGCCCACGTTGTGTTTGTGAATGTGAGGATCCCCATTGATCTTAGCAGGCGTATTTGGGCGGAAAAGCGCTTGCCAACCTGCATCAAGGCTAGCCTTCGGTCCTTCCAGTGCTGCCAACCTGAAGAGTACAAAAGTTCAGACCTTTTTTTTTTCCCCCTCCCCACCAGTCCAACTTCTCTTCTTTAACATTTCCAATTTCCTTTCACCTGACTTACCTCTCTCTCACAAAGCCCCCAAGGGCTTGCTAATCAGTTTTAATCCAGTGCAGAGTGAAAACGGGGAACGGTAACCTACAGCCAGTCAGAAATTCTCCCACCAACTTTTTTCCTCCTCCAGGGCAACCCTTCAACACCTGGTATTTCCGAAGGTATACATTTGTCACTGTAATTGCAATGTACGTTAAAGTAGCTGTGCAGAGTGTCATGCCAGATTCCACACGCGCTTCATAGGCTGGTACCGTGAGTGTTACAGCTCCAAATAAAAATGGATATTTTGCTTCATAAGGAGTATTTTATTACTCTCCCTTTTAAAAAGATGTTGCTGTGAGATCAACATAGGCTTGCAGATCTGGTGCTCCATCTTTTGGGGCTCAGCTGTGTGTGGGAGATGCTAGGTAAGAGAGGGAGAGTGTCTTGAACCAGATGAATTCCCACCAGACCACAGAAATCAGCTGTGCTGGGGCCTCTTGTACGATGGTAGTAGGGTGCCTCTGTGCCATGGGTGGGGATTTGTTCCCTGTCTCCTGTTCAATCTTCAAAGAAAGCCCAGCATTTGGGTTTAGTGCTGGGTCCCGGCCTCATCCCCGAGGATATCTCCTGATAGGGATGCTTCCCAGACCTGGGTCACTGGGACTGATTTCAGTCTCAGGCACTGCAGTATAAATGAAAAGTAATTCTCCTTAAGTAACTCATTATCACGCATGTGTATTATGGTCACACTTTGGAGCCCCGACTGTGAATAGGACCCTATAGCAATTTACAATGTACGTATAGGGTCTTCCAATTGTTTGGATGACCTCAGGCAGAGCACTTTTGATTCCAGTAACCAGCAACTCTAACAAATGGTGGCACAGTAAAATCAGCAAAGTAAAAAGCCTGTGTGTAGTCTCTTCAAAAATACTCTGTACAGTTGTCATACTTAGTTATATTTTACTCACTTATTGCAATAAACTCAGCAGCCTAGATGAAGAGTAAAGACGCATGCAGGCGGGGATTGTGAACTGAAGTAGACTTGATTTGAATAGCTGGTGGAGAAAACCTTGCATGCATAGATTATGGTTGGAGATACTGATTCTAATAAGTGGCTGATTCTATGAAGCAAGATGCTAATAAACAGCAGAAATTGCATTTAAAATGCTTTTTGGCATTTGGCTTGGGGGATTTGATTTCAATATGCAGCCAATTCTATTAACTGAGCATCTAATAAGCAATGGACAGCACAGCACAATAAAAGATGGTCCCTGCCCCGGACAAAATGAGGAGATATTATCCCTGTTTACAGGTGGGGGATTGATGCACAGAGAGATTAAACTGGTGACCAAAAGTCAACAGCAATATATATATGTATTGCTAATGTAAGCTACTCCATCCCAGTTCAGGTCATGTCATACAGGCCTATGAAATATAGATAGATAGATATATATATATATATATATATATATATATATATATATATATAAAATCTCAGTATATAGATATAGATATATATCTTATCTTAGTATATAGATCTATAGATATAGATATATAGATATATATCAGTTGACATGACTGATATATTGATATAATCATATTATATGACATATATATAGCTCATGTCGTATGATTATATTGATATATAATCAGTTATGTTAACTGATATATATACACATATATACACACACACACAAATATACATATATACACACACATATATATTATATTATATATTTGCTTGCACACTTAAATATGTATATTATATGACAATATATGACACATATATATAGCTCATGTCATAGGCCTCTATGACGCAACCTGAACTGGGATGGAGTATGTAACAATAGTAACCTTAATGCTTGGGTCTGCAAGATTATGCTTATTGAAGGAGGGAAATATTAAGCCTTCCACAAATGCTGTAGCCATGATGGTTCAGGAAATAGGTGAGGGACAAAGATTTTTGTGGGTGGTGTCTTTTATTGGACCAACTGTATGACTGGGATAAACTTAGCTGAGCTTTCAAATGCAGTGCGTTCTTCTTCAGGTCTGAGGAAAAAGGCAGCATGATTATGGCCAACACCAGTCTGCAGGGCTGTTAGCAATTCCCAAGAATTGCTAACAGACAAGAAATGATAGTTTGATTGGTGGAAGGGGATTAAAAAAGGAGAGTGAACTTACCACCTGTACAATGTACACTGTGAGAGATGAGCAGGAGTCAGGAAATATTGCCATTATTGAAGTAAAGTTTCTTATACATGCTTCTGAATTTTTCTTTGCCAGTAGGCAGCATCAGGTGTCACCCCACTGAATTCAGTAAACAGCTGCAACTCTTTGAAGTCACTACAAAAATCTGCACATCAAGTGCAGCATTGAGAAATTACCATTCCAATTAAAATGTCTTAGGCAAAAACAATAAGACCTTCACAAAGAATAACGACTGATGTCAAGTGAGGCTCGGAGCCTGATGCAGGCAACCTTTCTTGTTTAACTGAGTCCACTTGGGAAAAAAAAATCTATCAGCTAAGATGCACAAAGATCCTGAGTTTCAGTGATATGGAGGACAAAACCTTGTGTATCTAGAAAATCTTGGAGTTTCTTTTTTCCCCTTGTCTGATGGAATTTTGATTTCTTCTATTAGTTCAGGGTACAGGTCCCCAGATCCTTATGAGAAGGCATGAACCATGCAATTCTTTGCACATCTGTAAAGGCGTATTGACATCAGCATAGGAGGAAGCTAAAGTTCCTGCTTTCTGGTGTAAGTCCAGACAGAAGGACGCCAAGGGAAAAAAGACCAACTATTTTGTAAATGTACTGAAGACAAATTTAGATTTATGTCAACGTTTCTTCTTCGAATGTGTGAAATATGAAGCTGTTGTTTAACATGTACAAATGGGAAAATACTTAAAATACAGTAGCTACCATCTGCCTATTGATTTCAGATAATTTAGATGATGTACTTTTTATCCAAAATCTCTGGTAATAAAGAGCTCAGTGTGGTATGATTTTAATATTGCTTGGAATATGCTACATATCGTATGTGGATACACTTAAAATGCAGAGAAACCTGACAGAGTCCAACTTTGTGACCACAGATTATACATGTGATATCGGGAATGGCAAATACCATCATCCAGGGGGAGAAGGGGATGTAAAACCGGTTAGAGTAAAAACAATTTATGATGACTGATGCTTGGTGTTGTCAAAAGTATTGATCGGTCATTAGCAGACTGAACAGATATATTCAATGTATTGCTTGGTATATTTTCCCATTATAAAATGATTAGCAGTATTCCTAACTATCATTATGTGACAGACATTGCATTTCATATGGTAACTTTCTCAGAGCAAAACAGTAATTTTCCAGTGTGCTGTAATGTCAAAATATAATTATAACTGGCATATAAATTATGGAGGGTACAAACATGGTTTACCTGGGAAACACATTCATCTTACTTAAAGGTGATGGTCTTTTTGTTTCTTTTTACTGATAAGATGAATATGGTGTCACAATATAAGCTTATCTTCTATCAGTATCATGGTCATGTTGCCATAAGCAGGTTTTATAGCTGACCTGACAAAGAAATGGGTCATGCTTCTTTGGTTGGTATTCTCCATTCCTTTGTCAGATATATCCAAGAGCAAAACAGAAAGGCTCTCTGTAATAATTTTCACGTAAACAAAGAAAAATTGCATACACCAAAAATTTGGGGTTAAAAGCTTTAGCACAAAATGCCATGTGCATAAAGGAAAGTGAGTTTAAAAGGTTTCAGGCTTATGGACAGATATCCATGTAGTCTATCAGCACCTGTTGCAGAACAACTTCTGATCTTCTGCATGTATAGATTCTCCTGTAGAGATCTTAATATCTGAAAGAGGCATCAGTATACGTGGATGCAGGCTTGCAAGGCTGCTGTGAGGTGCGGAGGTACTATTATCCCCATTTCACAGATGGGGAACCAAGGCACAGACAGATTTAAGTGACCTACCAAAGGTCTCAAAGAAACCTGTGATAGCTCCAAAGATAAAATACAGGTCTCCCAAATTTTAGGCCCATGCCTCCATAGGACCATTTATCGCTTCACACGAGTCCAAGTCCATTGACAACAGGCTCCTAGTTTTCTCTAGATAAGCAGGCAGCGGTAAGACATGGGTGAGAAATCACCAGTGAGCAAAGCGTGGCTAAGGCTGCTCTCTTTGGGATCGCCATTTATTCTGGAAACAGTAGGGCTCCATTTTCTCGTATACGGTGAATGTACTTGGAACAAAGAAAATCTTTGTGGACCCAGGATCACAAGTTAATAATATTTTTTACAAGCCCAGCAAGAGGTAAGACCAACTGATGGCCAATTGAAACATGACTGTTCCAGCTATCACAATAGAAAACTCTACCAATAATAACTACACCAGAGGAGGGGAAACCCTCTTCGTTTGAACAAACAAACATGGTGAAAACAGCTGCAGGTATGGATCTGATAGTATATTTTAGAGCGAATTATTGGAGCTTACACCAAGAATATCTATTGCCTTAAACTCAGGTTGTACAAAGACTGAATCAGCTGTGTTACACATTGTACCTATGTATCATGCCTTCCTTTTTGGCAAATGTTATTTGTCAGGGTTGTGGGGGGAGAGGGGGAAAGTTTAAATATCATATTTTATTCCAAATGCACCTGACTTTCACCCACCTAAACTCAATGCGTGCATCTAAACATGAGGTTGTGCTGTTTCCCATCCTTCACACCCATGAGCCAGTATTCTTCCCAGCCACATCCCATTTGCTTCTTACTTGTTACCTACCTACAGCATTGTGTTGACACCTCCCTGGCAGACACGCCACTTGTTTGCATGCTTGGGACTGCTTTCAGAGAGCCATTAAAGTTGAAAACTCAAGGCCCACCTCTGCCCGGATCATAACTACCCCCAGATGAGAATATTGCTCTTGGGAATAAGCAATTTTCTCTTCTCACCTGCCATAGCTCTTCATTTCCTCTTTCCTGTTGTTCCTTTTTTATCTCATCCCCTCCATTTCAGGCGGCTTAATTGTTTTCATCCATCTCTATTAATCCTTTATCACCAGTGCTGACCCACGGATGACAGGAAAGCAGCTGTGCTGCCGCCATCGTATTTGGTAAGCCTTTCCCCACCAACAGCAATGATTTATGTGATCGTCTCCTCTTTCTTACTCCAGTGGGCCAGCTCCTGGTTTCACTGCAGATGCAACATCATCTCCTCGTAGGTCCTTACCCCTCAGGCATGCGGGGCCATGACTACGCAAGCCGAAACAAAAGGTTATATATAAAGTGCTGTTGCACTCTGACAGTCCCAACTTCAGCACAGCCTTGGGGCTGCCCTAACTTCTGCCACAGACCAAGTTGGCTCCCAGCTGACCCTAGACTCAGGGCTGTGGTGCTTCTCACCCTGGCCACACCAACACATCATGGTTTTCATTTTTTTTTTTTAACTATCACAGCTTGATTGGACTCCAGGATTGAGCCTATTGACTCTTGCAGAATTACTCTCCACTTACATCAGGGTAAGTGAAAAGGAAACGTAATTTTCCTCTGTTGATTTAATTGCTTTTTCTACAGATGTTGAATGTTTTGAATGTAGAGGAACAGAACTTCACAATATACCAATGTTTTTGGTAGGGCTAAAAATGGGATCGGAGCACAGAAATAACTGGTGTTTCTCTGGCTTCGCCGACGTTGGGTTTTCAGGTGATTTTCCTTCTGCAAATCACCGCGGGACGGAGATAAAGACAAGACGGAAATGTGTTTGATGTTCCCAACCAGCCCATCTGTATCCTTAAATACCACAATGCTTTCAAACATCTGGCCTCCAGTCTCGTGGCCTGATTAGGATCTCACCTGTGCAGATGTCAGTTGGAAATAACATCTGGAATCAGAGTGAAAATGGTGCAGGTTAGAGGAAAGTCAAAGGGGGGCTCTGTGTCTGCCCTACCGCCAGAAATACACCACTATAAGAACCATTGGGCGCGTCTACATGAGATGCTACCACGTAGCAGCACTGCCGGGCACTACCCATGATGCGACTGTGTGCACAGCAGTAGCATCGGAAAAAAACCACGCGGCGATGGTAATGCGCAATAACGCCGGTTGCTGCACAGTCATTTAGTACTTGCATACGCAAGTGTGCAGTAACAAGTGTGCCATCGGCCACTCGTGTAGACACGGCCACTGAGGTGCGTCCCCAGCTTTCCCCAGGAATCTTGCCCTCCGAGGAGCCTGGATTGGAAAACAACTGAGGTCAGACAGAAGGGATGTGGAGAGCAAATAAGCTTCATCCTTATTGAACTCACTTTTCAATAAGGATATGTGATACCCCCCAGCATCAGTAGCATAACTAGGGGGGGGCAACAACTTGGAGGACACCCAAAAATAGCAGCTGCTACTGCAGCCGTATATCCCACCGGTGGTATAGTAGCAGCTGGAAGTTGCCCCTGCCCTGGGCTCCCACCTGCCTTGTCTGCCTCTCGCTGGTGCAGTCAGCTTTTGCATCTGGGCTGGGAACCAAGGGCTTTCCATCAGACGCTTCAAAATATTATGAGAAATTACTGACCTAAAGAAAATCCCCTCATATTCTCAGCCATCAAGACAACATCACCTCTTGGTGGAGCCTGTAGGAACTTGTTCAGCTCATTTCCCTCGTCTCTGCCACTGACACATGCATATAGGTGTGTATGTAGAAACATACTGCAGTGACTATTCAACTCGCTGAGCTGGCCCTTCCCACTCTCTTGCTAATACCTCTCTACCGCAGAATCACAGAAACATAGAAAATAAGGGGTGGAGGCAACCTCAGGACATCACATCTAGTCCAACCCGCTGCTCAAAGCAGGACCAGCCCCAACTACATCATCCCAGCCACGGCTTCGTCTAGTCGAGTCTTAAAAGCCTCCAAGGATGGAGACTCCACCACCTCTCTGGGTAACCTGCTCCAGTGCTTTACTCCCCTTTTCTATTTTGGACTTGCTGTAAGCAGG
Organism: Gavialis gangeticus; assembly: GCF_001723915.1. NCBI lineage: Eukaryota > Metazoa > Chordata > Crocodylia > Gavialidae > Gavialis > Gavialis gangeticus. Next base: position 12,576,252 of record NW_017728997.1, on the reverse strand, counting down.
CCCAGCTCCACACACTTCCATATACTTTCAAGCATATAAATCGGTCCTTAACTCGGCTCAGCATGTACAAGACTTGTAATAACGACTTGGCCTTGCAGCACAGCATCAGACTCCAAATAAAGCATTTCTCATGGGGGAGGAATCCAACCTTTTTTTAATTCCACTCTACTTTAGGGCAGAGTTTGGAGGAAGATATCTTCAAAGCTGTTTAAGATGAATGATCAGGCCACAGTGCTTTTCAGTTCCTCAAGCGGTTTCTTTTTCATTTAATACTGTATTCAGCTTGGCCTCCAGGCTCTGAAAGACGTGTAAAACTAAGTAGCAACTTGTGGAATTGAAAAGTACCATATCCTGGACACATGCCTTGTAGAGCCTTAAAGCATCTTCTTTTTTATTTTATTTTTTAAGCCTGCCTTCCAAGAACTGAAGACCTCAAAGCACCATTGACCTGTGACTCAATAGCTGCAATGAAAAAGCATGCTATTATCCTAATTGTCATGCACTGCAATTTCTCTTTACTTGGCAGCAGAAGCAAGTCAGAGCCAGGGAGATGCATTAAAATTTTGACCCTGCCTTAGGGGGAAAAGAAATCTTGAAAAAAACAGGGGTTTGAGAAAATAAGGCATCCCTTTTTACCCTCTTAATCCTCTACACAAGCTTTCCCCCTTCTTATTTCTCTTATAGAGGAGGCTGACACAAAATTTAGACCCAGATTCAAGCTTCAAGGTGTTTGGGTCTGAGGTTTCTGGTCAGCCTGCAGTAGGGATGAGTTGGATGTACTGCAAACTTGCGGTCCAAATTGTACCAGAGCTCCAGGACATTTGGGTCCTGGGGTTGGTTCAAGCTCATCCATTACTTTTGAGTCTCCTAGCAGATTTCTGTGTTACTCTTTCTGATATCCAACCAGTTGGTTTGCAACTCAGTCAAATTCTTTGGTCCATCTAAGCTACATCTGGTGTCAGACCAGAAATGAATGGCGAAGGTGGTTCCTAAGCCCACCAACCATGGTCTAGCCCAGCTGGCCAAAGGCTGGACTGCCAGCTTCCTACTCAAACCAAAATTGGCTGCACCCCTTTGGTTCCAGCTTGAAGTAGTGGCTGTGCTGGAAAGCTCCCATGTCTCCTATGGGTCCTTTGCTCTCTGAGCTAGGTAATTCTCAAACGTTTCTATATAACCTGTCTCTATTCTCCCCCAACTCTGCCTCCACTTCCCCTGGGAACTGAGAAATTGTGTTGTTCTCTAACCTTTTCTTCTTCAGTTGGGATACAAATACTCTATACACGTGTGTGTGCATGCGCCCACACACACATGTGCATGGCATAAATCTAATACATTTATATCGCACATAAATTCTGTCGTTTTTATTCTGGTTACAACGGCTCTCCAGACTGAAAACTGCTGTATTTAATTTAAGTTCTTTCTTGTTTTTTAACCCTAAGATAATGGAGCGTTAAGGCCTAGAACCTGTCTTGACTGTCAATCTCTCTAGCCAAATTTATACCAGACGAAGATCTGGACTTCAGTGTAGACTGCAGTGTGCTGGAGATATTAAAATGTCGTCTTTATTCATGGATCTTGGCTGTAGCCGTATTGGTCTAAGCATGAAGGCAGACAAAATCTTTGGGTAGCTTGCAAAGAACAACTTTTTTGCAACTATTTCATAGATTTCATAGACATTCGGGCTGGAAGGAACCTCGGAAGATCATCGAGTCCAGCCCCCTGCCCCAGGGGCAGGAAGTCAGCAGGGATCATAGGATCCCAGCAAGATAGACATCCAGATGTCTCTTGAAGGCGTTCAGAGTAGGTGCTTGAACCACCTCCGATGGCAGCCTATTCCAGACCTTGGGCGCTCCGACTGTAAGTGGTCTAATAAAAGTGATCACCTCTGCCCAAAAGTCTGTCTGTCTTCTTCCACGACTATTTGAGGAAGAGGTTTCTTTCTTATTATCACCACGCCCCATACAGCTACAGATAACCTTGGAGGATGCCGGCCCTAGGAAGCTCCAAAAGCAAAGCTAAGAAGGAAATATGCTGCATAAACTGGGCAAATCAGTGATTTATTATTGTATCAAATTGCCTGGTTTATTTGGGGTTCCTGTGATGTTGCTTAATCTACAAGTTTAGCTTTAACTTAAATGACAGTCAGTTCCCTACTGCCTTGCATGTAGCACCAATGCTGTTTGCAAAGTGAGTGTAAGCTGCTACCAAATCCTAGTACACTAGTAATGGCTTTGAGTGGCTACGAAAGGTGCAAAACAGTGGAAGATCCAACCCAACAGACCTAATCCTGCCCCCATTAACATGAGTGACAATATTGTGACTGACCAATAGGATCAGGATTGAGTCTACAGGGTGTTGCATGAACCTCAACTCTCATAAACTGATTTAGTTGCACTGAAGTCAATGCCGGCATAAACCAAGTCTGATCCAGAGACCACGTAAATGCAGAGAGCGCATGTACGATGCTGTATGTAGTTTGTGTTCACCAGTCCCTAAAGATTTAGAGGAGTGCGCAACTTTAGCTTTACAGACTTCATGGCTGCTTGATCTCACTACAGTAAACAGCTCCATATTTTTCCTTTTCATGTTTTATCCTGAAGCAGCAGAGCATTACATTAATTGACTTGTCTTATTAATTCAATAAGCTGCTTCCAAGATGAAATGCTTAGCTATGCTTGCTTGTTTTTGGCACTTTTTGGTTGTTGGAAGAAAAGCTTTAAGGCTAGAACTGCTCTGATGTTTTCCACAGCTCACTGAATAATTTTCTGCCCTCCTAAAGGTTTGCCACATTTGGAATTACTACAAACTTTTACTTTTTCATCGTATTATGATTTAATTCACATTTTCTGGTATGATAAGGAGACATTTAACAGAATGGATATTGTAGCAGTTTATTTGCAAAGCCACCGTCATGGGTGAGAGATTAGAGATGGCATAAAACATCTCCATTCAAGCGAATTTTTTGCAACAAAACTCCAGGAAAAATACCAACTCCACTGTTAATGCTTTGAAAAAATTATTTAGAAACTTGAAAATGTCTTTTGAAATTTTCACAATTTCAACAATTTATTGGAGGCGATGTAATCTATCTTTGAAGTCTTGTCCTTTTGCATTCCTATACAGACTTGCAATATATGGGAGCAGTTTAGAAATTTGCATTCAGAGAAGTCAGTCTCTTGGTTTCTGCTTTAAATATTTTTAAAGCATTTTTTCATTATGCGGAAAAATGAAACTGCACATCACAGGAAGTGATTTTCTTTTCACAGCATTGGCCTATTTTTCATTTTGGTTGTTCTGGAAGTTGGGAGAATGCTGCTTCTGGTATTGCTAGCATTTTTTGGCCTTTGAATCACTAAACTCATGATTCAAAAAACACCCTGGATTCCATAGCTAGATGGCAATTTATGCCTATTTAATTGGCATTATTGAACTGACAGCTTCTGATTATGCTACTTCAGGGTAAAACTCCCCATTGCAACTATTGGGGTTATCTTCGCTGAGCTGTTTGTTAACTGAAGTCATTGATCTGGATTGCCGTAATTTTTTTTTAAATATAGATCACAGGTAAAATTGACCCCTCTATTTTCTTACAGCAATTATTACCCATAGTTATCCTAATGCCATTTCAAATAGAGCTTCTCCTGCGCCTTTCTCTCAGTACAGCCACTACCTCTGACTCTACTTTATATGCACCTCTCCTCTTTACATTTTAAAATTATTGTACTGTGCAAAAGCTCAATGCACTGTTTAAATGGGAAAGGAACATCTGGTGAGCTGAGACTACTGGGGCTCCACGGACAGATAAAATCGTAACTTTTTTTCCTCTGTATATGGAAAGGCAGTATAATTTAAACCTACATATCACACGAAAAGGCACAGGTCAAAAAACAGGTGCAGCGACTCCGTTCTTTGTGCCAAGGTTGAATTTTATGTGATGATGTCTTCAGGTGAAAATCTGACTCAAAATATTTCCAGGGTTGCAGAGGCAATAGATATATGCACAATTCTTCCATGAGTTATATTAAAGCAAGGGCTAGAGATCAGAAGCTATAGTGGCAGACAGGCACTGTACAGACACATTGTATGAGCATGTTGCTGGCCTGAAAAACTTCCAAGGCAGACCAGCTAGTCAAAAAAATGGAGGCCACAGGGCAATTCCCATGGAAATTTTCTATTTTTAACCAAAATCCAAAAACTTTAAACATTTTCCTTTTCCAGGAACTGGAAGCCTGCTGAAAATGAAACACTTTTTTTCAGACACAAACTACCTTAAATCTATCTTTAGCAGAAAAAGACAACTGCGTTTTATGGTAAAACAATAAAAGAAAGAAAAAACAGGTGCTTGCCATTTTTTTGTCAAAAATCTAGATTTTCCTCTCAGAAAATTGTTGATGGAAGACTGTCAGCCTATGGAGGCAAGAAAAGCAAAGCACGGAGGACAGGAATTATGATTATATGGGGCAGAGAGATGATGCGACTCGCTCCAAGCCAGGCGAGATAGGTGTGGCGGAGGTGGGAACGGTACTGTGTTGAGTTGCACACCAGGATCTTAGCTAGAAAACCATTTTTTCTCTCACTGGCCACTCCAACACTGTGCTTTTAATTTAACAATGTCTGTGGTTAGGCAGACTCTCCTATTCCACCAGTCATTATCATAACTGAGCAGCTTTTTATTTCAGGGAAGGGCCAGGATCCCAGCAAAGGTGAGCTGGAGGCTGCTACGCTGGCTTGCATTCGATCACAGCGGTTTACACCTTCTTGAAGGATGTTTTCGCCCATTCCTTTGTATTTTTAAAACAAAATCTGTGCTTTCGGCTGATGTCATGACATCATGTTTTTGGCCATTACCAAGCCAAGTTTGCACTTCTATAAAATATGACAACCGGACTTGGAAACCTTTTTAATTAAATGAGGAATAATGCTGATAACTCAACCTGAAGCTCCCTGCGATTGAGCCACTGTCTGCTCCTCTGCCTTGGTAGGAAAAAGAACAAGGCTGCATAATAGGCCAGCTGCTGTGTCTTGTAGCAGCAATGCGCCAAGAGCCATGAACTGCTTACCCTGGGGGAGAAGATGTTTCATCCGGAAGAGCAGTTAGCAAAACCCGGTCTTCTCTCATTCAACCTCGGCCGCATGAGCTTTGAAGCCGGTTCTGCCCCATCCGGTAAGTCGATCTGCATCCTGGCATCTCCTGCTGTTTCTCTCCGTGTTTTGCATATTTGCTTCCATGCAGGCACATTGTACCTTTACATCTCCATCCCCAGGACAGGTGCTACCCCTTCGTATTACTATTATTGATGGATCACCAGACCTCTCCCGAGTGCATTAGCGTGTGCACAAAGATTGAAGAAAAATCTCAGGCTGCTCAGTATAAGCCATTAACAGCAGGCGCTGAGGACAGGACTAAACCCATCGTCCCTGCTTTGGGGAGCTTCTCCCCAGCTGTCGCTATAAACCTGTATGTGGAGAGCAAACGGGCCACCTGAGCCTGCCTGATTTTGGATAAGATCTTCCTTCCTTCTATACTCCTCTGAGCACAAGGGCCGGGGGGGATGGGGTGCAGATGGGGAGAGCAAATACTCCACCTTCACCAACGCTGACCCTTCATCCTGTTCGTTCCTGGCACAATTTAGGGCAGCCTCCCGGCTGCAGGAGCCCCCAGGTAAGCTCACCCACAGAAGCTGCGGCCCCAAAGAGCCGTCCCAGGCACTAGGGATAGCTGGCTGAGCAAGGAGGGAGCTGTGCAGAGCCAGCGGTGTCAGCCTCGTGGCACCCAGAGATCCCCCATCCATGCAGGAAACCTTGGGTACCACTTGAGGGCTGTGATGTGGAAGCGAGCACAGAGCAGCCTGGAGTCTAGTGAGCGCCCGCTGGTTCCTGCTGCAGTTTTCCCCTTTGATTTTGGCACGTCAGAAGCAGCAGCCGAAAGGGCCTGACCGTTTCTCCTTTGGATGACAATGTCGCAAAAAATATCCTGAAGCCATTTACACAAACACCTGCCATGTGGCAAGGTCTCTTCGTTTCCACCCCTGCTGTGCCGTAGGTTTTTCTGCCATGGGATGTACATTCAGTGATTTCCCTGCCCTCCTTTAGCTGCACGAACGCCAGGGCCCCTCTGGGTTTTGCTTGCCCTGCAGTGGAGAGGCTCTTCTTTCTCTTAGCTTAAATATATCAATCAGTAAAGAAACTCCTCCCACAGCCTGAACCATTCGTTCACCATGGAGAAAACGGCACTGTTTTACAGTATGTTTTCTGTGCCTCGGCAGGGCTTAGCAACTTAATAGCTTGGCATTGAAGTGGCTCACAGGCATAGCATGGCCTAATTCTTGGGCTCGCCCGTGTTTTAAACACCTGTGCTTGTAGCTGTGGTTTTCACTGCGAAACTGTTTGGCTGCAAGGCAAAACCCTCCCTCCATCACTGCTTTTGCTCTCTTCTGTACTGCAGGTACCTGCTGTTCGATTTGCGAAGAACCGGTACAGACTCTGCACTACGGACCCGCAAAGCAGATCAAAATGGAGAATTAGGGATAACTGCTGCAGGCAGGTAAGGAAGTGTCGTGATCTGCACAGGAGAGTGAACTCGTGCACGTGCCCGCAGTGAAAATGTTTGGCTCCCGTGATGAGCCCCTGCCCAAACCACAGAGGTGCTGAGACGAGCAGTTTCTGAAGGCTGCTAACACGGTCTGCTGGGTACAGAGAGCCTGATGCGTCCATCAGTCTGCAGGGAGCCGCTCTGCTAAGTGGGGGCTGCTTTACACCATCCCCATCATATACCTTATAAAGCAGCACAACGAAGAGCAGCCTCAACACTGATCCACCTCGCAACAGGAGTTGAACTGGCCCCTGGTTATCCTGGGGGTTAGGAGAACACAGTTGTTTCAAGCTGCCCTCCAAATCCAAGTGCTCTGAGCAGAGCTCTTGCCTTGCCCTGCAATCTGAGTTGCACTGTCTCATGTTAGTAATAAACTGAGATAGGCCAGCGAGACGTTTAAAATTACACGGAGCTGTTTATGCCGCGCCGGAGCTACTGACAAAATGCAAGCAGCTTTTAACACGACCCCGGGTTAACATAGGTCAAGCCCGCTAAGTAGAAGCAGTTTAAAATCACGAAGGGGAATGTAAAATCATGTCCTGAAAAATCCCTGCTTCTACTGCCATTTTGTTAAAGGCCAAAGTGTCTGCATCACTTGATGCCTTGGGTCTAATCGTGGCTGAGCTGGCATTAAGGATATTAGAAGGTCGACTATCAATTGTTCGTGGGGCGATTGGTAACATTGGCAAGAGGATGCAATAGAAGAGGTTGCAGGGAGATAAGCAGTTCTTCAGATTTGCCCTATTTAGGGGAATGGCGGGTGTCAGAGAATATGTCTCTGAAAGCCAATAGAAGCAGATTAAAATAAAAGCCAATAAAAGTCTTGTGTTTTGTCAAGCTGCTTGAAGTCTGTCTTGATGGCCATGATGAGATAAGAAGATGATCTATAAATGAAAGCACACTTTCTTGATATGACAGGCCTGAGTGCTTAACAGATAGCATTGCTGAAATGCTTTCCTTCAGTCACTCGTCATAACATACATTATTCTTCAGCCCAGAACGGTGAATTAAAGTGAAGGTCTTTCTCATGCTGGCAAGCTCTGCGGTGCCTTTCATCTAACTACTCAAAGCACTTTGCAAATATGAATGAGCAAAGGCTGCAGTGTCCGGGCCGAGTAAGAAAGCACCGGCATCCCTAGGAAAAGGAAGCATGAGACAGTGCCAGAGGAAGCAGGAATAGAGATTGCATTTCTTGCCTCTCTTCTTTGCAGTAATCACCCAACCAGCCTTTCCCTTCCCAAAAACAGGACATCCCTAGGTTTGTTTTTCAGTTATTCTTCATATGCTCAACCAGACTTCTGGGCCAGAGCTTCTGAACAGGGCTCAGGCAAATTGCAGAGCAAGAAATGCTCGTGTGGCTTCATATCTGGACAAACACCTACTGTCCTGGTTTGGCTGTGCATTGTACCCACTTGGCACCGCTGGCAATGGCTACCAAAGGCAATGGGGATGAGGCCTGGTCTGGGGTAACCCGTATGCAGTATTCCTCCATGCACTGGGACAGCATTATATCATGAACCCATCAAAATCATCTAGGCCATGTTGCAAAACGCACCCAAGGGGGGAAAAAAAATCCATGATTTAAATTGCTTAAAAATTGCTTTATATGTGCTTTCTGAAAGTTGAGCCCTTGGCTGTCTAATTAAACAGGATACAACATGGCATCAAAATCAGTTTCCAAACAAAAAAGCTTTCAGCTCATTAGGAGGTAGGACATCATTTTTGGTGATTTATCACAAAGGGAATGACCAATCCCAGTCCCTCTGAGTGAGGAAATAGGGAGCACGGGCTAGTCTGCTCGTGGAGTGCTCAAAGGCCGCACATAAATTATTGTCGTTTTCTGATCCTGGGGGGGTTTTAACCTTAGCTTTAGTCCTGGTATAGTTTAAAGCAGCCTCAGAGCTCCTCTAAACTATGCCCATTAGATATGAACCCCCACAGGGACTAGGCATGAATATCTCCTTTGCTGGGAGGAATACGGGGCAGCTGTTTGTGTGTGTGGATCCACTGCGGGTCACACTGATTCTCCAGCAGTTGGGCAGACTCCCCCATGTGGGACCCATCCTGAGCTGGAGATAGCCACAACCTCTGAGTGCCCAGGGCAGCACAACAGGGAAACAGCAAACAAAGGAGTCTGGTGCTTCATTTGAAGCCCTTCCCTAACTCAATTTGCACGCCTGGTCATATTCATTTGCGTTCGGTCGGCACCAGTCTATGCAGAATTGCAGGATTTGGTTATCTGCTTTAGCTCCTGGATGCATGCCAAGGACCTTCCAGGCCATTTTCTTTATTGCAGAAACACAAGGAAGTCGCCAGAAATAGTGCTTGTTCTCCCCTTGTCCTTCCCCAACTGGTTTCCAGCATTGCAATATATTTGAGGGCTGCCAGGAGTCCAGATAAATGTATGATCTCGTTCAAAAGGACGGAGTATTTTTCATAACAAGATTAGGGTCCCCCTCCAACCCTTAATCTCAGGATATCCTCAGAAATGAAGATCAGTGGTGATGGGTTAGACAAATCGCCGTGTCGGGTTTGTTTCTTCATTGCATTCGTTTCCTTGTGTTTTGAAGGGTGCCAGACTGAAGGCAGCAGCAGCAGCACACTGCGGGATGATCTGCAGCTAATTCATGAGAAGAGGCTAATAAAGCTTCCCTTCCTGATCTACCCATGGGAGCTCCCCTCCTTGGGAAGGATCACCGCTAGGCACTGAAAGGTAGGCCACATAGGGCTGTTCAGTCCTTGGCTATAGCGTCTATGCCATTTTGCACAGTGCTGCCAAGAGTCCATTAAATGGACCAACTTTGGGACAAGTGCACACAGCTTGTTGACAACTGGACTGGCCCAGGGCAATGTGATAATTGTCTTTATTTATATATTTGTGCTGAAGTAGTGCTGAAGGGTGCCGATCATGGGTCAGGGCCTCATTACACTAGGGTAACAAAGGGTCTATACGGAGCATGTAGCAGTGCAA
>NW_017728997.1:12555369-12561689 GCF_001723915.1 Gavialis gangeticus | reverse complement strand
CTGAAAGGTAGGCCACATAGGGCTGTTCAGTCCTTGGCTATAGCGTCTATGCCATTTTGCACAGTGCTGCCAAGAGTCCATTAAATGGACCAACTTTGGGACAAGTGCACACAGCTTGTTGACAACTGGACTGGCCCAGGGCAATGTGATAATTGTCTTTATTTATATATTTGTGCTGAAGTAGTGCTGAAGGGTGCCGATCATGGGTCAGGGCCTCATTACACTAGGGTAACAAAGGGTCTATACGGAGCATGGAGCAGTGCAATGCAGAGACGTAGGTGGCTCTCAGTGAGCTGCCTCAGGTTAGGAGTTTAACCCCGGTAGCACAGAGCTCCTGCTAGTCCTCCAGGCCAAGTAGCTCGTGGAGCTCTGTGTTGGCATCTGTCTTCTAGCATCGGACCTAGCTCAGGTCCTCTTCACCGGCCTGCACTGCACTATACCCATCCACTCAGAGAAACAGCCTCTGGCCTGAAGAGTTTATAGTCTAAGTATCCGTGGCAAGATAAATGGGTGGATACAACAGCCCGAGTAACGTCAGGAAGCAACGAGTGTTGTTTTTTACAGTATCGTGGAGTTGTGCAAACAAAGAGATTTTGCAGTCTATTTGCCAAATGCAAAAATCATAGGGAAATACTCATTTTGGGTTGAATGGAAATGGCTTCTTTTGATTGATGGAGGAAACAGTGACATCAAAGTGTTTCATTTTGAGTTGATCTGAAACACTTCATTTGACCCTAAATGAAAAGTGTTATTTCAAATGTGGGTTATTTAAACTCTCTCTTTCAACTCTCTCTCTTGGAAAACATTTTCTGAATGCTCCCCATCTTTTCCACTTGGAGCTCTTCACTGCCTTCAGCCCATATTCCGGTTGAATATTTTGATTTTTCTCAACACTGCATTTTTCAGCAAATTTACCATTCATCCAACTCTGAATTGTGTTATAGCAGCACTTTAGTGCTGCAGCTGAGATGAACCAAGCACTGCACATCCAATCAGCAAGTGACTGGCACCGTGCCGAAGAGTTTACAACTTAAATAGAAAAGAGACAAAGGTGCAAGGCTTTTTGTGGGCAGTATCTTTTATTAGAACAACTGCGTGGTTGGACTGCCACATCACTTTAACACTACTGCAGAGAGAGAAAGGATATATTATTAAGCCTGTTTTATGAATGAGGAACTGGCAAAAATGCCATGGTCCTCAGTGCTACTTAGCTACCTAACTTTCACTGACTTGCACGGGACTTAGGCATCTACATACCACGGGGCACATCTACACATGCATTAATGCACCATAATTACGTTGCATTAAGTTTAGTACCTGTAATAACAAGAAATAACAGATACTAAACTTAATGCACCGTAATCGGTGCTACTGTGCAGTACGTGATGCTGATGTGCAGTAGAGACATTCTACTGTGCATTAGTGCATTAGCATGGCATTCACCATGACACACTAATGCGCAGTAGAGTTAGTCTACTGCACTTTTAGCATCTCATGTAAATGCGCCCATTGAGTACTAAAGGCTAAATCCAGAACCCTAAATCCAGAGCAGGCACTTACCCTGTTTTAATAATGTATAGGTTGAAATAGATATGCCCAGCTGTCTAAAAGGCGCGTTACATGTGTTATTAACCCCTGAGCTCTGGCAGAGGTTTGAAATGGGTTTCGTACAGGAACAATCCCAGATGCCATGTGAATGCCGGCCTGAGATGGCAGGGGAAGTGTCAGCTGACTGAGTTGCAACAAACTATTTATCCAAGCTCCAAACCTGAATTTGAAAGACAGCAGGTGTTGCCAGTGGTTGGATTTGGGGCGTTTGGCACCAGTCAGCGAGGTCTCTTGAAAAGGACCAAAAGACATTAGATCCGGAGGTGTTAGGCATTAACAGCCGCACAACCTTTGGTCGCATGAATACGTTGTTGTGGCAGGAAAACTGATCTGAAGGTGAAAAAAAGGGACTTGGATCCAACACTGTCTTAGCCCTTTATTTGACAGCTTTCCGTCTCATTGTAGATTTGCTCAAATGGGACCAGGAAGAGCAAATTGCTTAACAGTATGCAGATAACCAAGACTAGAAATGAGAATACAACCCCACAGCAGTCCTTTTATGGGACTGATTGAACTAGGTTTGACAGTCATGAGTAACTCCTGTATTATCTGACAGGGTCATATTCCAAGTCCTTTCGGGGCACGCACAGAAACCTCATCAGTGCCATTCTCCTCTTTGCTCAAAGTGGATTTATAGATTAAAGAAGCCATCTATGTGCCTGACACCTTATGGGGAGAGAAAAAAAAAATCCCCTAGTGAGTTGTGCTTGCAAAGTTGCTTAGGAGAGCTAGCCGTATGTTGGGAAGAAGCATGGAGAATGATCAGATGGGGGGGGCGCTAATCAAGCAATGTAAGAAGTGCTGAAAACTGCAGCTCCATGTAACAAGCAGGCAAGCGACATCGTTTCTGTTTCTAATTCCACTGAAAGCATGAAAGAGCAGCAACACCTGGGACCTTTCAAAGAGGTAACCCTAAATCAGGCTTTCCCAATCTTAGTGGCCCTGCGTGCCAGAGCTCCACATTAGCATTGCAGGTGTCTTGATGTTCTGTATGTAGGACTGAACTTAATCCAGGTTTTCTCCAGTTTGATCATGCTATTGTATCCTCGGCTCCAAGGAGCCAGTCCTACCTCTGGTTAATATTCTGCCGGTGTGAAAGTACTTCGCTGATCCTTCACATCACAGTTTGCTTTTCTCCTAGCTACAGATTTTTTTTTTCTCATTCCCTTTGAGGGAGCCTTGAGCTTTCCGCAAACAGCTTCTGCTCTGGTTAGGAAATGAAGCAGTCTGTTTTTAACCCCACCGCCTCGCTCAGCTGAACTACTTTTGTTAACGGGGGGCTCGTCTTTTAGACATCATTTAGCATTTGGCACAAAAATATAACCCAGACCCATCATCTTTCTCTTTTGAGAGAGAGTTTTGTGTCTACCTGCTTGCACCAGTGTTTTACAGCGATCCTCTGGAATATAAAATTATCTAGTAACCTTGTTTAAGCATCACTTGCATATGGGTGCAGAGTACCACATAGATTCGCTATTGGGCACTAACTTTTTTTCTCTCTCTGTAGGCTTAAAAAAAAAGCTATAAAATGCCTTCAGAGCCAGCCTCACAGCTCTCCTGAATGCCCATTTAATTGAACCATAAAAAAAAAAGTAATCTGGAGAGGATCTCACAGATGCTACTTTCAATTGTCAAGGAACATGTTGGCAGGTGACCTGTTTGGAGAGGTAAAGTCAAGCATCTTGAGATTCTCTTAAAGCTGATTATCTTTAAATTCAACACTGGACCTTTGCTGTAAGAGCATTATCAAAAAATGTGCAAGTGTTGCATTTATTAACAGCCCACGCCAGATTCTCAGGTCTGAAAACCCTCTGCACAGACAGACTCAAAACTGGGAACCTATGCTCCTGAACAGCAGAGTGCTTTAAAATCTGGACCTGAATTCTGCAGCTAAAGACCATCTCCACTAACAAGTAATCAGTGAGTGGATTATGGAGCAACTGTCGTGAGCCAAATGCAGCAGACACTTATTGCCAAGTGCTTCCTGGCATTCTGTGGACATAATCTCCCAGGGCTGAAGATTTCCACCACAAAGAGATGCAACGCAGCCAGAAACACTCCTCCTTGTCGGACTGGCACCTCCAAACTCTGCGAGGCGCAAGCACAGTGGCAGGTGTAGCTCTACGTATTAGGCATAGGCTTTCCATGTGCATGTACAGGGTCTTCATAAAGTCCTTGTGCACAACCTAAGTTATTACAGTTTAAAAGTGCACAAGGACTTTATGAAGACCGTGTATTTGGATGAGGACGCACAGAAGGATGTCCCTCCCAGTGTTTGGTTGGACCCTGCCCGGCTGTGCTCTGGATTCCTGTCCGTAGCAAAGTACATTTGACGCATCGTGCAGCCATCCGTCGTGCTTCCTTAGTTAGCATTGCTATTCTGTTAACCTAACAGAGCTAGACATGGGGCAAGAAGCGGAGCCAAGAAATGCGCTTTGCCTTTTGCTTGGTGTTTGGAATAAGGCAACGCGTCGGCCATCCCAGTGACAGACGAGCCCCCGCAAGCGTGCGCTCTGGTCTCAAGGAAGCCTCTTTCATCTGTTCGGAGCTGGCAGCATATGGATGTGCTGCTCTCCCGTGAGCCAAGTCAGCATGGAGAATCCACTGAGAGCAGAGAAGACAACCGCGGCTAATTCAGAGAAGACAGGGCACATACACTAAAGCATTATCTGGGCTCACTCATATTCTGCCTGCCTTTGACTCTGCCCTCTGCTTTGTTGTCAGCAAGCTTTACATAACGCTGTGTAGTTTGAAGGGCTCTTTTTTGCTCAAAGGAAAGTGGTACGGTTTGCCACAGAGGCTTTCGGAGAATCATAAATAGCTACAGCACCAGCAGTTCTGCAGCCCCCCTTCCTCCGAGACTCGCACGTTGTGATCCTTTCTCTGCACTTGTGCCCATCTCATTAATGCACAAAAACCATCCAGAACTTCCAGGCTCAACTTTTGATTCCCCTCCTTTTCTTTTCTTTTGTTTTTTCCGTGCATTTCAACTTGAGAAACTTGGTAGTGGGGGGAGAACAAAAATTACAGCAGTGGCTTCCTTCATTACAGCAGAAACCCTGTCAGCACGATCAACATTTTTAAACTAAAGCAGGGGAGAGCTGACACCAAGGAGAGTAATCAAATACTATAAAGCAAAGCTGCTTTTTTTTTTTTTAAACTGAATTAACTAGGTTTCATCATGTTGGGGTTCCTTGGTTTTACCAGCAGGCTGTCATATCTCAATATAGCCTTCAAGTCTTACTGTGTAATTCCCTCTTTCCATTGTCATTGCAAAGGAAGGCCCTGCTACAATCAATCACCCTTTGTGGTAGAAGAAAAAAAAAAACTATTCTGGGTGCCCACTTCTCCCTCATGCCTTGCCTTGTTCTGCAAAAATGTGGATCCACTTTGTGCTGGCTGTCAGTGCAGGAGCTTTTGGCTTAAACAGGAGTGAAAGGTGGTAGCATAAATGGCAAAGATTTGAGGCTTTGAAGTTCCCCAAACTGCAGTGACTGCTTTACAACCCATTAGTGCCTTCTGGTGTGCTTGCCAGGAAACCGAGAGATGCAATATGAACCCTATGGGTGGAACCAAGGGCACTAATTCCTCCAGGAAATTGATCCTGAAACTTGGACCTCAATTCTCCAGGGCCTCAAGCTTCACTGGAACCAGCTGGCAGTTTGTCCCCAAGAAGGGTCAAGCCATTTTTCCTCCTGCCATGCACTGCATGTGCCAATTGGGACCAGGACCTGAACCATAGAGACAGCTCCCAGGCAGTCAAGGCGGCTTAAATTCAAGGGATGTGTTTGCTTACTACTTCAAGTGAGGAGCAAGTGGATGGAGATGCAGAATGGTAATTCAACCTACTCTCTTTTATGTACGTAAAAAGGCTGGTGCAGGGAGCCTCGCAAACCTACATAATGTAGATTGACTTCTAAGGGGTTGAATTCCATCTTGGCGTGGTTGTGCAACAGAGGAAATTCAAAATGTTGGGCGGTCATTCTTCAGCTGCAAATCCCACCTGCAAATTTGGCCCCTCCAAGCTGCTTTGCACCGATGGGGAGAAAAATACGAGCACTCGTGTATCTAGCTACCTGACCTGGTTCGGCAAGGATTGCGGCTGCTCATCGCTCCGTAGTATCAGTGCAATTTCAGGCATTGTTTTTGTGTCCTACATTGTGGATTCCCAGCTGGATGAAATCTGTTCATCCCATATGGGGAAAGGGAGAAAAAAAAATCCTGCGTAAACCGTTTGATAGGTTGGAAAGATACAGACTCTAATGAAGAGTCCTAGGAGCTGCTGGCATTATTGTATTTGCTATAACCTTAACAAAGAATAGCTGCAGGAGTCTCCAGAGTAACAGCCTGTATGTTCTTGGATTTAGAATACTAGTGGGGCACGATTAAAATCACATAAGCTTTGACAGAAAAAAATATTTGCTTTCTCTAAGGGAGGGAGAGGGGGAGATGACTGATACTTTGCATCTGCAAAGTATCAGTCATTTCTTTGAATATCAAAAGTGCTTGTTTCTACTAAAAGCATGGCATTGCTAAGTATCACTTTGCTTGATCCCACACATCGCAATTCTGGAGCCAGGCTCAGAAATGCTCCCAAGACGATCCCTTGATAGCATGAGTAACCCACAGTCTTAAATGGAAGAACATGGGTGAGTAAGAGTTCAGAGACTTTGGCCTAAATTTAGGGCTTGTTTGGAGGTTGTTTTTTTTTT
>NW_017728997.1:12537083-12555228 GCF_001723915.1 Gavialis gangeticus | reverse complement strand
TTTTTTTTTTTTTTTTTTTTTTGGTGGGACCAAGTTCATAGAAAACTAAACCTAATGAGAAGATTATACTGGAGATTTGTTAGCACGTTCATGCACGTGTATCGCTTTCTCGGCCTCTTGAAGGCTCGGATCAAGTGCATTGAATGTTTCATGCAAAATCTCTGCCGTTTAGTTCACAAAGAAAAATATTCAAAGTGTTATCTAAAAGATTTTCATTGCTCCAGATCTAATTCAAGGGCCATTGGGTAAACTCTTGGCCTGGCTGGATCTGATGCCAAAACTCCCATTAAATTCAACGAGCCAGGAGTTCACAAGCTGTCGTCAGCTATACTACTGCTACTTGAGTCAACAAGATGGTTTGAGTAAAGTGAGGAACTTCAGAGAGATCAAACACTTTCAATCGCATTTTAATAGCTCTTCCTTGTAACCCGTTTTTTGGTGCCATCTAAAGTTAGTAGTCGAGTAACAAGTGACTAACTGTGCAAGAAATATTTAAGACAGATGCATTTTTAATTTTACTGGTTTCCAGTTGAAGCATTGTGAAACGATGAGGGTTGTCTCTTTGGCTGCATCCAGATGAGCCCAGACCCGCCCGCGGCACCACACATACACGTGTTCCCTGCACTACTATCTTGCACTGGGGCAGGAGGGCTGACCCCAGGTTCTCCAGCGTCAAAAAAAACCATGCCAAAAGAAGTGGGATGGTGCACATGGTGGGAGCACGTGCCTCAAAACTGGAGCCTGCCTGGCTGGAGCCATCTCCAGCTGCCAGCTGGGCTTTCTGCAGCCCTGGGAGGCCCCCAGGTCCCCGGGTAAGGCACAGTTGCTGGCCTCAGCCTCCCTTACCCCACCTGGGGTAACCTGCATGCTATGGGTGTTCCCCAGGGACAAGTAGCAGTGGCACAAGGTATGCCACTGCTACTTGTCCCCAGGGAAGCAAACATCTGCACTCATCTGGACGTGCCCTCCCAGACCGAATTTGAAGACTTAAACACACATTTCCCCATTTTGTTCCATTGTTTGAAATGTAATCTCTTTTTTCCAGGTGTGAGAATAAGACTTCAGGTGGTCTGAATGTCTTACACCTTAAGTTATTCATAGATCTTTAGATGTTATATTGGAAGATTTTAGGAATGGTGGGGGGGAGGATAAATTTCAACTGTTTTGTGTTTGTAATTCATGGGGGAAGAAGAAATACTATGTTTTAATTAAACATATTTATAGTATTGAGAGGCAGACAAAGCGTATTTCTCCTCTTGTTGAGAATAAATAGCATTTTACCTGCTTTTGTTGTATTATCTTGAAAATGAATAATTTCCCTGCCCCATTGTTTGCAATAAAATGTTTGTATTTTTATCAATGTGAAATGTCAGATTGAACTGTATAGCTGTATGCTTTGGAGTAATCATAATATTACCCACAGTTCTATTCAAAGCACCAAAGAATATAACAGCGTTAACTATAATTGGATTATTTTCCAAAGACTCAGGAAGATTCACTGTAGTAATAGAAGCTGAGTTTTTAATAAGTCACCAGGAAGAGTAACATTGTTTAAATCATTGGAATCCTTTTGCATGAATGATAATAGGGAATTAACTCCATCATTGAGGGTTTTTCTTTAATTATTGGGAGGTTTTTTTCAAAATTTTTCATTGATTTTAGGCATCAGATTTTTAAACCATACAAGAAGAAAATGCTGCCCTGGTAGGAGACTGTATCAGGCAGTCTTTAATAGAGTGGTTTTTTGTTCCACTCTTATTCTACTTTGCCTAATTTTGCAGTACATAATATAGATAGCTCACTGTCGCAAGATCCCATCCATTACCTTGCCCAGAGTCCAGTATTATAGATGCAAGGTTCCTCCCGCGAGACGCCGCACTTTCTCAGCTCTCGGTGTTGAGCACGTTCATCTGTTGCAGGGGGCATCCAGCACCTCTCCGGATCAGGGCACTTAATCTGGTCTAGTCATTTCTCTTGTAGTCCTAAAATAGATGGCATTACAGTTTGGCTAAAGGAGTTCTCTGCTAGAATGGTGTTCTGGGGTTAAAAACATTTAATCAGACATCAAAAGCCTGTATCTTCCTGCAAAAAACAAGGCAGGCCATCAAAAGAAATCATATCACCAATTTTATCAGTTATTTTTTGAGCAAGCAGGTGCTCGCAGCTTAAATTACTTTTTCTCTCAAAAGCCTCTGCAATTGTTTGTTGTCTTTTTTTGCACCTGAGGTTTGCGTCCTGATGGAAATGCCTACGGCACTGCGGACAAGTCATCTGGCATCTGAATCGGAGACTGGAGCTTCCCATTGACCTGTCTGGTAGGGAGTCAGTGCTGATTGCCATTGTAGCGGACAAGTTTTAAGAAATTTCAAAATAAGCAGAAGTTGGTAAACTATTAGCTGTCATGCACCTGGCAGGTTTGGATTCGTGGGATTTATAACTCTCAAATTCCCAGAGGTGGGGTAAACTTCCAAGAAGCGGGGAAACTCTCATGTGTGAAGTAACTTCAGCGAAAATCCTAAGGACTGAGCACAGCTCCGATGTCACCTTGCTACAGATGTGGCACCTTTGCCTGTGAAGGATGCTCACTTGTATTCCCAAGTCCCTTTCTGTTCAGATGATCCCTATATAAAGCTACACAAAATGCACTTGAATTACTCCAGGCATCACTAAAACACTGACCCCACTAGATTGGCCTGCTACCTCTGTTGTGATGCACCACAGCACTATGCGCGAGCTTTGAGAAAGAAAGGAAGGATATGGAGTTCATGTCAGATTGACAGAACTCCTAACTACGGCCAAAAAAGTCGGGGTGTACCAGCTGGGATCTTTTAAATGACTTCTCTTCACTTGTTTTTGCTTTTGAAGGAGCATTTCTGCAGAAATGGCGTTCCAAATTTGCAAGCACAGGTAACAAACCCATAGCATTTTCAGTCGCATCCAACCAAGGAAGAGAAAGGCTCCTCAAAGGCTCCCGTAGCTAAGTATAGTCAAAGCAAGGTAGAGATATGTACAGTTTCTGGGGCTTTGATGGTCTTCAAATACATCAAACCCAAATAGGCCAGTAACTCAAATGGCCTTCCTGGACTGCGCCCAGCTGCAGCCACTGCTTGCTGCCCTCAGCACTGTCTTTGCCCCACTGGACTTGGACGTCTCCAACCTGCGTACATCTTCTCTATCCTGTACCAAGTTGCAAGGGGAACGTGATCTGGCTGACCAGTTTCCTGCTGGGCCAGGCCAAGCTGGCAACTCTAAAAAGCTGCAGGAACTGGCTCACAGGGGGACAGCTCTGGTGACACCCTCCAGCGTTTCTGCTGCTGGGTTGGGGCATGTATTGCATCTGAATTTGGACACTCCACCTTGCAGGAAAATGTGGACTTGCATCACAGTGGGCCATCCAGGGGGCTTTCTACAAGGTGGAAGTTAGACAGCTGATCATACACGTGTAAACCCTTGAGGGGCATGGTGAGGGGGTTTCAGTCTCTGACAACGTGGTGTTTTTTGCGGCTGATTAGTGTTTCTTGCCCAGCCCATGGGAGGGCCACAAATCTTTGCACTTTCACCATTTGTGTTTCATATTTGTATACGGAAGGTTTAAAGAGTCAAAAAAAAATAGTAAAAAGTCTAGACCCCAAAAGAATTAGAAGAATTGTGATCCGGTGGTACTTGTTCTATGCATTAGTGGCTCTGATGCTATACTCGATGTCATCCAAAGGGTCTTGTGCATGTACAAAGCCCTGGTGAAAGCAGCAGGGCCCCCACAACCAGTCTTGCAGCATCTCATCAATTGTAGTCATGCTTTTGCCTGTCAAGTCTTTGGGACAGGGAATGCATCTGCCAATGCAGCCGTGCAGCGTCCAGGTAGCATTGTAAATATTGCTACAAAGCAAAAGTTCAATAGAAGAAGATCTTTGTAAAGGATTCAGCTGCTCTGCTAACTACTTAAATATGTATTCATCCAGGAGCTGCCATCTAGTCTGTAATGAAAAAAAACTGAAAAAAACTTCACATCCTTGGTTTTGTATTTCATCTGAAAAGCAACACCTCCCAAAGCACAAGGGACCCGTCACACAGTCCTAGGACACTGGATTGGCGCTGAGGTGGAGAGAAGAGTCCCACCTCCTTGAATCAACGCTGTCGATTTTGGGCCGTGTGCTGGGTTATTCTTGGAGATTTTCCATCCCCAAGACTGGAGCAGGCCCAGACTTGCTTACCTTGCAAGCTTGCGCTCCAAATTTCTGTGGCTCGAAACACAGAAACACATTTGCTTCTGTAAGAGCTGGGAGTAGCAACGCTACTGCTGGCAGTGAATCAATTTTATGCATCGGGAGCAGGGTTCTTATGGCAGCAGCACTGACAAGAGCAATTGGAGCAGATGTGTGATTCAAAACCAATTCAATTCAATGGGCGTCTTTGACTGACTTCATTGGGCATTGGATCAAAACCAGTAAGAACATGACTGAATAGGATTGTGTTCTTGTTCCCAGAAGACTGCTTTCAACTATCTAAGCAAAGCACCGAGGGTCTAGAACCATCTGCTCTACGGGAGTAATAGGGACAAAAAACCCATAAAGCTGTTAAGATGGAACAAGAGTTACAATAGGGTTTGCATGGCCCAGTTCTCTGCAATAGCAGGCAGAGCCAATGACCCAGGAGGTCCCTTATTGTGCCATGTTCCTTTTATTGTGGCAACCTCAAGCATCCATCAAATGTTGGCCACTGTTGCTCCAAATCAGTGAATTCCCTTAACATGGCCACGAGCTATTCCTGGGTATTCCCGGCTGGGCTCCCCTTCCTCCATCTCTGAGCTTTGGAGATCGAGTGCTAGAAAGTGCTATGTGAAAAGGACGTTTCACGGCTTGGGCAGGGGGTTGGACAAGATGACCTCTGGAGATCCCTACCGGCTCTACTTCTCTATGGCTGTGACTGTATGACCTTCTTAAAAAGAAATTGTAGAAGGACTTTTGCTCCTCCTTTTCTGTCAAGTATTTTTGTCCTGGAGAGTGACATTAGGAGTTTTGTAGAACAACCCTCCTCTTCCTACTCTAGAAGAGAGAGTAAAGGAGGCAAAAGCCTGCCAGTGAAAATGTCTTGGTGGCTATATGGTTAGCTTGAAAGACTCTACCGTTACGCTAATGCCGTGTTCTCATTGCAAACACACACCACTTATTGGGATGGGGCAATTATTAGGAAGCTTGCCACAACCAGAGGATTTTTTTTTTAAATCATGACTGGAAGCAACAGTGAAAGCAACAGCAATTGGTGTCCTGGACCAGACTCAGAAACTGTCATGTTTAAAACCTGGCAGTATTATAGATGCAAAGCTAAAAGCTCAGAGCTCTGCATAAAAGGGATCAGGCTGTCTGTGTGGCGTAGCCCCATGCTGAAGCTTGAATGCTGCAGCCTAGGCTGCCTCTTGTTTTTGGTTTAGCAATGCGTGTTTCCTGAAAAGCTATCCAAAATAGCTATGCACTGTTCAAAAAAAAAATTTAAAAAAATGCAAGGGTTCCCCTAACCCCCCACCCCCAGGTTAAAAACACACCAAATAAAACTCCTTGTTAAAGGAGCCTTAAGTTGGTGCTTTCAAAGGATCAAGGACTCTTGCACCCAATTCAAGATGAATCAGCACAGATCATTGCAATAGTGCTCTTCCCCCTCCCACCTGCCCTCGGACCCGGCGTTCGGGTTCAATACGCATAGAAGGAACCCCAGGGCAGCCCACCTTGAGCAAAAGCAGCCTGCTTCAGGGACCCACTGCCTGGGATGGCAAGTTTACCATGCCACCGTGCCCTAAGCACCTTCACTCACTTCAACAATATCCCATTTTTCCCTTCACTGTATTATTTGGTGCCTTGTGGTACTTCTTGGTTGGAGAAAGGCTAAGGACATCACCCTGACAGCAATGCACCCTCATTGCTCTCTGGCAGAAGCTACAACCATTGAGGTACCGAACGTCTGCACCTGGTCTGGCCTTTGGACCCTTTCTTAATGGTCAGAAGTGGGAGTAGGCCTTGGGCAGCCTCCACTCCTCCATACTCTTGCCTAGGCGTATGCGTTGAAGGTCTAGGTGTGATGGGCGCAGGACTTCTTGCAAGCGTATTCATCAGGCACCCGACTAAACCTCTTCCGTGTACACCACGATCCAGAGGATCGACGGTTGCCTGCATATTATTTGGCCATTTGTTTACTTGTATTTCAAATCAAGCTGGCATTGGGTAAGCTTTTCATTCTCTTATTTTCTTTCCACTTCATTCCATTGTTTCATTTCATCAAATCACCTGAGGATTAGTACAGAGGCTGGAAATAAAAGGGCGAGTGGTTTTCTATCTGAAAGAGGAGAGTACTGTCTGGTCTGCAGGACAATGCCTTGGTTGTGTGACAATAATAGGGACAGAGCATTCTCTGGACTGAGTTTTCCTACTGATGCAATTTGTAAATGGCCAGATGAAAAATGTGGAGATACAGGGAAATGCTGACAGATCCTTAACTACAGCCCTGCTCTACTTCTGTCTGGTCTGGCCATAAATAATTCAGGCTTTGCATTGCTTTGAATATTTCTGTCAGACCGTTGTGGGGAAAAGATGGTAAACTAGCATTTTTCAGCAGTGGAATTTGTCTTTGGCCGCATGCATTAAGGACGTAGGAAGTAAGAATAGGCGCTACAATTATGGGAGACTTCCAAAGTCAAAGGGAAAAGTCAGCTTTACACAACAACCCGGTGTGATTAATATTATTTGCTGCTTATTCACTGCCTTTCCTTCTAAATCCCAATGAGCTCCACACACACACAAATATATGTATGATATTACTTACAAAAGAAACATAACAGTACACATACTAGATTGACCAAAACAACTGGGACTTTAATTTATTTCTAGTTTTAACCTCTAGCTAGTATAACTCACTGAAATACTGTGCAGTTATAGGAAGCCTAAAAGTATTTTAGCAACCAAGGTGTGACAAGCAGAAGACTTCTAACAACTACAGGTGATTATTATTAGCAACAATCAGAGAGGCATATAGGAAAGTACAAGATCAGAGGTTTCTCTCAGACACCAGGATGGGTAGAAGTTTGCATTTTTTCACTTTTTTTAGAAGCCCAGAAGCATGTACTGTTCTGTGCATCTCTTCTGTATTGACACTGAGATTGCAGCACGCGCAAATTAATGCTTATATCAGCCTTGCAAAGACTGACCCACTTATTCCACACTCCTTCTCATTTAAGCATTCAAAAACTTCATCTGCCCCATTTATTGAACTGTTAAGTTTGAGGCACAAACACAGAAGGACACTTGAATGGGTTAGTTTATCACTCTAAAGCAGGAGTCAGCAAGCTACAGCCCGTGAGCCAGACCCATCCTGCAAAGGGATTGGATCTAGCCCATAAAGGTCCAATTCCGTCCACGTTTTATTAAGAGCATGTCAACTGCCCACCCAATCTGCATTTTGCCAATGGTGCATTTTTGGCCAACCTGGGACAAAAGTTGAAATACTGAAATATTTCTGAATGGAAAAAAAAGATTGTTTGGCTTATGGCAACATTGAGCTGCCCTGCAAGCCAAAAGGCAATTTTTAATTTGAACAAAATGCTTTTTCCCCCCCACCCCACAGAAAACTCTATTTCTGTGACAAAGCATGTTGTTTGGGGTTGTCTTTTTGTAGGAATTTCTCAACCAGCTCCACTAGGTGAAGATCCAAAAGTCATTTTTACTTGCAGAGTGTAGCCATCACCTATGTCTTTCATTCAATGACAATATTTCAAGCTAGCAGGCACAGGAAACCTCCTTACCCATTTTTTAATTGACTTGATTTATTGGAGTTGTGATGGAAAAAGGCAAAGAAAAAAAGCAAGAAACCACAAAACGTTGTTGCAGGTTTCATTTTATTGGATTGCGTGCATTAAAATCCACTGGAACAAAGACTACTCGATTACAAAGTTGAAACTAGATTTAGCCAAGTCTTGCTAATAGCAGCAGCCTCCTTGCCGTCTCCACTTCTTCTGTGGCTGGGACAATCAGCAGAGCCTGGAAAAGGAAATAACGAAGACGGAAGCAAACCTTGCTGCCCATTAGTTATATAATGTTAAAAAGAGATGTTCTAAGATATCTCATTCCAAGCATGTCTTTTGCTTCCCCTCCACTGCACAGTGACTCTGCCAGGTAGGCTGGATTATGGTCACTGGGCACGTCTACACATTCATTAATGTGCCGTAATTACGGTGCATTATATTTAGTAACTGTAATAACAAGTACTAACTTAATGTGCCATAATTGGGCAGTAGCACCAGCACGTGGGGGGGGGGGGTTGTGCCGCTGCTGCACAGTGGACTAATTCTGTGCATTAGCATGGGTTTTGCCTTCTGCACTAATGCGCAGTAGAATTAGTCTACTAAGCATTTAGCGTCTCGTGTAGACGTACCCACTCATAATTCCTCCCGACTCCTCAGGCAATCTCTTTCGCTGGCCTCAATGGCAGGTTTTCTCAGTGAGGAATGACTGAGAGCCCTGAGGAAGTTGTTCACACTTCTCTGAACACAGGCAGGTCCACTTGAGCGATGTGTGGACAATTGCTCTCTTCTCCGGGTCTGTCTTCCTCCCTGCTATGTTTCACCTCCTTCATTCTGTCACACACCAGATTTATCCCCCTTTTCCCTTATAAACTCCCTCCATCTCTCCCTCCTGCACGTTATGCCTCTGCATTCTTCATCCTTCAGGGGCCACGATGAAGAGCGATTACTCTGCAGCTCCCAGCAACATTTACTCTCCATCAACGGGGCTTTTCAAAACAACAATCTCCAGCGTTCCTGGAATTTAACATGTTAAAAAAACCAAAAACCCCAAGCTCTGTGGTCTGCTGATCTGACCCTAGGCAAGACATGGTTGCTTTGGTGGCTGTTTTATAACTAATCACAGTGGAAGGCTGGCTTCCAACTGGTTTTTTTGTAATTTTTATCTCACTGTCCAGCTAAGTCAATCAATTGCTGCAAACTGTGCTGTGCTGCAGGGGAAAAAATAATAGAGGGGAAAAAAAACCAACCAAACAGTGGATGACGTTCCCCACTGCCGTGTATATGTGTCATAACAGCAACCCCTCTCCCTTCTTGCCAGGGAATGCCACAAGTCCCTTGACAAGATTGTTATATGACTACCATTGAAAGAGAAAAAAAAAATCACCCACCGAGCAATCAGTCATGCTGAGAAGTTTCCATGCAATAATTAATCCCCCCCAAAATAATTATTTCAGCAAAAGCTCCTTCTCTACTGAGGAAAAGTTGCAATGGAGATTGTTCCTAATTAGGGCTTGGCATATGCTTCCATTTTTAAAAAGTCAGTTGTTGATCCAGCTTCTATTGGATTGCCTATGGACATCTAATAGGATTTGACTCCAGACCTAAGACAGTACGCCTCTGTTGGTGAGCGCAGCACTGAAAACTGCTTAAGAGTTTGGTTTGGTGGAGATAAGCACCCCAACATTGGAAGTTTGTCCACACTCTTGTGACTGGGCAGGTTGCAGCTGCAACAGTGGACGGACACGTTAGCTTAAGCAGAGTTTCTTGTGAAGGTCCGTGCCCTCCCTGCACCTGTGGTGAAACAAATGAACAAACATTTTGACAAACAGTCATTTTAAGGGAGTTTTAGCGCATCTAGGAACAAGTGGAACGCCTGTCTCCAACTGTGGTCATCCACCAGCTTGAACATCTTGTAAGACGTGTGCTAAAAAGTAACTCCAGCAGTAACAATAGTAGGTTGTTATACTTTCGTGGTCCTTCCGCTAGAGCACATGCTCTGCCAACATGTCACTTATGGTCCAAGGGGTGTCACATATGTTCCAGTATGGCAGTGGTGAATGCAATGGATCTTATGGATAAACAGCTAGATGCACTTTTTGGTACCTTCAAAACAGTTGGGTTTGATGTGGTTCGTATTTCACCTGCCCCTCTTATGGCTTCGTCTAGTTTTTCTGAAGACTTTCTGTTTTGGGGCAGTTCTGTTTAATTCATGCTCCATATCAAGGGCATCAAGAAGGACTGTGGAGCTCCTTTTTCTGGTGTTTTATGTGAAGTCAAGCTTGATCCAAATGCAGTGACACCAGTAGAGAGACTCCCATGGACTTGGGTGGAGTTTGGAGCAGGTACCGCGTTTCCATTGCTTTACTGCCGCATCGCTTGTGACCACTCTCATTCCCTAAAAGTTTGCTTTGTCTCTCGCTCTCTGTCGCTCTATAGCACACACATGTATTCTGCCATGACAGGCTCTCCAAGCAGTTTCATGCCTTCTGTTATGCACCCTACTAGCCTGCCTCTTTGCATCACCTCTCTGCTGTTCTGTAAATCATACTTCACAACTGAATCTGCTCTCTTCAATCCTTAGAGCCTGCTGTTTAACTGCAGTGCTCTCTCATTCCTCAGGCGTTGTGCTTTTTAATGCTTTTCTCTTCCTTGTATTGCTCTGTGACATGTAGGATTGCTTTGCTGAGCCCTTTAGGAAAGTTGGGTTTGCCTTCACCACGTCCAGAGAATCATAGAAAATTAGGGGTGGAAAGGACCTCAGGGAGGTCATCTAGTCAACCTTTTTTTGTACCAAGACCCATTTGTAAACACAGATGGCCAGTCCCAACCCGGCGCCCCTCAATCCCAGCCCCTTGTACATGTCCCCCAGTGTGTGGGGCAGGGGGGGCCAAGCAGCCCCTTGCAGGCTGGAAGTCTGCCAGCCTGCAAGGGGAAAGCCACGGCTTCCCACGATTTTCTCCTGTAAGGGAGAATCCGTTTTTAAACTTTGTTCATGATCCTTTTGTATATTCATGCCACCCACTTTTGGGCTGAAAAACACTGATCTAGTCCAACCCCCTGCTCAAAGCAGGGCCATCTCCACCTAGATCATCCAGCCAGAGCTTTGTCAAAGCCAGGTATCAAAAAGCTCCAGGTTTGGGGATTCCACCACTGCTCTAAGTAACGTCTTCCTGTGCTCCACAACCCTCCAAGTGAGAAAAATTTTTCCTAATATGCAACTTAAACCTCCCTTGCTGCAACTTGAGCCCATTTCTCCTTGTTCTGTCATCTGCCAACACTGAGACCAGCCCAGCTCCATCCTCGTTGCAACCCCCTGCAGGTAGTTGAAGGCTGCTATTCAATCCCCCTCGGTCTTCTCTTCTCCAGACTAAATCAGCCCACTTCCCTCAGCTGCTCCTCACAAGTCATGTGCCCCAGCCCTCTCTTTCCTTGCCCTCCTTTGGTCTCTCTCCGACTTGTCCACATCCTTTCTGTAGTGCTTAGATACGGATTCTTTGAGGACTTGCTCCCTGATTTTTCCAGGCACTGAGGTGAGGCTGACTGGTCTGTAATTCCCTGGATCCTCCTCCTTCACTTTCTTAAAGATGGGCACTATGTTTGCCCTTTTCCAATCGTCCAGGGCCTCCCCCAATCACCGTGAGTTTTCAAACATAATGGCCAGCAGCTCTGCCATCCCATCAGCCAACTCCCTCAACACCCTCGGTGCATTGCATCTGGCCCCATGGACTTGTACACGTCCGGCTTTTTTAAATAGTGCCCAACCTGTTCTTTCACCACTGAGCGCTGCTCACCTTCTCGCCAAACCGTTCTGCCCGGTGCAATAGTCTGAGAGCTGATCTTGCCTGTGAAGACCGAGGTAAAAAAGGCATTTAATGCTTCAGCCTTTTCCTTCTCATCTGTCCCCAGGTTGCTTCCCCCATTCAGTAAGGGACCCACAATTTCCCTTGCCTTCCTCTTGGTACTAACACACTTGTAGAAACCCTTCGTGTCCCTTGCTAACTGCAACTCCAATTGCACTTGGGCCTTCCTGATTTCATCCCTGCATGCCCAAGCAATGCTCTTATACTCCTCCCTAGTCGTCCATCCATCCAAGCTTCCACATCTTGTGAGCTTCCTATATGTATTTAATCTCACTGAAGAGTTCTCCGCTAAGCCAAGCTGGTCACCTGCCATACTTACTTTCTCCTGAATGTAGCAGGTCAGATGTGCACAGGGAGTCATGGATTACCATTGTGCTATCCTGCAAACTGCTCTAGCATCTAAGGGCATGCCTACATTATCAATGGACTGTGATGGATGGCACCTGAGGGAAGCATGCCTGTCCTACTTCATGCCTGCTACGCTGTGCAACGGACACAGCCACCTTGGCTGTGCCAGATGACCATATGACAATGAGATCTCCAAAGAGAGCAAACTGATAGCGTTCCCCTAAGGTAGCTGGATCACTGAGATGCTCCTCGGAGCGCTCTGCGATGGTGAAGACACGTCCTAGAAAACTGGTTAAGAAGAGAACCACGTCAGCATGAACCAAGTGCAAACAAATGAAGAGTTGCCTCCTGGATCTAGTCTGCAAACAGTCTGCAACTTCTTTCGATGGTTACATGCATCAGGGCAATATCTGGTAGACTGAAGTGACTACAGACAATTTAAATTTCACGTTCGCCAAAAAGTAAAGTCTCTGACCTCTATCCCTGTCCGAAGTGGGGAGGGAAAAGACGACACACCCATCCCCTCCCTGGACCAAGAGTCTTAGCGACCTCCTGAAGATCAAATACCTGAAACGCTTGCTAAGACGAATTTTTCCAACTATTTGAGTTGATCTAATAAAAAAATATCAGATTTACCCCAAGAACCTTGTCTGCCCATGTCCTCAGACCAACACGGCTACCACCTAAAACCCGGCTGACACTTTTTCAAAAGCCCCAGAGCCTTCAACCAGCCACCCCCGACGGCTGGATGTCGATACCCCCGCCTTTTCCCCCGGCAGCTTTGACACAGTTACTCACAGCAATACAAAACACGGCAGCACAGGGACATTTTAACATTTGTGAGCTGTGTCAAATAAATTGAATCTCAACCCAAATAACGGCACAAATACAGCGAGCTGATTGGGCGCGGACGGAGGAGAGGCTCCTGGGGGCTGAGGCAGGGCACGGTGCTGCGTAATCCCATAAACCTCACCTGAACGTGCTGCATGCGGCATGCCTCTGAGCTACCTCCCCGCTCAGGAGAAATGGTACTGTTGGCCGAGTTGCCGCTGCAGTTTTCTTGTGATATCTGCGCCACTTATTAAATTCTTGAACAGGGTAAGAAATACATGCGAGAGCTCCTTGTGAATATTCAGTGAAATAATTTCACTCCGAGCCGTTGAGCTGCATATCAAATAAATGAATAAAACAAAGTATTTCTTCTTAATGAGAAACTTACATCTTTAATAAATATCAGCTTCATGTTCCCATGAGAAGCCTATTATATTACTTCTCTTATTGATTCATATATTAATATCATTTTGTATTAAGCTGGTACAAAATTGATGGTATAGAAGTGTTTTCCTATTACAGCTCCTTCATTGTATAATATAACCCACTTATCATATTTTCTGTTCAAAATTCAGGAAGTTCATGGATACATTATACACCGAAATGAACAAATTAACTATTGAAAAGTACAGTATATCACTTGCAAATTGCATATATCTCACACAAACTGAAATAAATATGCAGCACTGAATGGTGACTTTGATATAGTTCAGGCTGAACAGCATAAATCAGCTTAGGGAAAAAATTAAGTGCTCAGTAAAAAGGAGGGAAAAAAAAAAAATCACCGGTGGAAAATGAGATCTGATCATTTATTCGGATACAATGTATAACTCGCCTGATCTGGATAGAGCGAATCAGTCCTGCTCAGACTGGACCCAGACGCTCCCTATTGCATTCATATGCACAAAAGGAAAAGGAGCAAAACCAAGTCATAGACTAGTCCTCTGAATTGACAACAGTGTGTAGGAGTCTCAGGAGTGGATGATGTTTTTGTGCTGGAAAAGGCTGCTTCATCCCATTTGACACTTTCTGCAGGCACATGTGAATTTTGATTAAATTAACCAAGGTGAAAAAAAAAAACAGAGTGAAACATTTTGGCCATGGCTTGATCTTTTCATTTCAGCATTACTTTTCCTTCAGAATATTTCTACATTTCATTTTTACATTAGGAGCCGTAAAGTCTCATTTTAGCAAAAGTGGGCTATTTCAATGCAACCTCCAAACCGTCTTTTCACTATTTTGTTTTGCAGGAAATTTCAACCGTCGATCACGCTTTAGTCCTGAATTAAAACAAAAGCAACGGTCCGATAAATTCATGCTTGCACGCAGTGCTACTGAGCTGTCACTCCTCTGGTAAAACATGGACCGAGCTGCTCCATAAAAGTCTGGGAAATAAGCCTGTTCGATACCTCCAACTGAATTTCACACTTGCTGACTCCTATGAGGAAAATTTCATTAAAAGGTAAATGTCCAATTCTGCATTTGTGGAGTCAGGGAGGCTCTTTCCACTGACTTCAGACGGTTGGGTAAAATTTTCAAAAGTGTCTAACGCCTTGAAAATTGTATAATTTCTAAAGCTGCAAATGAAATACCTCAGTTCCCTGTAATTGAGGTTCAGGATTAGTAGGATCATGTCTGGAATACAAAACACTGCTGTATATCCTTTGCTCTCACATTTTGCCTTGCTCCCACGCTGTTGGAGAAATGTGCTGCAGTTGTCAGTAGCTAGATTTGAACCAAAGACCTCAAAATCTAACTATTTGCACAGTTGTACAAATAAAGGATGTTTCAGTTCTTCGGTCAAGCAAAAAAAAAAAAAAACGATGTTTTTTAAATCAAGTAAATGTAAGTAAAATTAGTCTCAAAACATGATTTTGAAATTTTTAAAAAAATCAGAACATTTCATTTTTGAAAAATGTCCAGACTACCTCGTTTTATTGCGCTTCGCTTTATTGCGCTTTGCAGATATTGTGTTTTTTACAAATTGAAGGTTTGTGGCAACCCTGCATCGAGCAAGTCTATCGGCGCCACTTTTCCAACAGCATTTGAACCATATTACTGCTCATTGACAATGCACCTGGTCACCCAAGAGCTCTGATGGAGATGTACAACGAGATTAATGTTGTTTTCATGCCTGCTAACACAACATCCATTCTGCAGCCCATGGATCAAGGAGTAATTTCGACTTTCAAGTCTTATTATTTAAGAAATACATTTTGTAAGGCTATAGCTGCCATAGATAGTGATTCCTCTGATGGATCTGGGCAAAGTAAATTGAAAACCTTCTGGAAAGGATTCACCATTCTAGATGCCATTAAGAACATTCGTGATTCATGGGAGGAGGTCAAAATATCAACATTAACAGGAGTTTGGAAGAAGTTGATTCCAACCCTCATGGATGACTTTGAGGGGTTCAAGACTTCAGTGGAGGAAGTAACTGCAGATGTGGTGGAAATAGCAAGAGAACTAGAATTAGAAGTGGAGCCTGAAGATGTGACTGAATTGCTGCAATCTCATGATAAAACTTTAACGGATGAGGAGTTGCTTCTTATGGATGAGCAAAGAAAGTGGTTTCTTGAGATGGAATCTACTCCTGGTGAAGATGCTGTGAACATTGTTGAAATGACAACAAAGGATTTAGAATATTACATAAACTTAGTTGATGAAGCAGCGGCAGGGTTTGAGAGGATTGACTCCAATTTTGAAAGAAGTTCTACTGTGGGTAAAATGCTATCAAACAGCATCGCATGCTACAGAGAAATCTTTCGTGAAAGGAAGAGTCAATCAATGCGGCAAACTTCATTGTTGTCTTTTATTTTAAGAAATTGCCGCAGCCACCCCAACCTTCAGCAACCACCACCCTGATCAGACAGCAGCCATCAACATTGAGGCAAGACCCTCCACCAGCAAAAAGATTACGACTCGCTGAAGGCTCAGATGATGGTTAGCATTTTTTAGCAATAAAGTATTTTTTTAATTAAGGTATGTACATTGTTTTTTTAGACATAATGCTATTGCACACTTAATAGACTACAGTATAGTGTAAACATAACTTTTATATGCACTGGGAAACCAAAAAATTCGTGAGACTCACTTTATTGCGATATTTGCTTTGTTGCGGTGGTCTGGAACCGAACCCGCAATATCTCCGAGGTATGCCTGTACATGGTCTGGTAGTATTGAGGTGATGTTGCTGCTGTGGTGGTTCAGGAAATAGGTGAGAGGCAAAAAGTCTTGGGGGTGATCTCTGTTTTGGGGTCAACTGCATGGTTGAACCTCATTGCAGGCGGTCCAATAAAAAATATCGCTCACAAGAGTTCTTGCCCCTCAAAAACTAAATGTTTTGATTCTCTAAATTATGGGGGGGTTAGCACAAATATATGAAAAAAATCTGCATTTTGCTGAGAATAAAATATCCAGCTAGAAAATATCTACCACCTCAATTCACTAGTTCAAAGGCTAGAGTAGACCTCTGAACCTGAGCTTGCCCAGCAAAGTCTAGTTCCCTATTTTAGCATATGCTGCTTTTTCACAAAAAACATTATAAACTACTGGCTTCGGTCATTACCGTGTCCTACCTCAGCACTGCAACAATATTCTTTAATTCCAGCTAATATAAATTGTTCAATTCCACCCCTGCCTTTTGAAAAGCACTGCATTTGGAGCAGAGCTGTCTTTTGCCTGTGATTGTATAGCAGGATTCAGCAATACTTCAAAATCCAATTTGGTGAGATTGCAGAAGGCTCAGCCCCTGTTCTTTCTTACAAAGTCTATTTAAAATAAAGCTGAAGACGACGGGTGAGGAAGCCTACTTTTTGCAAGGAGCCTGCTGAAGCAGCAGCAACTCAGACCTCGCTGTATATCTCTTTGAACCTAGTTACTGGAAGAGTTGATCACTCGGGCTATTGTTGATCCACTGCAGTTTGAAAGGTCTAAAAGATGCATCGACAATGCTGAAGAAGTCACATTATTTCCTTTAGCTGATTAAGAAAAGAATGGTTTTTAACGGGGTAGATGCACAAACAAATGCAGGATGCATCTTTACCGTCATGTCAGATCTCCACCACCAGCGTAGCACCATAGCCAGAGAAGAGGCCACTTTCTCCATGGGTGTATCTTCACCGACTTCCATGGACTTTGGCCAGCTGTTAATTCGGCTCCGATTTTTTAGACTGCAGTCCAATTGCCTGTTATTACCATCCTGCGACTCAGTTAAAGCTCAAGGCTCCCACTGAACCCAGAAAAATGACCACGGATGAACAGTTTTAAAAGGTGCTGATTAAAAAGCAACTGAGCTATTCAACAGCCTGGTTTCTACATCCTCCTCCTGTAATACTCCTTAATAAACTAGTGTCATAACAACACAATAATGTTAACTTACTACTATCCATACCGTGAACATCTGGCTCTTAGGCTTCTTGCCTATATCTGCCTTTGATTCTGTTGAAGCATTTG
This sequence comes from Gavialis gangeticus, assembly GCF_001723915.1. Classification (NCBI taxonomy): domain Eukaryota; kingdom Metazoa; phylum Chordata; order Crocodylia; family Gavialidae; genus Gavialis; species Gavialis gangeticus. Next base: position 12,537,948 of record NW_017728997.1, on the reverse strand, counting down.
GGCCCAGATCCTCCAAAGTAAATAGGCATCTAACTCCCATTAATTTGACAGGTGTCGCCTTTGAGGGCCTGCTCTTTTATCCTATCCAGGAAACAAGTTTCAATGCGGCTCTCTGGGCACCATCAATAGATCTAGGAAGTAGAGGCTTTCCTGCAATGTGCCGTGTCTGAGTCAGCCGTTCGTCCTGTCAGTCCATCGCTCTTTCCATCTCCTTGCCATTACTGTGCATCCTGTCCCCAGAGGAGAGTGTATTAAAGATTCATGTCTCAGGAGCAGGTTCTGCATACATAGATCCAACTACACACACCGTAAAATATATCAGTTCCATTAATTTCCGTTACTTTCCCCCCCCCCCAAGTACAGCATAATTTATGGCAGTCCCCAAATACAAGTTAATGCATCTTTTTCATTACCTTCCCACTAGCTTGAAAATTTATTATATATTCCTGCTAGTTTGACTAGGGTCAGATGTATGTAGGATGTTTCAGAATCGGAGACTGCATTTCAATGAGGCATAAAGGTAAGGCAGGATTTCTTAGATCTCTCCTTTATAGTTCAATTCTGTTCTTCTCTAAGGGACTAACCCTATACTCCATGAAGTCGATGCCAAATTCCCACTGGCCCGAATCATACCAATTCCTCTTTCCAATGATACATAATTACCTTTATAGTAAGTTAATTGACCTGCCAACTTCTGTAAATGTCTTTTTGGCTCATCATCTTCTAATAATACTTCAATCTATGGTGCATTTATATGGATGAACATTAAAAATAGGTAAACATGGGGGGCTGTTGAAAAGAGATGTGAAGATAGGTCTAGCAAATAACTGGAAGTAGCTAGTTGCCTCTATCACTTCATGCCTTG
>NW_017728997.1:12526082-12532083 GCF_001723915.1 Gavialis gangeticus | reverse complement strand
GATCATGGAGGAAAGGAATATCTCAGTAATAATTATACCAGCATCTCCAGATGAGTCTGGACCCAAAACATTAATTCTTGAAGCCTGCCATTCCCAAAGGACTGTCAGCTTGGAGCTCCTAAACATTTGGGTTCATGAAAAATATATAAAGAACCAGGTTTTTTAAGTACAGCCTCTTCTGTGCTTCACTGACTTTGGACATGCTGATACTTGTGCCTGTGTTTTTTAAAAGTTGCATTTGGCAGGGGACAGCGCTCCAACAGGTATGTGCTGTTGTTTGCCTGTGAAAAGTTGCTCATGTCGGTTTGTGCATGAAAAGATCTACTTGCCGTGTTGATGCTCCTTTATGAAATCACAGGATGAAGAAAGAAGGATAAAGAATACATTGACTCAGATTCTGAGTTGGTCTGAATCCACATCGCTGCAAGCCAGTTTATACCACCTTGCGCATCTGGCCTGAAAACTGGATCCCAAAACAGATCACCCAAAATTTGGTACCAGCGAAAGTCCCCAACAGAACGGTGATCCAGGTGGGCAGAGTGGTTCTTGCGAGCAGTGGGTAACCCTTGCTCCAAAAATGTTTTCTTTGCAATAGAAGATGATCGCTGGCCTTTCATTGTTTGCCTTGTGTCACTACCCGGGGAAAGTTCAGCCCCAGAGAGAAATAAGATCACAGAAGACGAAGCAGAGCAGCCGTGCAATCTAAAAGAAAATGTGTAGTTTCTAGACAGGGTCCATACTTTGAAAAACAATTCATAAATAGTACATAGTTTCCCTAAATTATCACATCAGATGATAATTATTATTATCAATGGTTCTATTAATAGTATATTATATAGTATCCTGAATAATAAGGCTGATTACATGGATGCAAAAGCCACTGAAGTTAAAGGAGAGAGGCCTTAATGATCTTTTGATTGGGCTGATGTGATTCGACGCATCCCTGGGAATCTAACTGAGTTCTTGAGTCACGCTCCCATCAGGGGCCAATTTAAAAGCTGACAACGAAATCACCAGTTCTGCACTGACAGAGAGACAGGGATATTTTTTTCCGTGATCTTTATCAGTCGGGTTGGACAAATATTATGGAGTTGTGCCAGCTTGAGGTTCACAAATACAGTAGGAGTCGGCAGACTTTTTTTCTTGGTGCTGTTTGAACTCGTTTTTCCCCATAGTGATTTCCATTAAAAAGAAATAACAGGATTCTCTAGAGAAAGAAAAAAAAATCCCATGCTTTGAGTGGAATCTGGATAGGAAATAGCCTGCCTTTCTAAGCAGCAGTTGCTGGGGCAAGTGTTTAGCGCACGTGGCAAATACTTGTCCAGATCCTAAGCTGCTACAGCTTCAGTGGAGCTCTACCAGGACCTCCTCCTCCATTTGTGTTTTGTTTCCATGCCTGCCATCCCTCTCTGCTCCTTGTCTCACAGCCTTGCTGCATTTTTTTTCCATCAAGTTGTATTCTGTTTTGCAATCTCAGCCTAGTTTATCGTGGGATCTTTCCCACGCCATTGCCTATTTCTGTTCCTTGTAAGCCAGGTTCAAAGAGACAAGCACCCATGCAATAGCGTGGGCATGAGTGCAGCTTGAAAAGCTCCAAAGCAGAAGCGGCTTTGAGCGCAGGCAACACAGGTTTCCCTATGAGTCTTTTAGGTCCATAGATCAGAATCACGAGCGACCATGGGACAGGCTGAAAACCAGTTTCTTTTGTCCAGCTGGTTAAGACAGCCTCAAAGCGGCAAGGAAGCAAGAGATCCATATATTATAAAAAAAACATCGGTATCCTCAGGAGGGCACATATCAGATCCAAAACCTCTGACATTTTAACTCAGCTGATGGCTGCAAAACTGCATGTCCATGCGAGAGCGGAGCAGAACGATGGCAGGGGAGGGAGGCTCCGCGCTGGCAAAACAGCTCTTGCAGGCTCAGAGAAAGCGAAACATTTCTCATCTCCTAGCGATATTTTTTTTTCCCTTTCGCTAAAAAGGGAAGATCATTTAGCAGGTGAAAAGCTGTCATGCCCCCCACTGCATATTCATGGACGCAGGCAGCTTGGTCTACTTCCAGGCCAGAGGCCTTCCCAGAAAGGGCCAGACCTGACAAGCTGCGAGTGCCCGGGGCGCCCAGTCGCGTCCCGCCTACGGTTCGAGGTACCGACGCGCAGCTTGAACGCGGGCGGTGTGGACTGTCGGCTCCGCGCGGCTGGGAATGGTTGCTGCTTGCAGGGCTGAGTCACCTGCTATGGCACACATCTACAAAATATTGTATACAGTCACGTGTGTATGTGATTAGAGCTATTTTTCTTTCCAAAAGGCGCTTAGACAAAGGAAGGGTGACCAACTCTACAAGCACTAAGACAGATGCAATGCCTTAAGTTTCTCTGACGGGTTCCCTACTGCTAATTAAAGTGCTGCTCAGCCCTCCCCGAGTGGGGACTTCACTGACACGGGTGAAATGCATTGAACCGTGTGCTCGGTGCCAAGTTGGGGTGTAATGCAATGGCTTCCTTCCAGGATGACCCACTTCCCTACACCTACAAGCCACCCACTTTCTGCCCTTGTGTCTCCCAAACCTACTTATTTGTCTGCAACCAGGTAGGCGTCTCTAAATACCTAGATCCACGACTTGTGCAAGATAAGCAAAGGGGGATCCCCATTGTTCCTCTATTTGCCAAGCAAGCCAAGACCACGCAGTGAGCACGCGTGTAGATTAAAAATGACTAACTCCAGAAGTAATTAGGGACCGTCCTTTCTGCAGCCCTCCGCAAACAGCCCGCCTCCCTCCGCCCTGGCTCGCTACTCAGTTGTAATGCAAAAACTCCAGCCTTCAGACTCGCTGCAATAATCTCGTGTCATGTTCACAAAGATCAGACAGGATTTATTTCTAGATGAAACTCAGCTGATAAAGTAAAGCATGTTATTAATCCACTCAGGCTAGCCATCTAACATCCGAAGCCTGTTACTCTTGCTGGCTGGTGAAAGGTATTTGAGTGAATCAAGGGGGATTTGTTTTGCTTTCGGGTCTCGTTACATTTGGAAGCTGCTTGAAATTTGGATCTGGGGTTTAGGCCCCAAATCCACCGCCAGTCGGTTGGCTCCGGATTAGCAGCGAATGAGTAAGTGGACTGGCAGCTTCCAAGGAGGAGGAAAGGCAAGATTTGGGCTGATTCTGCTACAGTATTTGTTTGGTGTCAAGTTGGTGGGACAAAATAAAGGTGAATCTGAATATTCAGGGCACGGATGGAGGTAGAGCTACATAGTACCCTGCCCCTGCTCATATGCCCTCCAAGTCTTTGCGGGGCATAGGAGAAGCTCAGGGCTGTCTTTTTTCCTTCCTTTCTTCCGGTGGCTTTGTACGATCCCATCCTGCGCAACTCTGCTTTACTATCCTCTCTCTCTGTGTGGTCTACCGGTCAGCTCCTGACTTGGCTCCGTCCCTCCTTTCTGGCAGGGATGCTGGCTCCTGGTCTTCCCTCCCAAACCATCTCCAGCACCTTGGCCACTATTAGCACTTCTGATAACAGTCCCCTCTCCAACCCGTTCATTCCCCCCCGTCCCCCATGTCTCACACATCCAAATTGCATCCAAATCCAGACTTTCCATCACTCCAAGCATTTTCAAGCCTTTTCCTTTTCTCTCCTGAACTGGATTTCTCTTTGAAGTACTCATTTCCTGCCATCTCCTCTCTGGCCTCTTTGTCATCGCCTCATCGCTCTTGGATCCCATAAAGCCACCCGCTCAGATGGTGTCATTGCCTACTCTGTAGTGGGAAACATTGATTTCAGGCTCACAAGCCCTACGTAAACCTTGCCCTCCTGATGTCCTTGTCTCTTGCACCCCATCCACTTGCCCAACTCAGCCTGTCCTTTGTCTCTTCCTCCCACAGCTGCCCCTGCACCTTCATCTGGTCTTCATGGGACACGCTCCCTTGCTGATCTTCAGTGCATCTCTCCCCTCCTCCTTGACCCCCCCGGGAGGTGCCTCTGGACTCAATCTGAAAGGAAGGACCTATTACATAATTCCCAGCTGTTTCTATTCACACCTGCAGCTTCTTGGTGGAGCGGGAGGAATATTTGGAAGTTGACGGTATCCGCGATCACAGGGAAAATGTGCAGCAGAACGAGCGAGATGCATGTCTGATGCCAAAATTAAAAACCCCATGGGAGCAACAAGAGCAGTCCCTCGTATCAGCTCCCAGCCAATTTGACCTGATGGAGCAGGAACCAGGAGACTGTCACCTGACAAGCGGCACTGGAGACAGCTGATTATAGCTTCTTCACTGCCTTACCGAGGAAAGAGCAGCTGGAGAGGAGCCAGCAAGTTTGGACGGTCAGTAGGCACAAGCAGCGACTTGCTCCAGTGCATTGCCAGTCATGGGGTGGGTTACGGGTACTGATGGTCTCTCTCAGTGGGAAACCCAAGTCTTTTCATCCCTTCCTTACCACGCAGCGGTCTCAGGCCTAGATGAGAACGTGTTTCCTTCCCTCCTAGTGCTAAATGCAACATGGGGCCAAACCTAAACGGCCTCCAAGAGGCATACACACAGATTTTGAGCATCCAAGCGATCCTGAACAGGAGCCCTCATACCCACAGACCTATTTTCTCCCGAGTGCACTCAGAAACGCTCCACGGAGGCGTCCGTCTTCAATTGCACACTGTTGTAACCTGCCCTGAGAAGCATCCACGCTTTGCATGGCTCCCAAAACCTCTGCTGCAGAAACCCCCCAGCTAGAGATGCAGAGAAAAGTGGTCTACCCCTTCTCAGCCTGGTTATGGCACTTGCCCCAGGAGTGAGAGACCCAGATTTGAATTGGGTCTCCTACTTTCCTAGCAAAGTGCCATAAGTACTAAGCCATGGGAGAGGGCCTTCTTGTTGGATCTGGTCTATTGTGCAGGCAAGAGGGAAAGAGTTGTGGGTCCAGAAGAAAAGCAGACAAGAGGGAATGTGATTCGGTGTTGCAGGGTTGGGGTGGAAAAACCTTGGATGGAGGGAGGCCTGGGCTGTTCATGCATTTTATCTAGTGACTATTCAGTGCTAAATGTATGAAGACTATTGGATACCCAGGCCCCTCTCCTCCCACACAATCCCTCTTGTGCAAGGTGTCCTTATGGATGACTTGATTTTTTTCCTGTTTGCTACAGAAGATCTCTGGGGGACCCGGGTGAACCAGACTGATTTTCCTCCAGCAGTGATCGGTTTGATTTTTCTCAGTGCATCTGTCATAGAGATTGGCATGAGCAGTAGTGTCATCAGCACAGGTCAGGAAGGGTTTGCAGTACTTCACTAGCTCTCCTAGGATCTGAACCAAAGCTTGCTGACATCTCTGGGAGCATTTCCATCACTCTCAGTGGGGTTTTCATCAGTCCCTGATCATCACACAACTGGGCTGAGTTTACTTTAAGTAAGTTTTCAGCACAAGGAAGAACCAAAAAAACTTTCCATAAGCCTCCCAGTGACCTGTTAACAAAAGGCAGCCTCTAGGAATCAAATGGCTTTTTCCCTCTTTACAAAATGTAAAGAATAATTTGTCAGTGTCGTTTGCATTTAGTTTCAGCTTTGAGCCTTCCCTTGACAACCAAGTCATTTGAAAAGAAGCAGCTACAGAGTGATTTTCAGTGAATAGAAGCAAAAAAACAAAAGCAATTAGTGAAGAGGCAAGGAGGAGAGGCTGCAGGGAGGAGGAAGCAGTAGTTGCAAACAAGATAACCAATTCTTACATGAATGTGACATTAATGCCAGTCCCCTTTCATATGCTCTGAAGCCTGCTTCATGCAACCAGCTTAACTTCCCTTTGGTACTCATTGCATCGAGCACAGATCCTGCTATTCCTAGGCAGAAAGAAGCAGACCTTGAAGCACTGCCTGGCTGCCAAAGTGAACAGGGAGAGGCAAAAAACCAGGACAGCCCACGTGCATTTGTGATGGGCAAGTGCAGTACTGCACGGAGCTCCCACAATACGGCATTAGCATCAGGTGTGCCCCCAGCCTCCAAAAAAAAAAAAAAA
>NW_017728997.1:12514210-12525990 GCF_001723915.1 Gavialis gangeticus | reverse complement strand
TGCCCCCCCCCCCCAAAAAAAAAAAAAAAAAAAAAAAATCAGTGCCTGAAGACACCTGATAATGGACATGTAGCACTTGCCTGAAGGGTTGTGATCTGTGGTTCCCACCCTAAAGATGCCAATTCATATTATATTCATTATTATGGCCCAACACCCAGCCTTATGTTCTAGTCTCCACATATACTGGGCTCCCAGCCCCATCTCTAGCCTTACAAGCCCCATCATCTGGCTCCAGGCATCAAACTGCATGCCTCCATCTGTGGGCCCCCAGCCCTCCTCACTGGGCTCCAAGCCCCATCCCCGCTGCAGCCTAACACCCAGCTGCCAGGTCCCTGCTATGGATAAACCCACCGTGGGGGTGGGGGCTGGGGTTTTCAGGCGCCCCTGATCGCCTTTCACCAGGGAGGTAACTGGCCTGGCATTTCTTGGGAGCTACCCCGCCACAGGTAGCTCCACCAGACCACCCTTCCCCAGCAGAGTGCAGTTTTCTGTCATGCCCAGGACAGGGAACCTCTTTCCACCCAACTGCCAAGTGGTGCTGAGCACCAGTGCTGACCCTCCAGCTGCAGGCAGCAAACTGCTACCCTGCAGTTTAGGGACCCAGCTCTTATACACATCACCTGGGCTCTGTTCCCCAATCAGGCAACAATGCCTGATGGGGATTGCCAGCAGCTGCCCACTGGCTGGCTGCTGCCGGGCCCCTGATAGCAAAAGAGCGCCCTGTGCTCTCTTGCAATGGCTACAACCAACCAACACCCCTGAATTTTGACCATGCACTTGCAAAAAGACTAATCAAGACTGAGAACTACCCTAGATCATAACCTGCCAAGGGGCTGAGCTGCAAACCTCTGCAGGCATTAATAAATGCATTCATCTGAGCACTCCCATTCGCTTCAGTAGAACTGCTGCATAGCTACTCGCGTAAGTGGTTGTAGGATCAAACCAGAAACTTTTCCCGCTTGCACTATTGGTTCAAAGCTCTGTGCTGACTATTTTGATTTTTATATAGGCTTTCACATTCTAAAAATGAAAAAAGAGGCCACCATCAAGTTACTAGACGAAGCACTGGGGTTTAGGAAGACCAAAGTTTGCTTTGTCTGGTGGTAACTGCTAATCCCCTGGATCATGGGGTATGTATGACCTTCAATGCATATGCCCAGGCAGGGATTTTTGGAGGAATAGATACTGCCCAGACCTTCCAGCCTCCCTTTTACGGCACTGAGGCAGAATCCAAAGACCAAACTGAACCCCCATAGCTGTAGTTGTACGAGGGTCTGGGACTCAAACCCAGATCTCCTGTATGATAGGTAAGGAAGCTACCACTGAACCACAAGTATTTGTGTCTGAAAGACCCAATCAGTCACAGCCCCTCTACCAGGGCACATGGGAAGACACAATCCCTGCCCTGTCTGATACCCAGGACAGACCAAACAGCTGAAGAATCGCATGATGAGTCTGATGGTGTCAAACATCTTATCAGTCCATGGTTTTAATATTACTTGTTAAATATAATATGGTCAGGAGCAAGTGGAGGGCAGGAAGTGCTGAGTAAATGGGCAGAATGGGAGGGTGTGAATGGGTGTCAAGGAGAAATGGGGTGAGGAAGCAGAGAAAGACAAAGAAGGATTAGGAGTCATTTCCTCTCCTGTCCCCCTTGTTACACAAAGCGTTTTCCCTGCCGTAGCTAATAGCCCCACTTCTTTCAGGACCTGAAGAAACCCTGCACCGTCAACAGACGGCGGCAAACGACCACTCGCAACCTGCCATCCCGTGGACGCCGTGAGCGAGCTGCAAGAAAGGTGACATTCGTCTGTGTTGTTTAAACCCTTTTGGTTATAGGAACAGGAGCAGGTTCTTGTAACAATAACTCCAGGTGCCTGTCAATTTGGCCGTGTCCCTTTAAATCAATGCCAGCATCCATTCACAATTTTCACAATTCCCCGGCATCCTAACCCCGGTGAAAGGAGGTGGCACACGCGATCCATTTGATTTGCGCTGTATGATTCTGCATCGACTTGCCTCTCTGCGACTGCGAGTTAATTATAACGGGGAAGAACAGAAGCCTCGAACCATGAACACAGAGCGCTCGTTTCTCCTTAGCTGAAACCCAGCTCACCATTGGTATTTTTTTTTCTTTTTTTTTTTTTATACTAAAGCAATTTTCACACAAACAGGCTCTGAAACTTAAAAGGAATCTTTAAACTCCATTAAATAATACAGTTCCTTAGCAGGAATTTCTCCTGGGAAGGGATGTCTTCTATTCAAGTGCCATGTTATGACAAGCATGACAGGCTTGATAGCGATCTGTTCCAACTCATGACATTGCCTAAATTAGGTGAGATAGAATCTGGATAGGCTTTCTAAGGAAAACTCCTCTGGGTGAAAGCACTATTATTTTTGTTAATGGCTGTGAATTATGATCTCCTTCTCCTAGGAGTCATAAACCATGTTGCTACACACAGTAGTACATCATGTAATGTATGTAATACATGGTGCCTTAGTAGACCTATTCCATTTGCATACATTAGAGCCAAAATTGTAATCAGAATGTGTTTCCCCCCTCTTCTCCCATTGCATATTTATGCTTTGCTTCCGCCCACTATAAATGTGTCACTTGGTCGACCTGGCGCCTTCCTTCATTTTTTTTTTTGTGCACATATTGGAAGTGTACGGGGGGTTCTGCACATTCCTGTTTCTCTGTGAAGCACCAAGCAAAACCCTTTTATTTCAGATGCCTTCACAACCTCACCCGCCAGCGTGCACGCACCATCTCGGCATACACTCAGAAAAGACGGGTGCAGTCAGGAGGCATGTCAGGCTCACGGCACTGTGCGAGGCAGCCACCGAGGGAGCCGCTGACATTCACAGGCTATTGGGGAGAGGTTGAAGCTGCATCCTGATCCCGTAGTCTGAGGTCTTCTAGGACTCTGAGCAGGAGGTGACACTATGCAGTCAATGGCTGTCAGCACAGGGCTGGGGAGAGGGGGTTCAGTACACCCCTCTCTCTTGGGGCTAGAGCACAGCATGACCCCCAAGGAACGGGGGATGAGGAGGCAGGTGCCTGCAAGTCCTCTGGCAGGCAGAGACAGCTGTCTAGCAAGAGCAAAAAGCTGGTACAGTGGGATTCCCAAGCATCAGTCTCTGCCTCTGCAGATCAGCTGCTGCCGGTCATTGTGGTAGGACAATCTCTGCCCCTGCCAGTCAGCTGCCCCTGCCCATTTCTACACCTTTGGCCTTGCAGTGGGATTCATGCTACTAAGTCACTAAGGTGGTGTTCGAAAAGGCCAGTCCACCTGCAGTTGTTGCTGCCAGGTGCCTGCTCAGTGTTTCATAGTTTCTAGGGTCAGAAGGGACCTGAGCAGATCATCAAGTCCGACCCCCTGCCGTGGCAGGAAAGAGTACTGGGGTCAAATGACCCCAGCAAGGTGTTATCACATGGGTTGTGCTGTGAAATGAAGGATGGTGTGATGGTACAGATGCCAGCTTTCCCCTCAAGAGACCTGGGTTCCTCTAGGGATGCTTAGTATATCTAAAAACCTCCCAGGAGTTTAGGTTGGAGAACTTACTCTTCTTTATGCAGAGGAAAAACCCATGCAGAGTGATTTGTGAAAAGGGAGGAAGCAACAGGTCTTCTCACCGAGTAGCCTAGCGCAGGGATTCCCAGCCAGGTTGCTGCAGCACCACGTTAGCACTATTATCTGTGCAAATGTGACTTACAAGACAAGCCCAGAGATTTCAAATAGGAATCCATAGTGTTGAAAGCATTTTGCCTTGGGGTGTCCTGAGTTCTTTGCAATAGAAAAAAGCGCTCAATTGTTTTTCAAGTGAAAATTGAAAGCTGGCATTTTCCAGTCTAACAAGGGGTGCCTTGAATTGAAAATGGTTGAGAACTATGGTTGCTTGGCTGGAAAGCACGGGACCCGCCGTCTAAGCTTCTTGCTGACAAAAAGGGGTTTGAACCTGGAACTGCTTCTTCCCATCCTGCTGTCCAATGTTGCGTTTGTACTTTGCAGGGCATAAAAGGGCAACAAAACACTGGTTCCCTTCTACCCCGGGAGTCAAAGAAATGTTAGCACCCTAGCAAAGAGCTTTAACTCTCAGGCTTTAGCTAGGCAGGACCAAGATTGCCTTCAGCATCCTCTTGAAATTGGCCCACCAAGTAGCTGAGATCACAAGGCCAGGTGGGAAAGCGAACAAAGCAGGGGGGGCTTTCGGTATGTTTTGAAGTGTTGGTGCTGCCCTAGAAACCTGGAGGCTACTGGGATTTCTGCATTTGGCATTTAAGGCTAATAGTGTCAACCCATAGCTGCTGTTTCCCAGCAAAGCACTCTGCCACCCGGCCATGTGCTCAGCAGGACCAGAAACTGGTCCACTGGATAGCAGGGAGCGTAAGACTCACGGGACTGGAAGGAGTGCAGGGAGGGAAGAAAAGCAGGTCAACAGGAGCCCGGGCCCATGGCTCAGTGAGCTGCATGCTGGCCCCTGTTTGTATCCTAACCACATTGGTGCCCCTGTACTGTGCATTTAATATCCATAGGCAAGCGCTCTGACCCTACTACTTGACTGCAAGGCCCTTCTCTTCCTCTGCTCTCAGACGGCCAGTCTGTTTTTATTTTCTGACCAAAGTGTTGAGGATCTACTTAAAGCTTTGCAGTGTCCCAGGTACAACAGGGCCATCACAGAACCTGTGCACCTGCAATAGTAGTGATCTTCTGTGCGGTGCTGCATTACTGAATGTGAAAATAGGCCTAAAATGCAACATAAGCAACATTTGGACACTTTGCAATGAATTAGGGTTTAAGGTGCGTTCTCTCAGGAAGGCTGTCTTTCTTTCACTAATTGCTTTAAAATAAAAGTCACTCACACTGAAAGTTTTGGGTGGTTCATCTCTGCAAAAAGATGTCAGACACAGAAGAGCCAATGTTAGTGCAGCCACTTCCCTGGTCAGATATATCCTCTAAAATTAAATGCTCACAACTTCACCACACCAAGTTGCCATGCAACATCAAGTTATGGAGTCTGCTGTATGCAGATTTAGATGATAAGCCTAACTCGGCGTTTGGTGAGTGGCTATGTATGTGTATACATTTCACCATCCAGCAATAGCAGGCAGAGGGTTAAATATCACCCATTTGTCAGCCACAAAGGAGAACTGAACAGTGTCTGAGCCAATTTAGACCAAAGAAGGCACTGACTAAGTTATTTTTTATATTGCATGTATGCGCAAATTGAAACAGCCAAGCCTGAGGACACTTAGAAGGATCAGAAGACAATATCCCACAAGGGGCAAATTAATACCTAGGAACACAAAAGAAATTCCTTTTGAACTTCATAAAGCAACAAAAACTAGACAAGGATCTAACACGCCCATTCCTGGATCTCAAACACACAGCAATGTGCTTTACCGGTCTTATTTATTACAGTATCCACAACCTGTTTAGCAATAGGCACTTTGATGTCACTTATAGATGCTATAAGTGAGAAAATGCTGTAAGTCAAGGCTGAGAGGAGAGACACCCCCATAAGAAGAACAAAAGTGGTGCCATATAGGGTCAGACTAATGGTCCATGTAGCCCCGTGGCACAAGTGGATGCTATACAGGAGGAACATCGAACCGGATGTCTCCAGAGTGATCCCTTTTCGGTGTCCTCCCTAATATCCACCATTTATCGGGTTTGAGATGCCAGATGCAACATCTCCAACCATTCTTTCCAGTCGCCATTAACAGATCTATCATCCATGAATTTGTCCAGTCCCTTGTTAAACCTGGCCATGCTGCCTGCCTCCACCACCTCCTGCAGTGATGAGTTCCACAAGTTAACTACACGCTGCGTAAAAAAGTACTCCCGAGGCTCCAGCTGGAGAAGAACTGGTCCTCAGGCAGGTTTCTAACCGAAGGCCTAATTCCCAGTGGGGAAGTCTGTGAGCATTGAGATGATGTGCATGCTCCAACAGAAACACTCCCATTGCTTCCACTGGGCCTTGGTGCAAGCATGAGAGAAGTCCAGCAATTTTTTGCCAAAGAGCCAAGCAGGAATAGAAATTTGTTTCCCAGGGCAGGTGCTATGGAGGGAAGGATGCTGAGGGGATCTCTCTACCATTTCAACCCCTATCCTGAAACCACCATTAAGTAACAAGCTCTCTTTCCTCACCCATGCCTGCAAAAAAAAAAAAGGTTTGTGGTCACCAGCCGAGCAGGAGCACCCATCACCTCTCTCAAAAGCATGCCCGAGGCTGAAATCCTGGGAGGGCCTCTGAAAGCTTCCCAAAAAACTATTCAACCTCTTTTTTATTTTTGGCCAAATGGTGCCCAGGGAGCGGGGGAGCCAGGGGTTGAAATTTGTTTCTCAAGGGCAGCCTTGGGATTTCGACTGTTATGGGCAGGTAAGAGTCAAAGCAAAATTCATTTCTTTTTTCACGAGAGCCAACATCAAGCTTGGGTTTCCAGAGTGACAAGTTATTATTTATCTCCATCAGCTCAGTGCTCTTTCAAGGCAGGTTCTCAGTTAGCTGGCAGGCAACATAACGCGCGGCCACGGTCAGATGCTAGTTTTTATGGCTAGCAGGAGCAGGGAGCATCAGGGAGGCAGAGGGCACCCTCCCTGAAGGGCAGCAAAGAATTTTGCCGTGCTATAGAGATGTTCCTTCGCTAAGCAAAGATTTATTGCCGGTCTGTCCAGGAGGGCAATGCAGCTACTCCTTTTCATTAGAGACAAGATAGCTAAATCGTCGGCCTTTGAGTAGGAGCAGAGAAGAAAAAAGAGCACATGGCGCACAGCACCGGAGCACGGTGGACTTCAGTGCATGGACCACAATATGCTGCGGGCCAGATTTTCAAAAGTATTTAGGTCTCTAAAGCTGCAGATACCACCTGGGCTCAAATCCCTGAATGAGGGAAGCAACTAAATACACTTAAGAGGCTGGGGTTTCAAAAGCAACCCACCAAATGGAAGTCCAGACTTAGCCTCATGTAATCAAATCAGCAGCAGTTAGGCACCTAACCTTTTACGGTGTTTTTGTCAATCCCTCTAGGCCCCTTAAACATGCAGGTCGCTGTTCAGCTCCCTTATTTCTTTATGCTAAAGAAGCAGCCCGTGAAATAAAAAACCTTCATTGCCATTTCTGATCGGCATGCTGAGAAACTTGCACTCAAATGAATAGCAAGTGATTTTTGTTGTCTGAACTAATGACCCAAAGTCCACGTTTTTTTTTCCCAGACAACAACGTGATGAGAAAAGCAGTATAAAAATGCCTGCACAGTAAGACCTAGTCATGTTGATCTAATAGGCAGCTATTTACATTACAGCTGTTTGCCACTTCAGGGGGCTAACAGCATTACTTTGTTCCAGCGCTTGGCGTTGAAGTCGAGAAAAGATCATTCACGTAAACAAGCCTTGCGGGACCCAAACCGCAACTCCTAGGCAAGCCTGTGATCTTGAAACGGGGGCACAGCGTACTTGACAGCACAGATGTGACCCCTGACATATCATCACAGGTCGAGACCGAGGATTTTGGCAGCGCAGTGCGCGGGGCAGCTTGCTGCTGGCTGCACCTTTCTGGTTCTGCACCTTTCCCACTGCTAAACCGAGGGTCGATTTTAGGCTGCGGTGCTCCTAGCGTGGCACCTTTCACAAACGCTAAATTTACTTTCAAAGTGAATCCGATATTTACGGCTGATGATAAACATTGTTTGATCATTTTGGTAAAATTAAATTTAAGTTTGCAGTGTATCCTTTCCAAATGACTCTATAAAATTGTACTTACAGCAAAAGACACATCCATCATAAACCCAGTGATACGACCCCAATCCCTCAACAGTACACCATGGATATTATTTAACCAGGATGCATGCAAAGCACATGCAAATTAAATGGCGGTGGGCGTGGTGCATATGCAAATGTGGAGTCCTACCCAGTCCAATTTCCACTTTATGAACTGCCTACAGCTATAATTCCTAGAATTTATGAGATGATCAAATTCTAATATAATCTTTGTCATTGCAATAAAGCAAAAAGAATGGGGAAGGATGCCAAGTCAACCCTTTCCTGGATCTCATTTCTTTTTTTGGAAGTTCAACCTCACATAGAAATGCTACCATAAAAGATGTAGGGGGCAGCTGGAGTTTGAGGACGTGGGGATGACTGCGAAATTAAAGGTACAGCAGGCGTGACAGCGCCTCTTTGCTCCGTCCATAATTGGTGCTAGCGAATTCAGTGCCTGGGAGCTGGTTATACAGGGCCCAGTAGACGCTGTATTGTTATTACCTGCCAGATCACGGTGCAGAGAGAAACAATGGGTGCTATTCACATCACCCAGTCAATTCCTGGCTGGCATCTTAATCTCTTCTATTTCCATCAGGCACCACTCAGCTTCCTACCCCACCCACCGCTCCCTCCAACCACCTTGGTGCTTTCAGTGCACTGACTCTTCTGCTTTGCACCGGTCTTTTGAAATTGTAGACTCTATGCAGAGAAGACGTGGCTTCTCTTCACCTACCGGCTTTCCTGCCTCTCACGGAGTCACTGAAAGGCAAAAACCTTATGTCGCGTTTCTTTTCCTTTAACAATTTCACAAGCACCAACCGCGGTTTTCCGACTTCGCGCACAAAGCAGCCGGCATCCCAGACCAAATGAACAGGTTTCAAAGGGCTGCCACAAACATCAGACTGAGCTGGAGAAGAGCTCGGCATGGAGAAAAGCCCCTGCTGTTTCCAAAGGCAGATCAGATGGTTTCCGGTGGGAAATGTGGTGGCTGCTATAGCAGAGCTGGACCTAAGGACGTCCAATACTAAGCCTGTGAGCGGGCCCAGCCGGAGCTATGGGATCAAGACTCACCAGCAGCACATGCACATACACACACACTTACATGCACTCATATAAACACACACACATTCATGCACACACACACGCACACTCCACTGTCTGCAGCAGTCGGTGGCATTATGCACCATAACTGTACCAATGAGTCTTCTTCTCTCCCCTCCCCGATACCTGAATATGTGAAAATGAAGCCTCTAAGCATTATTTTCCCAAACCTCCCATTTCTGTTGACTCGCCTATTAAACAATTCCCAACGTGACATTGGGATTTCAGCCTTGTGGCAGCCCTGCTGTGTTGTCCTCGGGATTTTTAACAGAAACCATCAAACTGCTTTGTTTTTCCTTCGGGTCTCTTGCCAGGGAACTGTAGGCATCACATTTGCTTTCAAGAGGCTTGATAGCAGAGAAACTTTTATCAAGTACAGTCTTCCCCATCCTGGCAGATTTAAATTGGAGAGAAGATTTTTCCCTTCCCCCCCACAGCCCAGGCACTGGCATTTAAAGGGATTTCTATCATAGATTCAAAAGCCTCAGGATGAAGCAGCCTCAGTCTCTCTCCTCCAGGCTCCCCTCACCTTATTTGTCATAGAAACATCAGAAGAAATGGTTTCTTTACGCTGCCAGGATATCAGATTCATCAAGTTTACCTTCAGTACCTTTCCATGTGCAAACCTTTCTCCAAACCACCAAAATTCCCGCGGCTTCAAAGCACACGCCTCCAACCACTCAGCTCTCCTCCTCCTCCTCTTCAGGCTGTCATCTAGCCCCACGCAGCAGGATCAGGCACAACTCGTGTGAGCCACAGGCTGGCAAACCTATTGCCACCAGTAAAAGCAGCCGCTGATGCTGGGAACACCATAGTGGAAGGCGATCCCATGAGGAATTTCAGCATCGCTTCTGCAGCCTCCAGGAAAGAGGCACAGCCAGCAACTTCCCCCCTTGCCCTCGGCTGTCCCTCCCATGCAGAGCCAGGATTTTGAAAGCATACAGCTCTGCAGCCGTCCTCGGGACCTGGGCCTTTATAGAAGCTTGGAAGCAATCTCCAAAGGACGGATGCTTTACTTGTCAGATCGCTAGACCATTACAAGCCCCATTGCAGACCCCCTGCATGATCTTGGGTAAGCCGTTAAAGCCCAGATCTCAATTAGTGTGAGGCACCTGAATACCATGAAGGATCTAGGTCTGTGGGTCTCAGTTCTCCTTCTGTACAATGGGTCAATAGCACTTCATTGGGGTGTTGCGAGACCGTTCTGGACCGGGGTGGGGGGGTAAACCCATGACAACAGATGCTGCTGGGCATGCCCAGGACTACCTGGGTTTGGGTAGTGCTGATCAGGCAGGCACACAGTACATGTCTAAGCCATGCCAGAATCTAACTTACTCCCCACCTATCTCAGCTGCAGGGCTGAGCCGACGGGCACTCTCAGAGTATGCCTTCTGGCTCACCCAGCAAGGCAAGCAAAGGGAGCTATGCTTTGCTTTTTGCCCAACACCCAGGTGGTTGAAACATTCATCCAGGATCCAGCACTAGGAGCTGTGACCTCTTCTTTTGGAGATCTGGACCTGCATCTCCTGAGTAAATACTCCGAAATCAAGAGGCATTAAGGGATGCAGGGATAGGATGTGCTTAGTATCTCCTGTTGGAACTGCTTCCTTTTGCATGGAATAATTAAAGAGGTAGAAGAAGATAGATAATGGCTACAGAGATGAATGGTCAGGGCACGTGCTCAGATTTCCATCAGCCACCCATGTCATGGCTTATATCCTCTCCCTTTTTCTTCCCAAGGAAATGCTTTCAGGTCTCCAGTCTTCATCCCAGCTCCAGTGCACCACAGTAGCCGCAAGAAGCGCTTTGTGGATGGGCATCTCTCTCCGGCTGTATCCCCTCTCACAAAGGATGGGGCCAGACACCGATTACCCCTTTACAAACCTGCCCAAGTTTCATGTGTGTAAATGCAATTCATCTGGCCTCCTCTTTCACAGCCAGCCCCTCTCCAGATCCTGGGGCCTAACAACTTTATTTCTCTCTCCACCTTTTCTGGGGACCTCTGCCCTGTCACTTATTCCTTTCTCCAGTAGCGCATCCCAAGGCTGCTCCTCATCACCCAGTTCATTGGGAGAGCACAAAGGAAGGCCGACCTCCCCGCCAAGATAAACGTTCCAGTAGCGTTTGCTCCTCAACGGGCCAACTGGAAAGGCGAAATATTCCCTTTCACGCTTCAGACTAGGTGAGCAGCTTCCAGGTCTCAAAATAGTAATTAGGCAACAGGCTCCCGACACCTGGGCCTGGCTGGCTGTCAAGGAGGATAGTTGCCCGAAAAGCAGAATGAAGTGGGTAAGTGCAGAGGTCCTTTAACCCAGTTGCCGGAGACAGGGAGTGAGGCCTGATGTGATTTTCTAGGGAACTTTTCAGAGCAAGCCATGTTTTTCCAGCGTGCGTTTCCCTCTTAGCCCATCCCAGTGGCAGTAAATTTTTGCTCCTGCTGACAGGAAGAGTAATTGCCACATACAGAACATAATTGGTTGGCTTGAAATTTTACTCTGCTTCCTTACTCCATTTCTCAGCACGCAGCATTTGCTCCATCGCGTCGGAGTGTACAAGGAGACGTTCCTGAGATCTGAAAATGCCACTGCACAGAGCTAATGAGATAATTGCCAGAAGCAGGGCTTATGGGCAGCGGGGGACACCGCTTTACCTTTAGAAAGGCAACAGGAGTGCTCAGCGGGGAAGCCAGAACAGGGTTTGCATGTGTGCGTGTGTGCGTGCATGTGAAGCCAGGAGAAGGTTTGCATGTGTGCATGTGTGTGAGAGAAGCCAGGACAGGGTTTGCATGTGTGCATGTGTGTGTGAAGCCGGGACAGGGTTTGCATGTGCGTGTGTGTGTGCATGTGAAGCCAGGACAGGGTTTGCATGTGTGCATGTGTGCGTGCATGTGAAGCCAGGACAAGGTTTGCATGTGTG
>NW_017728997.1:12497078-12514020 GCF_001723915.1 Gavialis gangeticus | reverse complement strand
GTGTGTGTGTGTGTGTGTGTGTGTGTGTGTGTGTGTGTGTGTGTGAAGCCAGGACAGGGTTTGCATGTGTGTATGTATTTGTAAAAAAAAGATGCATGCGAAGAATGTTTCACCTGTTGGTGTGAAATTTCTACACCCCCCAAAAAACACCTTTCCCCCCTAGTCCTAACAAGCTGCGCTCCGTGGCTTGCTCTTACACCCCCACATAAAGACATTCAGCTGCCCCTCTGCTACACACACACCCACACACACCCAGTATCAAGTCCTTTAACTCACACACAAGCACAAGACCAAGTAATTAAGCTGTTTCTCTCTCTCTCACCAACACACCCCACTAACCAGACACTGAGCTTGGGCACGCTCTTTCTCTCTCCTTCACTCCCTCACCCACACACGTACACAATACCAAGGAGTGGAGCCAAGAGTCTCCTGTGCACTGAACTAATTCTCTTTCTCTGTCTCTCACACACACACACACACACTAAAACCTAGGAATGAGCTATGTACAGGGACGTCTGCAGGGATGGAGGATTCAGGCTTACCCCTCATAAACAAGGCTAGGTAATGGATCTCTGAGAGCAGCTCCTTGTTCTCTCTCTGAGCAGGACCTGCAGCGGCTGCGACTCTTGTACAAACTATACGCGATTCTTGAGCCACTGGATCAGCATCGTCACAGACTGAGCAGCTTTTGCAGCACTTCTACGTTTGCAAGCATGGGGGGCCCGTCCATAGTGCCAAGGGCATAAAAAGACTTGATCAAGGGCTCTGCTCATGCCTTGCCCCCTCCCTGCTGCCTCAATACAGAGAACCTCTTGGAGAAGAAATCATTTCCAGTAGCCATGAAATTGCAAGGGCTTGCCAAGGAGATAACAGATCCTGGTCTCGTGCTATCGGATGCCAAGGTGGCTACTCTTTTCCCGAGTATGGACCAGTCTTGTGAGGCTCAAACTTCTCAAAAGTCCTCTTTTTACAAACGTCTTTGTCCCTGTGGCTGGAGCAGGAGGTTCTGTCTGTGTACATCTGTTGTAAAGCTTTCACATCCTTCTGGGAGCCCACAGCTGAGTCTGGAAACATCTGCCCTAGGTAAAGGCTTTAATGAGTCCTTTATAAGAAGAGCAAATCTTCCAGAAATGTAGAGACCCTTCCCTAAGCACAGCCCTGCGGGACTCCTCCCCGTGGCAGAGACAGCATTACCTTGTCTGAATCAGGACCTTCTGCCAGGCGGGCCACAATTAAACGCAGCATCTCTGGAATAGCTGCATTTGTGATTTATTCCCGTCTTTTCCATTGCAGGCTAATTATCTCTCTCTTAGGTAGAAAGAAAAATTGCTTAATCTGGCTTTTGAAGTTCATCCCATCAAATTAGGTGGCTAGGTACACCATGTACCTCTCGCTGATGACAAAACCCACATCCAGCAATTATTAAAAAATTAATGGCATCTCTCTGTGTAATATTTTCTTTTTGACAAACTCCACCGTTTCCTCCGGGGCTTGTACTTGTCATCACTTGCTAGAGAAGCAGCTTGGCATATGACAGGCTTGCGTGCCCCATTTTACAGCACTCAAATGAAAAACAAAACTTTGTTTCCTCCATTCCACTTTTATGTGCAAAGTGCGTACAGGTGTTTGGGGGAATTTGCTGTACGTTTTTTTCCCTCACATAAAAAAAACCCAATGCCTTCCCCTTTCTTCCCACTCTTCTTTGTGCAAAGAATCAGTCTGGGTTTCCATGGCATTATTTTTGTTGGTGGTGAATAAGACTCAAAATGATTGTCATGGTACAAAACATTAACCCCGGTGCACTCCAATGTTATATAATGTATGCTCACTCATACTAGGTATTATACAGCTCCCACCAAAACGGTACAGCTTCACAAGGATAGGGAGAGCAGGCAGCTTTTGAATTAGCAGTGTTATCTCTAGGGGTGCCTTCTAAGATGCTCAGCCCAGGTAGGTAGCAGGAAGAACGAGGGACCATTTCTGCCCAAAGAGTGCAACATCGAGGCCTTAAACTATGTCTCTTTCTCTCTCTCTCTCTCTCTCTCTCTCTCTCTCACACACACACACACACACACACACACACACTTCAACTCACCTTGGGGGCACGCACCCCCCCCAAACTCTGTCTCTCTCTCTCTCCATCTCTGTCTACCCACACAAACAATTCACTCCACACCACACACACACACACAATCAAGTACTTTGAAACACATACACACATAGACCAAACTATGTCTCTCTCCCCATCTCTCTACCCACACAAATTCACTCCATACCACACACACACTCAAGTACTTTAAAACACACATACACACACACTATGAAGTAGTTTAACACACACACAATCAAGTACTTTAAAAAACACACAATCAAGTACTTCAAAACACACTCACACACTATCAAGTACTTTAAAACACACACACACACACACACACCAGACTCTCTCTCCCCCCATCTCTCTACCCACAAAAACAATTCACTCCATACCACACACACACACACACACACTATCAAGTACTTTAAACACACACATACACACACACCCCAGACTGTCTCTCTCCCCATCTCTACCCACACAAACAATTCACTCCACACCACACACACTATCAAGTACTTTAAAACACACATACACAATCAAATAGTTTAACACACACTCACTCTCACACACACACTATCAAGTACTTTAAAACACACACACACACACACTATCAAATAGTTTAACACGTACACACACAGTCACTCGCTCACACGCTATCAAGTGCCTTAGCTCATCTGGGACACCCCCCCCAATATCAAGTGCTTTAACTCGCCTTGTGGAGTATTACCATTGTCCCACTTTGGGAGCCGTCGCGAGCTGTCAGCATTTATTTTATCTGCCACCGTTAGGCTGCACCTGCATCGTGGTCTCAGGAGTCTGTCAAAGTCATAATCCACCTGACATCCCCTCTGTTCCACGTTTTACAGTTTATGCCTCTATATAGCCACTACATGCATACATTTTATGTAGGTTGACCTTGGGAGGGAGCCTGCTGTCATACATAACTGAGCCCATAAATCCACACATGCCACTTCATTCCTCCACTTTCCTTTGTCTTCCCCTCTCGTTGGGCATAATCCTGTGTTCACTGGAGTCCAGGACCAAATGCTAGCGTGGGGGGCCATTTCTCTCTGTCCTCCCCTCGTGCAGTTCTGACGAGCTAGTAATGGCGTGAGCGAGCCTACAGACCCATTATCCAAGCCGTCCTGCCTCAGTTACAGCAAGTAAATGTTTGCAGGATTAAGATGCACTTCCCTCACAGTTGGAAGCCCCCAAAGCCCTCCCCACTGGGGTTTGATGCCTATTTAAGCACTTGGGCTGCATTTTCAAAGCAGTTCATGGCTCAAGCCCTACCTGCATCAAAGACTGAACTTGCATCTGTGAACCAGCACGGCAGCTGCTCTTCTCTGAGACACGGTAACATGTGAGAGCTAGCAAGAAGCATTTACCATCAAGGGCACCCATATGAAACAACGTCTCATGGGAAAGGAGGCCACTTCAGAGTCGGACCAACTTTGCAAAACATTCAAATGGCTTTTCCACCATCAGTGACACTCATAATACAAACAGCGCTTTTATTCCCCAATCCTCATGGTCTTCCCCACCCTAAAAACAATCCCAAACACAGCTGTTTACTCCACATGGGGAGAGGGGCAAGAAACTCTCTGAAATGCAAGAGATTTTACTATTGCTGTTGGTTTTACTTAGATGGTACTTGGGTACTATGAGGAGGGGGAGCACATATAAAACTGCAATGGATGGTAGATGGATGGGTAGATAAATGATAGACAGACAAAGCATATGCTTTGGTCTTAAATCTATCCCTGATAGTTTTCTCTACAGCGTGTTGTTTAGCAGGGAGGTTATAAGAGGACTGTTGTCTAATCCATAAAGATTTTTCCCTTGCCGTGAAGTTATGCAGCCCACCGATAACCAAGCCATGTGATCCCATTTGTCCCCTTTTATTGTGGTAATCAGCTGCCTCCTGTACTTACCAGGGGCTCATCTCCATTACAGCGTGTGCCTGTGATGGCATCTCCCCTTCTGTATAAAACATTGCAGTGCAAAGAGGTTGATTCCCACTTAGGATTTGTCTAGTAAAAATACTAAGTGTATTTGGGTGGAAAGATCAGAGCCCTTCCAGGCTTGCCAGGCCTCTTGGCATCCCCAAGTTAGATGAGAATTTGCTACTACTTTATGTATCTCATTTATTTTTAATACAAAGTGAGTCATTCTGGTGCATGGTAGGGAATTTCAACCTGCTCCAAAACTCAGTGGAAAGGACTCCCCCCCTCCCCAGCACATTGAGTATAATTCAGCTAAACCTCACAATTTGAGTAAAATCCTGGGAGATGTGCAAATATGACAAGCAGGGTCTTGGAAAAATTGGCATGTTTAGTCACTGGTGTTTTCAGAAACCATCTATCACATGAGGCTACAGCAAGCCATCACTGCTGTTCCTCATTTGTTATAAACTGTCACTGCATCCTTTTCCTGCGGTGAGTATCAGGCACTCACTAGGAAGACATGAACATGGTACAAGGAAGACCCTCCGGAGACCTGCATCTGTGCAGATAGGCAGGGAGAACCCCTCATATCGATCATATTGTGCCCTTAAGCAGACAAGATTAAGGACCTTGCAGTAATTAAAGATGTAAAGGATGTCATTGAAAGTTGGAAGCATACAGCAGACTGGGAAAATGAGTTATCCAAGCAACACAGCTGTAAGCTTTCCTCCCCTTCACTGACCCTTTGTTTTGAAGGCCAGTGTTTGTAAATCAAGATTAATGAGAAGAACCAGCGTTAAATGCACCCGATCATAAATCTGGTTGTGTTAGTGAACTCTGACAAGATGAATATATTTGATATGTGACACTGTCCATGTAGCCCTCTGCTTTCAATTCATTATCACCCCAAACTTGAAAGCTGGGCAAGGACTTGATTGCAGTGCAACATTTTTTTTTTAAATTGGTTCTTCATTTGTAGCTCATTTCTCCTTCTCTTAAATTCAAAATACTGTGAATCTATTTTCACATGTCACCTGCTTCTCAGATTACCCGGGACTCTTCAAAAATGCTGTTCCTTGAAAATAAGCACTCAGATAACCTGTATCCCCAGATAACCCACTCCCCTTTATTCCTGCAGGCACATCCTCCCCTGCAGCCCGCTTGCTCCACGGTGAAGGCAGAGACTCTGCTGGAGCAAGCGTCTTACATACAAGTGCAACCTGCACTGCTGCTGCCCTAAAGTTTGCTTTGATGTGTTTGAAACGACGGCAGTATCTCCCCTGATCCCTGCTTGGGTTAGGGAAGGAAGGAAGTCACTGCAACCCTTTTTCCCCCAAGGCAGTTTCCTCACCCCTTTGTGCCCAATCCTGCTTTCTGGCTACAAGTAGGAGAGAGGGGAGCCAGGTCTCTCCCTTGTGCCAAACCACATGGTCACAGGTGGGAACGTCAGACAGACAACTGTCCTGCCTGCCTGGGCCTCACCACTCTCCCTCCTTTTAGGCTCTCCTATCTAATCTTCAGCAGCTCAAATGGCCCTCCTCTTACTCAGCCCAGCCTGCATCACCCCGTCCACTTCCACGGGGCACCAGTCTCTTCCCACACCAGTCGATAGGTGGCATTTGCATGGACTCCAGCAGGAACCAGAGCTGCAAAGTCCTTTGAATGATACTAATCCACACTTCTCATGGGCAGTTTTAAAGCACTGCAACAGCCTGCCACCTCTGCATCTCCTCTCTTTGGACCTCGGTACCATAGCTGCCACATGGACATAATAGTCTCACCTGTTATCTGCTTAGGCTATTCTTTGGGGCAGGCACATGTACTACCATATATCCACACAGCATCTAGCATGTCGGCATCAATCATGGAGCATCTGGGTGATAATGATCTATTTTAATAAGTGCCACTGAGTTGTTTGTATGTTTTTTTTGGGTGCTCATGTCCTGAATAGATGGTTAAAGAGCAAGAACTATCGATGCAGTTACTCCAAGAGTAAGGTACTCTTCAGGTGAAGTAAGGATGACCATAAAGAAATCACGTGAGGTATCGCTTAGCTCCACATCCAGGATGAACATAAAGAAAAGCCAAGTCATCTAATTGCCCATGATATAAAATTCTCCAGCAGTCAGAGGCTTATTAGCAGATAATGATTTACTTGCTACACACTAGATCCTTGTGGGGACCATCCACTCTCTCCGCCTAAAGTACCATTAGGGCTTCTCCATAAGTCTACTCTATTTATCATTAGGAGGATTTACTCTGTAAACAAGACAGCGGCATTACCAAGTCTAATTACACCCTGAAAAGACAAAGCGCCGTGCGTCCACACATTGCACTGGAAGTAGAAGTCAAGGTAGAACAGGAGAGAGGCTTTTAATTAAACAATGTCAGCTCCCTTTCTCAGGAAGCCTACAATTTAATTTAAACACACACACAGCGAGAACATTAGGTCACGCACCCTCCCCATCTTGTAAACTTCAGGGCTGACAATCACAAACACAGCGCAATCATTTCTGCCCACCTGCCTCCCATTTCTATTCAGGTTTTTTTTTTTTCTGGTTTCCGTTTCTTTAATTAGGAGTAAGGAAAAATGTTGTTGTGACTTCATAGTATGTCAGTTTTAATCTGTACACAACCCATCACATGTTGAGCGTGTGTGTGGCAGGTCATTTTAATAAAGGATTATGGAATGCACCTGCTGCGGCTGAAACACTATCATCTTTTCCCTAGCACCGTGCAGCCTGCATTATGTCATGTTTGACTCAGACATTTATTACTTATAAATCCTGGAGTTCGAATAGCATTAGAAACATAACAACAACTGCACTGGCTGATTTCAATTGCCCGTGAAGCTATCCCATCATTGCATGAAACTAAATGTGCATTTTTAATGGAAACTTCAAATATGGCCATAGTTACTTATCTTAGACAACACAATTTCTCCAGTCCTGGATGTTATCAGATAATGGCTTTTATGCCAACAAATTAATTACAGAACCAAACTACAGCAGGAATATCAAATAATAGTCATGTATTTTACATAATTGCTTCAAATTTAATTGAAGGAAACCAGTGCTTTCTGAAGGAAGATTGCTGACATTATTGATTAAGCATTTCTTGGAGAACCCTTTTGTTAAATCATCCTCTTCCCTGCATTTTGATGTGGCCTGATGATACCACATTCTCCTACATGCAGTCTAAAGGCCACATTTACCATTGAGTCCATAGCTTTGTCTGAAACACTATGAATGATGAGCCCAGTGGTCAAGGACTTGAAACAGTGAAAGAGTTCGTAGAAGTAATGAGAAATCTGCAAAACAATGCCCAAGACCCAGCTTCAGAAACCAGTGAGCTCTGTAAAGGACTTGGAGACAAATTTAGAAGACGACTTAGGTGCCCAAAGCTAAAATTTAGATCTTCAACCCCCTGCTCAGCTGCCAGTCTTTAAGATGGGAGAAGGGATCTTTTCACTTCTATGGAATTGGTGCCCAGAAAAGAGGTGCCCAGAACTTAAAACTGAGTTTTAAGTTTTTGAAGAACAGGTATTTAACCACATATTTGGGTATGAGTTAACCTGTTTAACTCATTTAACTCAGTTAACCTGGCCTAAGCTATAAGGCCAGGATTCATTTTTAAAAAGTGTGCTTTATTTCAAGCATGAATTTAAATCCCACATCTTTCAGATGTGTCTTAGGCACACATCTTTCCGAAGAGCCTTGACCAAACGGCAAGAACTGTTTAGTCTATACAACCTGTTAACCATGCTCCCCAGCAACTAAAGGGTTAACCATTCAGTCTCTGAAGAAACTATTCAATACTCCTACATTTCAATGTGTTTCCTTCTCCTAATAAAATGTTAGTGGGCAAGACACGAAATTCACAGCAAGGAAGCTATTGGCATTATATGTATGGATTATATATAATATATATATGCATTATATGGATTATATATAATATATGTATTATATTATTGGATTCTAGATAATATAACATATATGCCTTATATATAATATGCATATGCATTATATATGCATTATATATATGGATTATATATACCAGATATACTGGATATATCACAGATTGCGGAGCAGGACTCAGCAACAGGACAGCTCATGGGGCTATTTGCATTAACTGGCTCTAGGTCCCATTTCACAGCTCTTACGCTCAGAAGACTCATGCACGTTGCTGGAACGGTAGACTGCTGCCTTTGACGGCTTCTCTTGGTTTGTAGCTCACAGTGCCAAGTGCAAGAATAGTCACTGTGTCCCCACAGCCTTCCATAATGAAGCTTTAATGGTGTGCCACGGAACAGGAAGACATACTAGAAATACAAAGAGTAGTGACAAGTGTTAATAGGGCTGCTATCCTGCTTTAAAGCAATTCTATTAGCACATTATATTGCAGCTGAGGGTAATTATTTCCAAGGAAAATGGCTCTTGTGACCATGACCCATGGTAGGATCTCATAATGGCGATTAAATTCACATGTGACTAATATACATAAGACATTAATTGATGTTTGAGAGCTCATTAAGATTTGCTAAACCATCTGCAGGGCTACAGAAAAGACTCCAACTTGCATTGCAAAGGTGAAAAACAAAAAAAGGGGAGTGTGTGCTGTCCTGTACTGTGGGTAGATGGTTGGGGGGGAGATATGTTTTTTGAAGAGGGGAGTGTTTGCTAATTCAATAGTTTGTACATTTAACATAGACCCTCCATCTTTTTAGAAAAGAGAAGGGAATAAAGATTCGAGTGGCCTGGGCACATGAAAACATGTATTCAACTTTGCCCTCGATTAACAGCCTTCTAATGCTACCACAGTATCTTCAGCAAATATAAGGACAGATGGTGCCTATATAGAGATGTGAGAGGCGTTTAGACCCTCGCCCAGCACGGTCTGCCTTCTCCACGATGGGCACGAGGGGGAGAAGAGGAGCTGAGCCTCCCCATACCAATGAGAGCAGCAGGAGACAGCAGTCATTGCCCTCATCTAAGGGGCAAAGCCTCTGCAAAAGGAAACCCAGAGGATTACTCCACCATTGGGAAAAAGAAGGGAGCAGGTGCAACTCCTCCCCGCATGATCTGTGCCACTTCTGACTTTGGACTAGTTGTTAAGACTAATGTAGTCCTTAACCACAGACCCAAATTGGCCCACTAGAGGATTAGGCTAGGACTAGTCACACTTCAGGACTAGATAGAACCAATTATAGGGTGCTACTCACACTGCACAATGTGAAGTGAGATCTGGTAGTGACCCAGTAGCTTGATCAACAGTGTAATCGAGTCCTTGTGAGAAGTGGGACTCCAGGGCTGCCTGTGTCACATCTCCGTCAGAGAGGATTTCAGCTGCAGATCAGCCGGCCAGCCTTAAATTGACACTTATGTGACATAACGCTTCAACATGTGCCTGCCAGAACCAAGCGCTCTTACAAACAGCTTTCTTCCACGCACTTCCTGTTAAATATTTGAACGGCAAAATGCATTGATTTGAAAAGGAGGCAGGAAGTTTCTATCCCTTGATTGCCATAATGCCAAAGCAGGGATCAAGGGGCATTTAAGTACCTTGAACCCCACTATTTGGAACGATAAAACAAAGAGAATCCAGCTGCTTTTAAATGTTAATTGAAAACCTCTGAGCACGGCCTTGCAGAGTTTACTCGGTGTTAAGTATTAAGGGGAATCAAAGTGCATGATGAAAGTACCCCATGGGGAACCAAGCTATCTAGTGGCTGTTCCTATAGACACCCTCGTGACCACAAACAAGTATTTAGGCTTCACTTGTTCAAATGACAGAATGAATATGGTCTGTATGTCATAGGCCGATGGATATCTTTATGTTATGCCCGGCTTGAAATTCTCCTGGGTAAATGCAATTCTTGTCTTGCTAAGTTATTCACTGCATCTAAAGACCTGCTTCCACTTATTTGATTATTCTGTAATTTTCAAAGAACTGATGCATAGTCAACCTTATCTCAGACTCAGCCTCAGATCCAGGACTTGGGCTACTCCAAAGGCCAGATCCTCAGGTGGACCTCCCCAGGTGATGAAGCTTTCTAATCTCATACCCTATATCACCAGAGGTTGTGATCCAGTGCACGGTTGTTAGGGTGGGGATTAGGCAAAATGAACATTTTTTTAAAAAATTAACTGATTGCTGAAATGACTTTCCCATCTTCCAAGTGTCAAGAACTTGAAAATAATCCATCAGTTCATAAAGACTCTCTCTTTCCCATCAGATTAACAAGCCTTTTATTTTTCTCTCGTTATGTGAAATTTAAAGAGCAATTTGTCAACAATGTAGATTGGAAAGTTTGAGTCTTTGGGACAAAAGCATAAAATGATGCTTTTTTCATTAAAAAAATGGATTCTTCCTACTGCTGTAGATTCAGTCGGGCCCAGCTGGAGACACGCCTGCTTTTAACACCAAAGGACCTAGCCCAGAAATGTTAGCATGCACTGTGATGGGATGGAAAAAGCAGCAAGGATTTAATTTAATAATTACAAGACAAGGTTTCTCATCCATCAGAGAGGACCTCTCAGACCGGCTTGGCAATACCTGGAGCATCATGAGCCGTCATCTTTCCTTTCTAGCCTCCAAAGAAGTCCATTAACTGGGAATCTCCAAAGGGGAAAGCTCATCAGAGAGCACAGATCATTTGGCTTGACTCGGCGTCAGAGGTTGTCTGACACAACTTCATTCTAAGTGTCGATGGATCATCAGATCAATGACCTGAAAACTTAACTGCCTTGAAATATGCCTGACACGGTGGACATTAATGGCTTAGAACGAGCCCGTAAGGACCTATCGTGTCAATGTACCAGAAGTGAGATTCAATAGACTGTAGCGTATCTAAACTCGCCATCAGCCCATTAAAGCCATAGGTCCATAAAGGAACATTTCTCCAGAAGAGAAGCAGTGCCTGAATTGGCTTGACAGATTGCAATGGCCTCAATCAGAACCATTAATGAAAGCCTCTTCAAAGGTCTTAGATCTCTTTATTGAAGACCTGGGCTCCTTAGACAGAAATGGTGAGGGCAGGGCTACAGAAAGGTACCTGACAGACCTGGAAAATGCAATTTCTCATTCACAGATACTGCGTGCCTGGACAGAATTACTGACCTGAGGCTGAGAGACGTCCTCCAAGACTGATAATGAAGCGCGGGGCAAAGACCATCAACACAAGCTTTAAGGAATCTCTGCTTTCATCCTCTAAGGAAATAGTGCTTATTTCTCTCCTCCTCCAGCCTTGGGAGTCCTCGCTTGCTGCTCTCCCCTGGGTATCCCTGAGGGGTGCAACTGAGGGACAGACTGGATGTGTGAGCGACGGAGGCAAGGGAAGTGCCCAGAGATATGGGGCAATGGGAGAAGTGTGACTGGGGGACTGGTCTTCTCTCTATGCACTGGGGTTACCCAAGCCAGCAAAGCTGGGGGCTCACAACACACTTCTGTCTCAGCCCAGGGTTCTGGCACAGACCCACTATCCTCCAGCCAAGCCTCTTCGCCCCTCCGTATATTTTCACTCATTTCCCAGAGCATAAAGCCAACCTCCTCCCATTCTCCCTTGTTGCTTTGGGAGCAGTGAGTTAATGGGAATTATTGGGGCATTCCTTGGCCATGACATGGGAAGGGTGACCGTGGGGTTAAAAAGGTGGGTGTAGGATTCATGGAAGGTAATAAGCTACGAAGCAGAGGGCAAGGAGTGAGGATAACTAACTTGTAGGGGCAGGGTATAAAGACAGAAAGGAAGAAGCGGTAACAGAAGCAGCCGGACAAGGCTGCAACAGTCCCTGGATTCATACCTTCTGGATTTTCTCCAGGATGACTAAGGCTCTTTGAAACAAAAGCTAAGGTCCTGAGCATCCATCTGAGACCAAACACATCACAGCACAAACACTGCAGCGGAAGCAGGGAGGGTCATCAGAAATATTATCAATAGATCAAAAAAACAATCTCCTAAGCAAATTTCAAAGCGCGCCTGTATCTCAGGTACTGCAACCTCCAAAGTCATTTTCTATTCAAATAACAAAACAATGAGGGTCTTTTGCTAGCCGGATGCCAAAAACCCGAGACATTCACTAACAAAAGGATGCCAAAACCCCATGACAAGCACTAACAGAATGTCTTTAAGGTTCCCAGATCATCACTCTTTTTTCTTAATCTCATTAACAAGTTTACTCATCGCAAAATGCATTCACTACACAAAAGGGAAGCGCTATAAATTTGAGGCGGCTACACGCTGTCACTTATAAATCAAAGCAGGGATGAAATCCCTTTCCCAAGTGCAAAAACTCAGTGCAACCCTACCTATAGGGCCATGCCTCAATGCAAAATTCAGTGTCCTAAAGAACTTTGGAGATTTTCCCGTTTGTGCCAACAAAGCCAGCGCGTTAATAAAGAAATCTCATGTTTTTTACGGGGAGATGGAAAGCAGCAGATAAACAACCTAAAAGATGCGTTACCTGACACGATCTCATGCAACTATCATATGCATGTCATTACTACCGATTGCTCGAATGGCACGCTATTCTCCTTGGGAGCGGGAAGCCTGTGCCTTTGTTGTCGGTGACAGCCAAAAATCAATGCTAAGTAGCCTTTCCCACACAATTCTGTTCCCACACAATTATGAATTCTATTTATGAATTCACAATTATGAATTTATGAATTCTGTTCCCACACAATTCATAAATTATTAAGTGCCACCTTTTGTAAAAAGTTCCTGTTTACAAGGTTACTCTGTAAGTTAAAATGTTTGTTTCCCCTTAGATCTCTTCTGGAAAGCATCTGTGGGTAGATTTACATGATGAAGTTGATAGATTTGTATTTTGACAGTGCATCTGTCATCTGCGCTTTGTGTGTCAAGAGGTTGGGTGTGCGTTCGGTGTTATCAGGTGGGCCATTAGTGTTTGGAGGGATACATTAATGGGCCTCTTTTCTGTTACTTTTAGGTAACGGAAACCATCTTTCAAGACACCACTGCAGTGCATGAAAACCTTATATGACGTTTGGTTTTTCCTGAATGAAAATTATGCAGAAAATATGAAGAATTCTCTTACACCTTTGAAGATCTGAACTGAGCGTGGCTCCTGTATTTGCATACTTCAGCCACTTGGATGTTAAAGCAGTTCCTCCTTTTGGAAAGCAAGGGCTTTTCCTAAATATAAGCATGCATGGGCAACGAAGCATCCATTTGCTAAGATAGTCCTGGTAGACACTAGATACAGCCAAGAGTATTGAGGTCAGTGGGAAAACTATCATTGCCTTCAGTGGGGACTGGGGAGGACACTAAAAGAATTGCAGCTTCATTTTCCTGTGACTCTGTCTCTGAGACTTAGTACAATATTCCTAACAGGCTTGGTAAAGCATGCTGCTGTCTGTGCTGAAGTCTTCCAAGGCTAAACTGGGGAAAAAAATTTCCGCCTTGGTTCAGACCTGTGAACCCATTGATTCTGGTGGGTTCATGCGAGTCTAACCAAGGGCAGAGAGTTTAGTCATATGAATGCAAGTGCTATTTCACACAGCTCCTCTTCAATTTTGCTGGGACATAGAGTAATGTATTTTACATTGATTTCCCCACTGTAGTAGATTACTTGAAAGGCACTTAATTTAAAGAGTAAGCAAACAACAGTCTGTTTTGCTTGCAAATCAGTGGTCCTGGTGAATTTTAAAGAAGGGGCTGGAAAATGGAGTGAACACCACAAAATGGAAAATCATTGAATTCATACCTTGCGATAGACAGATATGCAGGTTCATAGCGGACATAATATAGAGGGACTTCATTTTTGTATCTTACTACTGAGTTACCTTTCCACTTGTTGCACCGCTCTTCCGTCCTGTCTCTTTCATATGGAGATCTTAGCCGCTTCTAGAAAATGAATGATGATTACTTTCTTATTATGCTGACCATAGGAATTTCAGGGACCCACTTACTGTAGGAAGATGCCGCAGCTGAGCAGCTAATCCAAAGCACGTTCCTCCATCTAATTACTGCAGGCTAAATCTTCTGCAGAGGAACTCAGTAGTAAAAGTTAGGCAGAAAGCCCTGTTTTTAAAGCCAGGGAGTTTTCTGAAGCTAAATCTTACCACCATTGCTCCAGTGCTACTCCTTTGTTGAGCTCATCTTCCATTGCAGCATGAGCCTTCCTCCAATAAGGTCCTTGTCTGTACAGCCTGGGGTCCTTGTCCAGACCTTCCCCCCCGATACACACACCCAAAGGTGTTGGGAGACTATAAACAGGGAGGGAGAACATTTATGTGAGAAAATACGTTCCCTATAGGTTTAGAGAGGGCAACGGCATAGAGAAAGCATCTCCGGCTCCAACCTGAAACTGCAGAGAACATACATAAGAAGGTCTTCTGCATGGCCAATGAGAGAAGGATCCAATGGTGTAGGATTAGTGATCCTTCCTCAGCCCTATGCATCAAAGAGCAGATGATGCAGATGATGCAGCTCGGTACAGCCTTACAGTAAACGGGACACGTCTCCAATGAGATTATGTGTTATTATGCAATTTATGCATAATTATGCAAATTATGTGTGTTATTGTTTCTCTAAGTGTTACGTGTTCAGACCCCCTTCTTCCTTCAGCAGACACACAACCTTCAGCTTTGAGAGAAGTGCTGGATGGCTAGACAACCCTGACTGTATTGTAATTGCTCAGCAGGTGCTGTCCTGGGGAGTGGTGTTTCACCATAAAACATGCACACAGGGTTTGGGGGATATACGGCTGTGCCAGCTTCAGCCCCAGAGCACCGTGTGCCTCGACCTCATTCCTCTACCCCCTGGCAGGGTGGCCATTCTCACTCCCCCTACGGCAGCCAACACAGCTGAGCCAAAAGGAAGTGGGAATTAACCCGTGCTTAGTTCAAGGATGTAAGATGCCACTTTTCTGCCGAGGCAGGAAAGCACAGTTCTTGGCCAGGGTGTCTCCCAAGATGGTACAACAGCACTGACGCTGGCTGGGCCTAAAAGCTCAACGTAGCCGAGAGTGGCTTCCCTGGCACGGTTTCATTTACTATCATTTTGTGTAAATGCCTGTAATGAACTATCTTTTATCTACACTACCGAAGCTGTTCTCCTTTTGAGTGCACGTAATATCCATTAGCATTAATGGGAGTTGCACACACACATATCGGGCTGGAATGGCCCCTGAAGTGTTCTAACAGTAATATTAATCTCTCCTTCTGGGTGACTTTGTCCTCATAACAATAATAAAGCTGTAGTGCTTTATAAAACGCAAAAGGTCTCTTGAAGGTTGGTACAGGCTGTTATTCTAAACCATTACCTTGGTGGATTTCCATCTAAATGCATCGCTGGTAGCTGGCATGTAGCTAAGTGTAACTGGACTAACGGTACAGGCCTAGATTTTAGAAGACAATTTCAAATACATTGTATGGGACTGTCAGGACTGCCAAAGTGGTAAAGGAGCAAAAGTTTCATGGGAAATAGATGGAATATGTGCTCCTAAATCCATTAGACACTTAAAAAAGCCCCAACTTTCATTATTGATGCATATTATTTTATATTTGGAGCACCCCAAAAACCATGCTGTAAAAAAGGGATCCTGACTGCTAAGCTAAAAAACAACTGCAACTAAAACGGAAATCAGTATTCATGAATAGACTGTAGTTCCGAGCTATCCTGCTTCCATGGGATGGGAGTGACTACAAGTGGGCATATTAGGGCTGAATACATGGACAAGTCCATCACTATATGAAAACCCAGGAGCTGCTAGAAGTAGATGGTGCTCTTCCTTTTGAGTCAGCCCAGAATCAGGACAGCAGCATGATGCTTGGGACATTAGCCTACTGAACATGTTGTTTCTCAGTGACCTATAAGACAGGTCTTAATAGTTTAGGGGGCTTTCATTTTACCAAGCTGCACTTTGTAACAGTGTGGGCATGTCTACACGTGCATTTACTCCAGCTTAAATTTACTGCGGAGTACATTACTGCGCAGTAAGCAGGACTAGGCTGGCATGTACATGTGCAAGTGTTAAAGTGCATTAACACTATGTTAGTTGGGACTAAAGTTAGTCCCAGGTCAGTCCACACACAGTGTTACTGCACAGTAAGGCATCTACACATGCATTGCTGTGCAGTAACTAATTGGGCATAAATTTAATACCTGCATGATGCAAGTATCAAATTTATGCTCAAGTTGGCATAAATCACCTTATTTACTTAACAGTATGGGCATGCACATACAGACGCGTGCCTGTACTGCACAGTAATTTCAGTTACTGCACAATAAATGCACACATGTAGATCCGTCCAATGCGCTGTACCTACACATATGCTCCAGGTAGCTTCTGCAGCATAGAGTATTTCTCACTTTCAGAGTACTTCTCACTTGTTAAGTAGTTTAAAGGTTGCATGCAGAAGTACCTGCATTTCAATAGTGAATAAAGCTTTTATGGTGGGAACCACCAAAAGTAGTCGTTATATGTAGTTTTATAAGCCCATTTTTTGCATGCAAGGAAAGTTAGTGATAAAACAATCCTGGAATGTATTAGGTGAGGTGTTTACAGTAGTGACAGGGAAACAATACCAAGAGCTAAGTGGAATACTGGTACAATTCTGGTGATCAAGGTTCAGGAGAAAGAAACTGCACCACCCATTTCTCTTCCACGAGGAAGCATACTTCCAGCCCCTAAAATACTGGTGTTCTGGAGCCAGAAGCACTACAACAATAAGACACGGCAGAGGTGGATACACATTACAGAATTTGTGCATGCAATCTGGAAACGCTGTAAATCCGTACGAGATCCTTTGGAAAGAAAACTGCTTTATTAACAGAAAACTGTGATCGTGGATGGAGGATCTAGGAAGGTAAGTTATATACCTGGGCTGTATTTCATAACCCGTCTTACGGAGCTTACACATGACTGCTTTCCCCCCC
>NW_017728997.1:12479177-12492078 GCF_001723915.1 Gavialis gangeticus | reverse complement strand
GGTGATCAAGGTTCAGGAGAAAGAAACTGCACCACCCATTTCTCTTCCACGAGGAAGCATACTTCCAGCCCCTAAAATACTGGTGTTCTGGAGCCAGAAGCACTACAACAATAAGACACGGCAGAGGTGGATACACATTACAGAATTTGTGCATGCAATCTGGAAACGCTGTAAATCCGTACGAGATCCTTTGGAAAGAAAACTGCTTTATT
The DNA here is from genome assembly GCF_001723915.1 of Gavialis gangeticus. Lineage (NCBI taxonomy): Eukaryota > Metazoa > Chordata > Crocodylia > Gavialidae > Gavialis > Gavialis gangeticus. The sequence continues at coordinate 12,491,866 of NW_017728997.1, read as the reverse complement.
AACAGAAAACTGTGATCGTGGATGGAGGATCTAGGAAGGTAAGTTATATACCTGGGCTGTATTTCATAACCCGTCTTATGGAGCTTACACATGACTGCTTTCCCCCCCCCTTTTTAATGTCTTTAAAAGCAACTATTGTCTTCAGAATGGCTATATCTAAGCTTGGACACTGCTATTGCTTTTATTTGATGGTTACTGAGCTACGTACTAACTGGGTTCAGTTCTAGACGTTCACCTGCTGTGTGATGTTTGTAGAGTGACTTACTGTCTTTGAGCTTCAGAGACCTTTCAAAATTGGATCTAATACTAATTCCTTTCTGCTACTCTTTGTCTTCCTTGTTCATGCAGGCTGCTTGCAGATGCTCAAAAAAAAGTTAGTCCAATCTAACTTCTCAGAGACAGCCTTTGACCATGCACTTGTACAGCACTTGATACACTACATTAATAATGAGCAGATCTAGGGTATCAGGACAGAAATAATAACTTATTATTATGTTTAAACAATATCGCTTCAGAGATGTGCCTAAAATGGTCTAAGACCTCTTGGCAAGTTGCACTGAAAAATACAGTAGAGCACTGGGTCCATTTGAAGCAGCAGAGACTTGGGGATAAAATAACTAGGCAAACTTTCAAACAGAAAAAAAATCTCATTTACTGATTAACAATTACAATAACCACTATGAGCCCAGCTGCAACCGGGTACATACTGAAAGTGAACTAAAAGTGAGGAACCAAAAGCAAAATATCAAGTCTGATCTTCCTGCCATGGAAGTCAAAAGAGAGTTTCACTGTTGATGCCAATGGATGTAGGACTGAAGGAATATCCCCATTTGTTCCAACAGAAAGGAAACAAATGGCTGTTGTTCACATTGTTGATGATCTCTTCTCCATTAACAGGAAAGCTTGTGCACAGCAAATTAATTAGTGCAACACAGTCTCAATTTTTTTGGCATTTCTGGAGATATAAAAAATGGTTGTATAGTATTACCATCATATTTACATACAGAATAACAATGCATCACATAGCTGAGTCAGCAGCAACTCCTCTGTTTGATACCAGCCTGCACCACTGCATTTAAGTCTGTTTCAAAGCATCTTCCATCATAAAATGATGCAACTGGGAACAGACTGGCTGCAATTTCACCTCCGCCTGCACTTCTGTGTTAGGAAAAGCAACGACGAAAATGTAAAACAGGCAAATAAGAAAAAACAGTAGGAACCCCATCTATAGAAGCAAGAACCAACGATGTGTCACAAAGTGTACCAGCCTGAATATTTGGTCTGTCAAGGAACTGGACACTTAATTATTATAATCATTATAAACAAAAAATAATTGAAAGTGAAAATCCTTTCTAATCCAGGACTTTAATTCTAAGTAAGTTTCCTATTAGAAAACAATCAAAGCTATGAAAATCTAAACAAATCATCCTTCTTCTAGTAAGCCTTCCTTATGCAATGCTAGTTTCCTCTCTCATTTTGAAGTATCTGAATGGACATTACTAGCTAATAGCTAAATTCTTTTCCATATCTAGAATCAAAGTATGTGCACTTTGCTATTCTCCCACAGAATGGATTTATTTAGAATAGTAAAATCTATATCTACTGCAAGATTTAGTTGCTGTCCTGTGCTTCCCCATACCAGTTATGAATGTAAAAGTTAAAATATCTGAAACCATCTACAGAAATAAATATAATTGCACAGGCTGTAACAAAGGTATGGAATACACATAATGCTACTGATTTATAAGAGCCATCTTTTCACCTTCATACAGAATCAATATTTACTAAATCACAGCTGAAAAAAACACTGAGGCATGGTTTACTAGAGCACTAGCCCTGAGGCTTATTTGGCTATTGGATCAGCTTCACATTGGTCCACTGTGCTGTAGGTGAGATGACAGTACCTTCAAATGAATTCATGTTGCTTCTTTCATTTTCCTCCCAACGTTCTTGACGGCTCAAAAATCATCTAAATCAATTTTAGAGCTCATAGTGCCGTAAATAAAATCTTATAGCCCACGTGTGTGTGCTTCTATGAATTGCTTGCAGGTGGAGGAGAATCAAACATGTCTTTTAGAGAGAAGCAAAATTCCTTTTTCAAATTAAATGTGGGAAGATCCTGAATCAAGACGCGCCGCTCAGTCCAAAGGAGAAGCGCTATCCTTCTTGCTCACCGACTATGCAAGTTCAAAGTATGAAGTCTACAGTGTCCTCTCAAAAAAGGGTCTGAGCGTAATACCCAAGCCACGCAGCTGCAAATCCCATTGTCCCCGCAATGACACAGATATCTATTCTTCGCTACCGTGTCACCTACAAAAGGAGAGAGAGTTACATGCTTAGAAACAAACAGAACAACAGCCCTGCAAATGAACTGGATGAATGAGCATGTCACCTGATAAAATTGTACCCATTGCATGTAACCTGCACATAACCGGAAGATGTATGCCAGCATCGGGCACATGCTATTCATGGTAAGGGGATTTCAGTCTCTAATTCCCATTGACTTTCCCAAGGGAATTAAGTGCCTCTTTGTCTTAAAAAAAAATCTTTCTTTTCAGCATGGTCTCGTTTAATGCCTTTCTTGAAGATCATACAGAGCAGGCCACAGGCAATGAAAACTGATTGACTTCAAAGGATGACCTGACCTGGACATACTTCTCTGTATGTATAAAGAGATGGGGAACTGACTTCCACTAATGCCGGAGAGCTAAGGCTTGGGAAGGCTGCAGAGAAAGGAGTCAAAATATCCTAGGAAGTGAGGGCATTGATGAGGAAATCAGAGGGAAAGGGCCTAAAGTAGCATTACCAAGGCTGGAAATAGCCCAGTGTTCGTCAAAGGGAGATGTAGAAATGGCACAAAGAGTCTTGAATGGCGCAAAGATTATGATGGTGGATGCAAATGGGTGCTCAGGTTCAATGGCAAGATATAGAACATGGATCCATTTGAGAACAGTCCTTCAGTTAAGACAAGTGCTTCCATATTCATGTGTAGCGTTTGCAGTTCTGCTCACGTCCATACAGGCACTTCAGGTTAAGTTCCTCAGCAATTTTTCAACCGCTAGTTGGTCAGAAACTGCATGGGCAGTTCAGCAGATCAAACTCTAGTCCTTGATCCCAGCTAAAATGCATTTTAAACATCTGGTCGATCTGGTTTTCCTTAGTGGTTACAAACTAGCATAGACTCAGTGACTATAAATAAGCACAAAATGTGGTCAATTTGTTTTTCTCTACCTTCACCAGATAATTACCCAGAGAAGTAACCTTTCCACTCTTTTTCACTTGTTTAGTAATAACAGGAACATTGCACATGCTCATGTTGCATTTTTACTCTTTTCATGAGCTACCACCAAATATGGGGGCTGGGGTTATAAATTTCCTTGGATTCTGAAACAACATCCTGCCCCTTATCAAAAAATACATCTTTTTTTTTTCATGATACAATCATTGTATAAATTAACCTGCATTTATTTTCCAGTACAATCTTTTAATGTAGAGCAACGGTCTGTCAGTGTTTTTTTAGGAACTGCAGTACCATCCGCACACGGTAGCCAGAGGCAGTTATACAAATGAATTTATGATGTGTGCATAAGATGTGTAAAAGACATAAAATGCTTTATACAGTTCAAGTCAGTCTTGTTTGGATTAATAAGAGAAACAAAGTTTTATGATTTCAGAATTATTCTCAGGTGGCCAAATACTAAAAGCCAGCTATAGCAGCACGATGACTTTGGGAACAGTATTTAGCAACTTTGAGTTCTTGAAGTACTAAATGAAATGTCACTTCTGCTGGGGACAATGTTACATTTATATTCCTGCCTTACAAAGTGACTCTTGTAGGCTTACCTACTGATGGAGGAATATGGAAACACAGATGAACGAATAAACAGAGCCCAGATGGGCCAGAAAAATCATACGAATGCAGAGCATAAGAAGTGCCTTATCTGTGTTGTCTACAACAACACAGTTCTGTTGCAAAGCAGATTAACAAGGAAGCTACACTGGGGCAGTTTATGGTGGGACTTTCACTTTGAATAAGTCAGCTGTTGGCTAGTTTCTTGAACAAAGCACCATCTGTCACTGGATCCTGGTGCCTTTCAAAGCAGCTTGTAGTCATTACCTTGTTAGTACTAAGCGGGTGCATCTACAGAGCCGACAAATTAGCTCCACAACAAAAACGTCACCATCTACATGTGCAGTGATCTTAGGCCAGAGTAAACTAACTCTGCCGTAGTACAATACTGCCAGACACAAGCACTATCCTATGGCGGAGTTATTTACTCTGCCGCCCTGCACTGTAGCGCACTTGTGCCCCAGCCAGCCCCTCCGCAGCCTGTTGAACTGGGTCAGAGCACGCCTGGGCTGGCAGACTGCCCACCCCCCCCGGGGCTCCCTGCCAGCCAGGGCTGCTCAGTGTGCTGCGGTCCCAGGTGCATGTGCAAATGCAGTGCCCAAGAGCAATGAACTCCAGTGCAAACTGTGCTGGAGTTTATTCAGCCGCATTAATTGCACATGTAGACATGCCCAGTATTTTTATTTTTATGGTAGCAATGCCCAAGGACCCCAGGAGCTCCATTGTGCTGGGTGCTGCACACACATACATAAAAAGACAGTCTCTGCCTTAAAGCGTTTTGATTCCAAAAGAGAAAAACAGTTCATCCCCATCAAATCTGGGTCACTGATCCTGAATTAAAGACCACTCGCACGTTCACATAACAGCTGCCTGACGTGTATGGCTTCCCCTGAATTTATGTCCTTGCTCCTGTGTGAAGCAGTCACTATCAAAGGGCACTTGGCATCAGTACGTCTTTATTAATACAGACTATAATATAAAAGGACAACATCAATCCTCAGCTTGAAGAGGATGCAAAGGAGAGGATAAACATATGTCTTTGCAGGTCACTGCCTGCTGGACAGTGCCATCCCTTTGATGCATGGAGACACACAGGAAGTATGGATGAGTTGCTGCACCTCACTGAACTAATTTTAGCTCGTTGAATTGGCAGTGGTCCAGAACATTTTATCTTCATCGGCCATTTGCTACGAGACTGGATCAACCAGTGAAGATCTTGGCCAATATGTTTAAAAGAATGGGTAGCTGACATTAGGCCCTTAACAAGGCCTAATCCGATTCCCAAAGGTGATCAGCATCTAGTAGCCCCTCCTGAGGCCAGGGTGAACTCTCAACCCCTCAGAAAGTCTGGGAGGGACTTTTTGAGGGACAAATGAACCTTGACTGCTGCCCACTTTATAAGCTAAAATAAATTCAATGAGGTGCAGCAACTCAAACATACTTCCAGGGTGTCTCCATACATCAAGGGGATGGCAGCTGGGTACCTAAGTAGGCAGACAGGGCCTGGCTTGTGAAAATCTTGCCCCTGGGTTCTCATTTTGCATAATCCAAGGCCTGGTCCTTTTGAGAGCACAGTCCTTGCACTAACAGACCAGCCTCTGCAGAGCTTTTCATAGCAGAACAGGTTGTTTCCTAGTTAAAAGCGGAAAGGCTGGACCCCAAATAAGTGTAGAAGGGGTTGATCTACTGCAGGAGGGCAACCTTTTCTGTCAGGCGTACCACAAATTAGCCCCATAACCTCCCTGAGTGCTACTCGGGTCCCCTTCTCCTGCCCTAATGGCTGCTCTGCTTTTGGCTCCCAGCCCTGTGCTCCCTGCCTGATCTGCTGCTATGTTTTCTGCTTCCACCCCATGCAACCTGCCCAAGTTGCTTCTCTGCTTCCTACCCTATCTCCCTGTCTCCTCCCTGTCCGCCACATGCCACACACAGGTTGGCCACTCTTGACCTACTGGCTATTCGAGCATGATGCTAAATCTCTACACAAGCTGGCCCATGCCCAGGCTTGGCAACCTGTACTCGCGACAGGCAGAGTCATGCTTGGACATGGAGGGCCATGACAGCGCCCCTCTAAGGAGGCTAGCAGGACAAGATTTTGTGAAGCAATTGCCAGCTCCATGGGATGAGGCAATTGCCAGCTCCATAAGGATGAGGCAGAGCTGTGTGATATGCTGTTATAAGGATTTTATGTCTTTGTCCCCCAAAGGGAGGGAGGTGCTAGGGTTATGCAGGCCCCAACTGACTCCCAGGGATCTTTGCCCCAGCACCCAGCTAATTTAATTAGCCTGGGCACAGGGCACAACTGTATTTGCAGAGGCAGCAGTCTCTTCACTCTTGTACCTGGCACAGAAGTGGGTGATACTGATGCCAGTATTAGCAGGGCAGGTGTAATGCAATGAGTAAGTGTTGTTGCCAGGCTGTCACCTTTAAAGAGACGCTATCTCTATACTTGCCTTTGTGGTTTTGACTTTATTTCCACTGCTGCAAGACCAACCTGAATAGTCTGGCAGCACTTTACAGTCTTCTCCATCCAGACAGGGGTTCATGTGACACCACCACTTCTGCAGGACAATGGAGGCTGGAAAAAGAAACAGAGCAAAATGTTTTCTCATGCTGGCGACTGTCTCAGCTGCAGGGAAATTCCTGTTGGAAAATATGTCACGTTCGGTTAGAACAACATGCAAACTATTACAGGTACTGGTCTTGAATATAGGCGCTGTGGTTAACTTGTCTTCCAGGATCCTAAAACTTTTACTGATATCAGCCCTCCTTATGCACCCAAGGAGACCAATCCCATTGCATTTGCTGGGCTGAGTTATTTATTCAATGACTTTCAGTGTTTATGCTACCTGGATCTAATCACTGATGAAATTCAGAACCTCCATGCCTGCAATCTCTACAGCAGGGTCTCACAGTGTGCAGGATATGGGTTGGAGGATGCTGATATCAAGGAAATAGGTTACCTTAGCTGGTATGAAACTAAAAGGATGTGATTAAACCTCAGCCCCCTACACCCAGCTACTGGCATGATCAGGCAGGGCATGAAGTGAAACCAGCTCTTTCCTACAACTTTGGACTTGGAAACTGCATGGGGACTGGGTGGGGGGGTGCAAGTGAGAAACAGCCTTGCCAGTAACCACAGCTCCCCTCCCACATGATGTGCCACGGCAGTGATCACCTTATGTCCACACACTGATCTGGTCTGTACCATTTATGAATTGGATCACCCCAGTCCCAGCCAATGCTACTGGTCACAGCTATGGGTCAATGATGCTTTCATCACCATAATACAGTCAATTAATAAGAACAGTAGAAGCTAATGAGCACATCATATAGAACGGCTCTGAAAGGTGTTCCCAGGGTGCAGGGTAGCAAATGTTTAACTCAGATGTGAACCTGTAAGTCCTCTTTGGTAAGAAAATATAATGTATCAGAAGTGGGAACTAAGAGGATCCTATATGAGGCACATGCAGGGAGTGGGGACTCTACAGTAATAACACTGGAAGGCATATGCATATTTAACTAAGAACCTACTTCCAATTGCACTCTCAGTATTACCCTATATTTGTGAAGGCTATAGCATTAAACATGCTTGTTTATTAATATTCTGCTCTTAAGATATTTCCCCTTAATCAGACTATGCTTATAAGCTTTACAGACATAGCCAGGACTAATATTAGAGATAACAGATAGATTTCCACCAAAAAATATTGCAGCTATCTGCATGCCTTCTTTATTTAACATTAGCATGATAGGTGGGAATATGCAAACCACAGAAAATCATTATGGAAGATAAGGCTTCACAATCTTACCTATTCTAATTTGGACTTCAAATAAAATCTGGCTATACCTATTAGACAGATACTTTGCATCATTTAACTATGTGCACAAAATATTGAATTATGTTCTTTACTCTAATGAGATGTACAAAAATAATATGGTTTAGTTCTTGTAAGGAATAAACCATTTTTCATTAATTCCAAAATGTATTTATACTTCTGCAGTCTCCAAATTAGGTTAACTAACAGCAAGCTGACATCAGTAGATTGCTGAAATGCTGATTCAATTACTTATTTTCTAAGGAGTTTTTTTTTTAATTTTAGCTGGCACTTAGAGGTATCTTTGGACTGCAAAATACCTTCTTGAAGTAACAGTTTGACTTCAGACACCACTTTTGGAACGATGCATCCAACCTATCAGACTTATAAAATAAACACATGGTTTGTGCCACCAAGAATTTGCATCTACTCTAACTAATTGACTATTGACTGACTAATTTCAGTGAAACTTGATTATGCTTCATGGGACTTAAGGGATTGTTTCCACTCTGAATATATTACCATCTGAGCAGTTTGTTTGAGATCTTTGCTATTTCCTAAAACTCTGACTCATTCTCTTTGCCATCGGTATTTTAAGGGCGCAATTCATGACTAACTTGCTGTACTCACAGAGAGCTACATCCACAAAGAGATTTAGGCCCTCTTATGTTCCCCATCTGGCACCTAGCTGCTCTCATATACGCCCTGACAGGGTTCACAAACTGGACGTCCGTCTATCTTGTCTCATCTGCTTCATCCAGGAGGCATCCTCAAGAAATGGGCTCCGCACAAAGCACAGCCAGAGGAGAAGGTGGTGGCGGTCTCTGTTCAGCTGACAGCTCAGGAGTTAAAGCACTTACCCAGCTTATGGGCTCAATTCAACGCTCTTAACCACCTTTTCTGACCATGTCTAAGGATGGGAGCGGGTTGAAGGTGCCCCATGCTACGTGGAATAATTAAGTATGCATTGTATCAGAGAGAGATCCTGTTTCTAATAGCCTAGTGGGGACAGGGAGAGCACCTATGTTTCTAATAGCCCAGTAGTTAGGCCACTCACCCGGGAGAATCAGGATGAACTCTTAGCATCGTGTACTGACATATTCAGTGGATGGTCAACTGGAATCCCGGTCTCCTAAGCGGCAGGAGTTAGCCTTACTCCCTCCTATCTCCTCATGTATGTGCTGTTATTTCATGCAGCAGGGAACAAATCCAACAGGAGGAAAAGGGAGTCCTCCCCCCACCCAAAAAAAGTCATCTATAGCACGGGGGTGGGTAGGTCCGTTTCCTGCGAGATGGGCATAGCAGGTTCATACCTCCTCTGGCTGATCCAAGATTTCCCCAACTTGGGCAAGTGCTCTAACCACTGAGCTAGTCCAGGTGCACTGTGTACCTCCTCCACCTGGATTTTCAAGGAAAGAGGACTGATCCCTCTTTGGGGAAGTACCAAACGCCCAGAGAGAGTCCAGGGTTGTGAACCTGCTACCCAGAGTAAAGGCCTAACCCCAGAAAGGGGCAGGAAAACTCAACCCTATGTTCTCCTCAACTTTTCCTAGCTGGTTTGAACGTTTCTCTAGTCCTCACATTGGCTTTCGTGGATCCCATTCTTAGGTACCAAATTTTACTCTTGCATTGGGTTGGGAATCTACATATTGAACTCAGATGTGATCACCAATAGGCATTAGGCACCTCATCTCTCACCACCGCAATGCCTACTTCTCCCTCTATTGACATCCCATGCACCATGTCTACACATAATTATTTCTTTCTTTCTGTAGTTCAGAGTCCTGGTTTTCTTTCTTTCTTTCTTTCTCGTACCTGTCATCAATTGGTCACAATGAAATTTGAGACCAGCCCCCAATGGATCTCTCTGAACATGAAGCCATTTTCATCTGCCCACATCTAATCTCTACCCATTTCCAATATCTTAATGAACACCTTTCAAGGAAGTATTTCAGGAATGAGGTAGCAAGACAAATGGCCAGCAGTACAGCGTAGGGTTGGATTCAGCACCGCCCTACTGCAGTTTTACACTGGTGTAACTCCACTGATCTGAATGGAGTTAACGCCCGTAGAAAAATAAAGCAAATGCAAAGGTGAGCCCAAAATTTCTAGAAATACCACTTTCCATAAAAAGCTGGCGCGGATGCTAATTGAAAGCACTGTAGAATAAATCAGCACTTGGAAGACCTCTGAAAGCTCTTATATAGATTGAATATTTCAACTTTGGCCTGTCTCTACTTATGGTTCTTTTTAAATGAAACCAATCCTTTTCCTTTCATTGACTGATTTCGACTCTGTTCTGAAAACTTCCCTCAGAATAACACTTTCTTGATAAATGTAATGCACCTTATTCTGGTTGCTACAGCAAGCCACCTATTCTTTGCTTCAGGAAAGCACTAATTCGTATGTCTAGTTATGTCAGGATTACCCTGTACCCTTAATGTCTAATATGTATGTAGTTCTGTATTTTTCAGCCCTCTGGACACAACTGTTCATTTCAAATGTATCTCTTATCTTACAAAGGGAACAGCTCTCACCGTCAGGCCTTTAAACAGGGAAAACTTCTGCATAGCAAGACTTCCTTCACTTCTGCTCTCCCTGTAACTGTCTGACTCCTGGGTGGATTTATGTTGTTCCCATCCCTTATCAGCTTGAGTGGTTCTCGCAGAGGTTTCAATAACCAATTTTTCTAAGGAATGGGATTGGGTATGTCAGCCTCATATACAACCCGCATCTTGAAGGAAGAGGATGCTGCCTTGGTCTGACAGCCACCAGCTCATTTGCTATGGGTTACCCTCCTGCAAATAAATCTTTTGCTGGCACGGTCCCCTAGATAGGGTGACTCCATTGAAATAACAGACTGATAGAGCTGAATGCCAGAAGGTACCATGAGATCGTGAAGCCTGACCTTTAATATATCACAGGTGACTACATTTCACCCACTTATCCTCGGATTGAGCCTAATACATTTGAGTACAGCATGCCTTCTAGACAGGCCTCCACATTTAGATCCGAAGACGTCAAGAGATGGAAAATCCACTTCCCTCTTGGTAGTCTTTCACAATGGTCAAAATGTGCCTTATTTCCCATTTGAATGAATCTGGGGTCAGCGTCCAGCCACTGACTCTTACGGCTCCTTTCTCCCCTAGATGAAAGGGCTCAGTATTTTCTCTCCCTCAAAGGTACTTCTCTTGTCACCTCATTGTTTGATTTGTGTTAAGCTGAGCAGACAGAGCTTTTACAACCTCTTGACATAAGGCAGAGCTGTCCAAGTGGGACACTTACACAATGGGGAACTCCCTACTTGAGAGCACGGAGGCAGAAAGAGATCTTGGAGTCATTATTGACTCCAAGATGAACATGGGCCGACAATGCGAGGTCATGGTTGGCAGGGCTAACCGGACCTTGTCGTGCATCCACAGGTGCATCTCGAGTAGAGCCAAGGAGGTGATCCTCCCCCTCTACGCGACGCTGGTCAGGCCACAGCTGGAGTATTGTGTCCAGTTCTGTGCGCCCCATTTCAAGAGGGATGTGGACAACATGGAGAGGGTCCAGAGGAGGGCCACCCGCATGATCCGGGGACAACAGGGCAGACCCTACAGTGAGAGACTGCGGGACCTGAACCTATTCAGCCTCCACAAGAGAAGGCTGAGGGGGGACCTGGTGACCGTCTATAAACTCACTAGGGGGGACCAGAAGGGTTTGGGGGAGACACTGTTTCCCCTAGCACCCCCTGGCATAACAAGGAGTAATGGGCACAAGTTGATGGAGAGGAGGTATAGATTGGACATCCGCAAAAACTACTTCACAGTTAGGGCGGCTAGGAGCTGGAACCAACTTCCAAGGGAAGTGGTGCTGGCCCCTACCCTGGGGGTCTTTAAGAAGAGGCTGGATGCCTACCTGGCTGGACTCATTTGAGTCCCGTTTCTTGTTTTGGGGTTTTGTTGTTCTCCCGCCCTGGCGGGGGGTCGGGCTAGAAGATCTACTAGGTCCCTTCTGACCCTAAATCTATGAAACTATGAAGTGAGGGGCCAGCGGGTGCGGGACCCCCCAGCCGCACACATCATAGGCCATACACTCCTAGACTGCACATCAAGCCATGCGAGCCAAAGGGAGGAGCAGTGCCTGGAGCTGCAGCTTAATCCTGGATGGGCTTCAAGCAACCCGCCAACTAGACAGCCCTGATATAAGGTGTTTCACTGCCTTTCTTTTTGAATAGGTCTGGCTTACCAAGTGATTGGTATGGCTGCCCTGAGCTCATCGTTATCTTCTTAGTCAGCCTTTCAGTCCTCTCTAAGTTTTGGCAGCAGTGATTTTATTTTTTTCTCCCAGATCCCTGAAAAAAAATGTGGATTAGGATCTGGCCTAGTGCCAATCCCTGCCAAAGCCTAATTGAAACATTCCCTTTAATGAGGATTCCTCGCTGATGACTGCAATTTGAGATCAATCAGCTAGCCAGTTCTTAATCCATTTAGCATGCACTTATTGGACACTGTACAGTGCATTTTTTCTTAAACCAGAACACCCTTTAGAACTAAACCAAATACGTTACCAAAGTTTATTTCATTTGTACAGACCTTTAGCAATCCAACTTCTAAACTTGTCCAAGAATAAAGTCAGGTTTGTTTGACAAGTCCATTTCCCAGGAAACCAAGTTGACCAGCACTAACTATGTTCTTATCCATTAACACTTTATTAATTGAATCCCATATGAGCCTTTTAATTATTTTGCCAGGGTAATTTTTATATTTTGTAAGGGTATTATGTCAAGCTTACTGCCATATAGTTTCTCCCTAACTAGCCTTTTTCAATATCAGCACGACACTTCTCAAATTCCCCAAATATTCCTAGTCTTATTAAAAATGAACATCTTTGGGAGAAAGCTATCTTTTGCCAGCTCTTTTAAAACTCTTGGGTGCAAATTTTCCAGGTTTGATGACTGACATAAGTTTACCTCCAGTAGATATTATTCCACATTCTCCTTACTTACTATGTTAAAAGCAGGTTGTAATGTCTGTCAGGAA
>NW_017728997.1:12408869-12474177 GCF_001723915.1 Gavialis gangeticus | reverse complement strand
TAGATATCTGCTTCCATATTCTCCTTACTTACTATGTTAAAAGCAGGTTGTAATGTCTGTCAGGAATGGTTTAGGCACAGTTAATCTTTTGTTGGGTGCACAGGGATGCATCAGATGGCCTCTCAAAGTCCCTAGTTTTTATGACTATTATTCTACAATGGGCTGGAAAGTATTTTGTCATTGCTCTGCAATATAAGCACGGCATCCTGCTCCTTACAGCATAGCAATTTTTCAACCACTAACCATTTGCTATATATACCAGAATTTTTATTTTTTTTTATTTCCTGCTTTAATTGCACCATGGAACTAGGCAGGGCTTTTAGGAAAAAGATGTTGCCTCTTTTAATTGTGGAATCATGCCTTCTGGGCCTCCAATAAACTCTTTTAAAAGAACTCCTAATTTTCACATACATTTTTCTGTCTAACATTTTGTCCTTCCAGCCAAAGGTAGACTCCATTACTAATAGAAATGCCTGGGTGGCGGATAGCTTGGCTTGTGATGATGGGCCTAGATACACTTAACACACTTGAGAAAGGTAGCTTTGTTACAGACAAAATTTCTCAATGCTTCGCTTCTCTGGCTGTGTCTGTCAGTCAGGCTGGAGGTACATACTGGAGGGCATTTATTTCTATAAAGAAAAAGGGAGAAAACTAAATCTCATAATGATCACTTTGAATGTTAATGTTTACTGCTTGTTCACAGCGGAGCAAGTCGACCTTTGCTGAATAACATTTTCTTTGGCTCTGATCAAATCTTAGAGTTGAAATTCATTGTGGTTATATTCCCTTTTTTTTTTTTGTATGATTATTTGTTGCATTTGCTGCTTATTTCAAGTTCTTTCTTTCATATGTTCTGCTCTGTTCTGTGCTCAGCAGCTCTACTCATCTACTGCAGAGTTGCTCAAAGCATGGAGCTGGACGGTCTTTGGAGGCTCAAAGAACCCCTGGGAAATGAAGCGTGCACATAAGAGGAAAAAGTGGTCAAACAAAAAGCTAGTGAATAGCATCTGGGACTAAAATTACATTTATATGCATGTGTGTGTTTGTATGTGATAAATGGTTCCTTGTTCGCTGCTTCTAAAGTCCTGTCACTCCAGTGAGAAAAAAAACGAGTGGCCCATCATAAGCATAGGATAAATATACTACTTCAACGCCTCGTTTCAGAAAAAGACCCTGTGCCCTTGTGTCCTCTTCTAAACTATAGCAGACGACTTTCCTGTGCTATGGGAAATCCTGATCCATAGTAAATACTGCTTTTCACCTTCCTACCCTTCTTTTTAATGAGCTACTTTGACTTCTGCTACTACCAATATTTTAAGATCCTTGGATGAAAGACACTGTAGAAGCGCAAAGTGCTCTACAAATATTAATTAAGCCTCACAACACAGGAAGTATTATCAGGCCCATTTTACAAATGAGATTGTGTAACGTGAATGAGGATTCAATTTAAAGCTCAATTCCTGATGCTCAAGGCACTTAAGACTTTCAGTCTGATGTGTTTCCAGGATTTAATGAGTGTTTGCATTCCTTCCTACAGCATATGGGGAGTCTTCTTCCCACCCATTGCCAGTCCAGGGTAATTCAAAGTGAAGGTCTTCCTCAATTCCCTCATTTCACCAGAGTTGCTCAGCTGATTTGAATTTCTACTTAACTTAAACAGTTTTGGGTAGGTGCCTTAAAGGGGAGGAGGCCTGTTACAACGTTCTACCCCTCTTTGATCCCTGACAGGGGCACTGTGAACATCTGCACCTAGCTTGGCTCATATAAGGAGCCTCAATGTCTGTTAAAGACAGGGTGGAACAGCAAGGTGGTTAGGGCTAGGCAAAGAGGCACAGGACCCAAACTATACATAAGCAAAGATCCTAAAGACTACACATAAGCAAAGACCCCAAAACCCCCAGAAGCAATGGTGTCCCTATTCCCTTCATCTCAATCTGTTCCTGCACAACACCTGGCTTCAACAGCTTTACACAGGTGAGGGGAAGCCATTCTTACTGGTTCTTCATGAAAGGGTCAGCAACCTTCGCTTAGGGTTTATCTCTGTATCTACAGGTTGCTAACATTGTCACAAAAGCTAGGTACAGGCAGTCCTCGACTTACAGCGCTCCGACTTGCGGCGATCCGCACTTGTGGCGCTCCGCTATTTACACCTATGTCATTACTTACGGCACTGGATCCTCACACTTAGCACATGCCATAAGTGCAAGGATCCAGAGCCACACATCATCCAGCCCGCAACCCGTGACTCGCTCTGGGACTTGTGGCTGCGGTACCTGGGTGAGCCCTGTGCCCGGGGTCAGGTGGTCACTGCCAAGGTCACCTCCGCCTGCCTCAGGATCTGCGCTTGGCCGAGGAAGGGCCTGGGGCCGGGCTGGGCCCGTGTAGCTACGAAGCCAGCCAAGGCCAAGGCCAGGGCGAGGGCCAAGCCGCGGCAGGACACAGCACCCCTAAGGCTGATGCCCACCCATGCCCATACAGACATTCAGGCTAAGGACAGAAATTAGACATAAACCAGTGCAAGTGATCAGAAACTGGATCATGTCTGTAACGTGACAGAAGTTCAGTGCACATAAACCACTTTCAAAGCAGCCAAAACCGGTTTAAGGTAAACCTGGATGGAAGTAGTATCAAACTTACCCGATTTAGGTTAAACCAATTTATTGAACTTCTGTCCCAGATCCCCTCCAGATTCAAGTTAACTCACAATCCCCCAGCATCCCAGGATGCTTTGCAACTCCCCTGGCTAGACTTGCCCAAGCCATCTGCTCCAGCCCAGCAAGGAGGTGTGCTCTAGCACCCCCCAGCTTCTGGCCTGGGCCGCTGCAGACATGTAGCTTCATTTCCAAAATCAAATGCGAATGTCTGCTCACTTGCTGATTGATTCAATGTATGCAGCTTAGACTAACCTGCAAAGACTGTATCAATTCACCCTTGGGCTTTTTGACTGTCTCTACTTATTCTGCCACTTTTAAACCAGTCTATGTGTGCCAAACTTCTGTTGAGTTACAGGAATAGTCCGGGTTTCTGATTACTTATAATCGGTCAAACCGTAATGTCTGTATGTGGCCAAAATGTGCACGTTCTTCCATTCGACCACAGCCCTGAACAAAGAGGCATATATGTTTGTAATTACCTACTTGCATGTATACATCAGCTCAAAAAGCAGGCTTTGCTGAAAGTTGGCCCTAAATATCGTTGTGTGCGGTTGAATGTATTTTTTAATTCATATTCACTAATTCCTTACATGGTACTTAATTTTAATATATTGTGCTGCTGCAGTAAAACTGCTGGTTTAATTTGACCTTGTGCAAAGTTCTTTACCATCTGTCCAAGCTCTTTTAAAATGGAAATATCCAGCTGGCCTATGATTCTACTCTAAAAGCCTTAATGATGATTTTTAAACCTAATTTCATTGCCTTTTACACAGGAAGGCATAAAGCACAGTACTTATCAACAGAGATCCCCTAGGCTACCACTGACTTCAGCTAAAGCTGAATCAGGAAATGCTTATGGGCCAGTTAGTGATAAAGGGGAAAGACCAAAAAGTCATGCCCCAAACCAAAGATATCAAAACACAATGCACATTCCTTAATTGTCCTGCTTATACATATTTTTAAAATATATTTTATGATCATTTCCTGAAAGTCTGACTACATTTTAGACGGATCTAAATTAATGCAGAAATGTTCATTTGAGTTGTCAGAAAGGCAGGACTTGTTGATAATTTTGGGGGAATTTTCTTCCCCCAAGCTTTTTAAAACACGTTTCTATGAATGAAATAGATGTTTGCCTTTTACTCCAGTGGTTTCCAGACCCTGTGACCACCTTGCAAAGCGCCAAATCCCCTTGGCGCCAAAACTTTCAAGTGAAAATACCATAAAGGTACGTGCGGCCCAGAGTGATGCAGACCCCATACAATGGCCCTGCAGACCACCAGCATCCTGGAAATCACAATGTAGGAACTATCAGTTCACTCCATTCCAGTAGCTGCTTAATGCTGGACAAGGCACAGAAGAAGACATGGACACTTCCTAACTCCTAAAGAGCTCTCAGCCCAAATACACAGACAATCTGAATATAAATGGAGAGAAGGCCTGACTCTTCTCCCATTTCCTATAGCTTTACAGTTTGATTTTAATGGTGCTATTTCCAGTTTACATCTTGTAAATGCAAGCGGAATCTAGCCAGATCATACAAATTCCATTATAAAGACTGCAAGGCCACTTTTATAAACACTTTCTATCCTGAATCATTTGTCATTATTTTCCCAATATGTTTTGCATTATGGCATCAGGATTCTTCCCAAAGTAGGATACCAAGGCCAGCTGTGCAACCCTAGTTCACATAAACCAGCTGAGTAGGCCCCTTGAAATCAACAGGGCTGTTCATTGTGTGTGGACAAGGGTCATGTAGTCTGGCACGAGATGTAGTTATTCCCTTTAGTTCACTTTTCTCATAATAAGGTTGCATGGATTGTAAGCAATTTGGGCAGGGAATGTCTTTCTTGTCATATGCATGTAGAGAGAGCTTTGCAGAAGGGGCTGAATGTCACCCTAATATATAGATAATAAGTAATATTGGGTAAAGACTAAAGGTTGGAGACGATACTTTCAGAAGTCACTCAAACCAAGTGCTCTGTCCAATATTTGATATTGGTTAGAATGTAACCAGAATAGTAATTTTGCACTTTCGGTGAATCCTCCTTTAAAACTCGTGTTACAAATGTGCTAAATATCATCAAATTAAACCTTCCTGACCTTAGTAAAAGCTCTTGGAAGAGAAAAATGAATCTCTTACATCATATTAAACTAATTAGTTCTACAAGTCAGGTCATTAAAAGCCATGTTCAATAAACTCTACTTCTGATTTCTGCAGTGTGGGAGTTTCCATAGAAAGCTGGATATGAAGTAACCAAAAAAAATCAAATGTTGAGGCTTGGAGCAGAAAACTATGGTTTCTACACTATAGGAGCTAAATGCCATTTCCCTGAATGAAGACCTAAATGTTGACAGAAACAGGTTAAGTATGTTAAAGGATCACCCTAAGGAAAAAAGATTAAAAGCTCCTATTTGTAACTCAAAATCTTGCATTCATAATGTCTTCTCCTATTTAATTTCAAGCAGATCTGAATGGAAAAGGTGCAATTAAATTGTTTCAACAACCATTTGCTAAAAATTGATTAGGCTTCCACTGCACTGCGAATTTATGTCATTCAACCAGGAAAGCCCAGTGTTACCTATGTAATCCTAAAGTATATTTTAATAAATAACTAGAGTTGATTTCCCATCATAAAGAACAGTATCAATGTTGCATGGTACGGCATGTAAAAGGAATTGGTACTGCACATGATACAAGAGGAAGGATTATTCGGAGAAACTCAACAATTAAGATTGATTTGTTTGCATGAATTACAATGTATGAAATTTTAAACTTTAAGCCAAATCTGTTTCCTAAATAAAGAGTTTCTCAGAAAATATGTAAATAGGCAAGGAAAGCATTAAAATCAGACATGGTGCATTTATTTGCTGGCTTATAACTGAAGTAAAATATTGCTGAAAGTTAGAAAAATGTAGGTGTTTTTATATTTAACTTGTAAAGGTCATGATTTTGTGTGAAAAGCAATGAAAACAGAAGATAAGTATCTTCCTTCTGGATTAACAAAAATGCAGGACACAGTGATTTCTGTGTCAATATTAATTAACAGTAAGCTACTAAAACATTTCCCAGCTTTGTTTCAATTTAAATGTAAATTTCACAGAATTTTATATCAGAAGATCCTTTTAATTCTTACTGACAAATAAGCTAATGAAGACTTATATCAGGCATTTGCTAACACGAAAAAATCTTGGGCTGGAAATAGGTATATTTATTAGTAGAGAACCAGTGAAATAGGTTGAGGTGTTTTTAGTCCTTTTAGTGGTGTATATCTCAGCGATAAAAATATCACAGTGGCCAACTGTATCAAGTCAGGAGAAAATGTCTTAGTTGAGAACTTTTTAAATCTAAATAAGTCTAATGAAGATTTATCCAAAGGGCTATTTATTTACCAGTGCCAAGAAACTGTAGATTGTAAGGGTATGGCTACAACTACAGTCAAGGTATGACTGCAGCCCTTTTGATATAACTGACCTAGCTTTAAACCTGCCAACTTGTCTAGCAATGATAGTGTGGCCCCTGCACTGCATAGCTTAGCTACAAAACCAGCTCAAGAAGTACAATATATATTTGGGCAGTTAGTCCCCATGCAAGCTCTGTGCTGCCATGACTACCCACCTATCAATACTGGAGCTAGCTAGATTAAGGCTAGCTTGGGATGTCTACACAAGCGGTATCACACCTTTGCCTGCAGACAGGACACACCCTCAGTGCCTACGCGCTGAAGAATTCACCCAAGGGCGGGGTATGGCTGGATCAATCTGTTGTACCATACCTCTCCGTTTATCAGCTGCATGTCTACACATTCATTAATGCGCCATACTTACTGTGCATTAACTTTAGTACTTGGACTAAAGTTTTTAGTGACACTTACTGCACAGTAGCCTAATACTACTGCGTGGTAGCGTATTAGCACAGTTTTTGCCCAGCATGCTACTGCACGGCGTTATTAGGCTACTGTGCAGTAAGCATCTCGTGTAGACACACCCACTGTTAACTACATCCTATACTGCTGATTCTCTTGAGCTTCTTCAAACTTCAGCCAGTTACAATGCACAAAGCTGAATAGATATGGGAGAGTAATGACACGTCGGGGTCTACTGCAAAAACCTGTTCATAGATCCTAGGGTTGGAAGGGACCTCAACAGACCATTGAGTCCGACCCCTTGCCTAGGCAGAAAAGAGTCAGATGACCCCAGCCAGATGCCTATCTAGCCTTCTCTTAAAGACCCCCAAGGTAAGGGAGAGCACCACCTCCCTTGGAAGCCCACTGCAAATTTTGGCCACCCTTACCATTCTCAATCTGGGACGCAGGAAGGCCAGTCTAGAGAACCAGTCAACAGACTCAGACACCCCAACACTTAGCTGCCTACCCCTGGTTAGGAACCACTGAAGTGACACCCATCTAATGGTTTCTTTATGCCTCAGCAATCCCACAGCCACCATGCTCAATCTAGAGGCAATCGGATGGGTTAATGAATTAGCTCAAATTTCTGGGCTGGTTTTAAGCTAGTTTTGAAGGGGAATTTGCATGAAGAAGAATTAAGATGTGTTACTGGCATGGACGTGAAATGGACGAGTACATATATTAAGGGGATTAATTACACCAAGATTTATGCACACACTCATTATCATCAAAGCGTGGGGATGTTTCCCAAGTTAACAAAAGGGAAGATTATGCTTTCTAGGCAGCAGGAAGTCAAACAAGCAAGGAGATGATATTCCGCACGCAACCCAGAGCAGGAGGAAACGTGGGAGCGACTGCTTACCTTCCACACAGGAGGGCTGCGCCCTTGTCGTGCCTGCAACCTGCCCTGGGAAGCAAGAGCACTTGACCGTTTGAGAGCGTTCTTCTATGCGGTTCTTATTGCAGCAGCGATGCACTGCGACCACTTCACACGTCCCTTGCTTCACTTGGTGCTGGCCTAGCAATCACAGGGAGAAGAGCGTCAGGTTGCCTTACCATGAAAATAAAGGGAATCCACTCCCAAAGAGGCACCGCACAGCTCTGCATGGTGCTGAGCCTCTTCCACTTCTATGGGAGCCACCGGAAGTGCAAAGCTCCCTGAAGGAATAGGCTCCTTACTTGCACTAAGCACATGATGGCTAATGAACACCAGTTCATCCTGATGATACTTGACTTCTTTATCTGCCTCCCCGCACCAAGAAGCCTTATAAACACATGGAGACAAAAACAGACCAGACAAGTTTACTAGACGGACTATGGCCTAGATGGACTAGGTAGGCAGAGGATTTAGATGGAGAGACGTATGCAGACATTGTAGCTTCACCCTCCTCAAACTCTCTCACTGGCTTCCTATTTTATCAAATGAGGCTCAGGGTCCCTGCCTTACTATTAGCTCCAAATACTGTTGCCCTGATCTCATTTCAATCCCCTAGGTTCACCCACAGACCCCATCCTCTCATTGCTTTTGCATTCTTGTCTTCACACCTTCTTCCATTTCACCTCCCTACGCCTGGGGGGGCCTTCTTCCTCTGTGTCTCTCAGGCACCCTCTCTGCTCTGCTTCAACCCCTCCCCTGACACTAGCACTTCAAGGAATCCCTCCCTCTTTTCTCATTAATCATTTTGAAACCTTTTTCTGTCCCAAACTGTCATCAAGCTCCTCACCCTGTGTTTGTCTTGTCTTAGCTAGATGACAGGTTCTTCAAGGCACTGGCCAGGACTCATCTCTGTTTGTAAAGCACTTGTAAATTAACGGCACTATATAAAAGTTTCTTATAATAATAAGTTCGCTTGACAGAAAGATGCTGCAGAGATTACTAAAGTAATTACCAACAAAGCTGCATCAGTGCTTTATATGAAAAAAACGCAAGTAGTGGAGGCAGGTATGTAATAACAAAGGTGCAGGAGAAAAAAGAAAAGTAAGGTGAAAGCCAGAACACAGCAGAGAAACAGATCCATCCAACCCACTGGGAACATTACAGTGGCAAAGGGCCCTGTTTTCCTAGTAACTGAGAACTTCAGATACTTGGAGGAGTTGGGGGGGGGGAGGGGCACATGCAAGTTGGTAATGTCCTGGCAGCTAATAGCCAACTGGGCTAAGATGACTTATCTCCCCAATTAACTGCTAACAATTCCCTCCCCATTGTCTATTATTACCAAGTGACACTGTTTATTGTTAAGAGATCACGGCATGGCAGCAAATACAAGAAAAATAATACAGAGCCTGCTATTCAAATGGGACAAGTTAAGTGCAATGCACTCTGCCCATACCACATGTTTCACGGCTGCTTCCATTTAGTGACCGCCAGGAAAGACAGAATCTGTGCCGGGGTTGTTAGCACACAGAGGAACAACCTCTCTGGGTGCTGCTCTCACTTGCAGCTGGTTTACATGGCTCTGGGCATGCCCCAGTCCTGGACTGCAGCCGCTGGCTTCTGCAGGGTAAGTCAGCATGTGTGATAGTATAAGACTCAGCCTTGTAGGGCCTGCTCCTTATCTCTAGTATGG
The DNA here is from genome assembly GCF_001723915.1 of Gavialis gangeticus. Classification (NCBI taxonomy): domain Eukaryota; kingdom Metazoa; phylum Chordata; order Crocodylia; family Gavialidae; genus Gavialis; species Gavialis gangeticus. The sequence continues at coordinate 12,465,048 of NW_017728997.1, read as the reverse complement.
GCTGAATGCAAAACACTGACCCCCAAAACCCCTAATCCTGAATCTGAATTTTGCTGCTTCGACCCATCTCTATTCAGCGCCCAGAGACAGAAGGTACATATGAAAGAGAGGGAGTATCTATACATCAAAACTCAGCTGTGCTAGCAGATCTGTATTATCTTGGTAGTACAGATTAGCAATAACAGTGAAGACACAGGAGCAGAGGATGCTAGACTACAAAACCTTCAGGGACTCTGAGCGCACACTCGGGTTGTAAGCACATGTGAAAGCCCCATGACACTGGAGTCTTTACTACTACCGCCGCTGGGACTGAGTTGACACGGGTATGCTAAAACATGCAACAATCCCCTCTTCATTTGGGGTGTAGACCTACCCAGTCAGTCATTTTTTAGGATGCATATCATAAAATAGATATGCACCAAATCCTGCTCTCTTGACTCAGGCAAGTGGTGCTCAGGCAGAATCGGCCAAAGTTTCTAAGTGGAAATCCACAAAAATCAGCCAAGTCAGGAGCGGCGGTAGGGTTGAAGGGACCTCAGGAGGTCACATCTAGTCCAACCCCCTGCTCAAAGCAGGCCCAGCCCCAACTACATCATCCCAGCCAAGGCTTTGCCTAGCTGGGTCTTAAAAACCTCCAAGGATGAAGAGTCCACCACCTCTCTGGATAGCCTGTTCCAGTGTTTTACTACCCTCCTAGTGAGAAAGTTTTTCCTAATAGCCAACCTCAACTTCCCTTGCCGCAGCTTGAGCCCATTGCTCCTTGTTCTGTCATCTGCCCCCACTGAGAACAGCCCAGCTCGAAGTACTACTTCTAGGTAAGTTTCTCAAATAATGAAGAATATTAAAAAATATATACTCTTAAAAAAACCCGAAAAAGTTGGCTTCACAACATTCCTTTGATGTGTGTGTTTTGATTTCACAAGAATTTTGAACGCAGCTGGAGATATGCCTGATTTTTGAGGCCAAATCTGTATTCAGAACAATCTCAATGGACAGCTAGCAATGCATACATAATACTGCAAAAGAAATTCAGTCTTCCATTTGTGCACTCAATATGAAAAAGATTTTTTTTTTTCCTGAGGAGGACAAAAATGCACTGTACTTTTAAGCAATATATGCTACAGCAGTAAAATGCATAATGTATTTTATAGAAAGTTGGAAAAATGTTGAACACAGCATAAAAACAATCTCTGATACCCATTGTATAAGGTTTATTGGCAGGCTGTGTATTTCCATGCAGGCACCTAATACCCATATCATAATAATAAAGGAAACGGCTTGTAGGACAGTGCTTGCTCCGTAAATCAATATATAAAATAAATAAACAAATAAAAAGAATAAATTCCAAACGATTGGTCTATAAAACTCTCCTGTGCAGTCATTTTTCCCATAATAAATAGAAGCCTAAGCTTCTGGAATATATATTAAAACCACATTTTAGTTTTAAAGCACTTTTATTTGTTAATTTATTTATTTAGGAAACAGAATGAAACAAATGGCTTGAGCCAATGCCCGCCACAACTAATTGCAATAGTCATTAGGAGTTTGATCTTATTATACTCATTGAAGAAGTCAATGGCAAAGCTGTAGAGGACTGCAATGCAAGGCCAGGAGGCCAGGGCTAGGCCATCCAGAGGGAAGGATATCACATAACGGAGTGAAGGAAAAGCCCAGTACCAGTACATATGAGTGTTAGATAAATGGACATATCTAGAGTCATTATGTACCATACATCACACATTAAGCAATGAGTTCTTAGTCATTTTAAAGTCATTATTCGCTGGACACCAGATGCTAAGAAAAAACTGACCTGTTACATGAGCAGGTGTAAACCCTCTCAGAGCTGTGTATCATATGGATGCCAGCAAGCATCATGGAGCTGGAGGACCATACACTTTAAAGACCAGGTCCTGCTTGCTTTACATGGGGGAGCACAGCTAAGCCAACAGGATGACTCCCTCAAGTAAGACAAGCAGGATTCAGCCTCGAGAGTGCAGCCTGAAGCATGAGGCCTCATCTGAAATGAGTATGTTTGAATTTTAAGGCAGTGACACCATTTCCCTATGGTGCAAGGCTCATGCCAGGAGCCAGCTGCTGCACACTGACAACAGGAAGCAGAAATCAAAATGGAATTATGTCCAGAATGTGTGCATTGGCTCAGTAGCTAGATTACAACACAGCTATTATATACTTTCCAACCACACGGAAAGCCAAGGAAAGATGTCCTCCACTTGCCCAGTGGTAAAGGTAGGTAGCTAAGCTTTGAGAGTGGCCATCTTTCACTGTGGAAGACAATACAATACCCTTCTGTTCTCTTTCTCTTCTAAGTAAATCGGACCAGAGCCCCTGCTCCAGACTGAAGAAGTGGAAATGACTGAAAGGCCAGGAGACATCTACACTGCATGCAAATTTTGCATACCTTTGGCTGCATTTGACTGTATATGCTTGCACATACAGTCTAATGTATGTATATGCTTGTGTATATATATATATGCATATGCATACATTTGACTGTATATGCAAGCATATACATACCTTTGACTATATATGCATACATATGCATACATTTAACTGTATATATATATATGCATGCATATACATACATTTGACCAGGCATATACATGCATATACGTACATTTGACTATGCATATACATACTTTGACTATATGCTTGCATACACAGTCTAATGTATGTATATGCTCGTACGTACATTTGACTGTATATGCAACCATATACATACCTTTGACTATATATGCATACATATGCATACATTTGATTGTATATGCAAACATATACATACATTTGGCTGTATATGCTTGCATATACATACATACCTCTGACTGATATACATTTGACTACATGCACATCTGCATGCATTGCACAACAGGCTTCCCCCTTCCCCACACCCCCATCTATTTTTCTCCTGGCCCTCGCGGGCCTCCCAATTGTACATTTGCTAACTAGTATCGTGCCCATGTCTCTACGGCGCGCAGAAGTGGCAGTGACCACGTGCTCTGCAAACTTTGAGCACCCCATCTGAGCCTTTGAGCACCCCATCTGAGCAGGCTAGCTTTCCGCACCCTACTCCTTAGTGCTCAGCAGCCCACAGGACTGAATTTGCAGTTTGCACTGTGGCTTTCAGAGTAAAAACCCACAGTTTATCTCATGAAGAACCCACCAAGCCAAACAGCCTGCTCCCCTGCATGGATCCATTGAAACCTCTCACATCTGCATTCGTGCGCCCAAAGGCAGAGAATCCTGTGAAGAAGGAACAGAAGCGGCGCGTTCCTGCACCTTTTAATCTTCGTCTCGCTGTACATAGCAAACCTTCATCTCAAACCTTTAAAGTACAGCTTAAAGCATACGGACAGAGCAATTCATGAATAGCCTTAAAATATCTCATAATCAATGTACTCTCAGGAAGCCAATGCAGTAGAACTGGGGGCTGATGAATTTTAAACGTGTGAAGATCACAGTAAGTGAATCCTATGGCAGAGACATCAGGAAAGTCATTACAGGGGAAACTCGAAGGGGAGATAGAGAAAGCAACTGCTAGTGTCAGACTCCAAAGACCAAGGCCCCTCTGGGCCCACTTATAAAAATGCTCAGGAACTAACAGGCGTTTACTTGAGCCTCTTCCAATCTGCTCCCTAAGAGCCATCAGTAGTTTCAGTCTAAATTCTTCCTTTAGTTACAACCTGGCAGCCAAACAGAAAAATGTCCCCAAGGAAGGATGCTTCTGCTGGTCTTCTTCTTTGTCATGGCTCCAGTCCAACCCTTCTATATGGTCTGCTCCCAACAGTCTGCACAGGCCGCTGCTTCTGGTGTTCGGATGGCCAGATCTTGTGGGGTGCATCATGGTGCTCCAGGGCATCTCAGGAGATGATCCATGGTTTGCTTCTCCTGACAAACACACGGGTTGGTTGCAGAGAGGCCCCGTGATTTCATGAGAAAGTTGCTTCTGCGGAGACTGACTCTCAACCTGTTCAGGCTCTGCCACGTGTGCCATTTGTAGCTGGAGCCGGATGCTAACCCCTCACTGGGGGTAATTCCTGGTAACAGAGCAAGAGCAAGCTTCCTTTCATGGACCTCTGCAGCAGTGCGTACTCAAAGAGGATACCTGGTACAGGCGTGTCCTCAAAAGCAGGTGGAGCCTTGTAATCTTGAGTCCATCCAGAGAGCTGCCCTCTGAATCCCCGTTCCCTTATACCTGGGCTCCCTTCAAAGAAATATGGACATAGGCAGTTCACCTTGGACAGGAACCTTAACTCTCCCTCGACAGCGTATAAAAACTTGCAGCAGGGGGACTTAATGGTGCTTGGAGCAATACTGAATTCGACGTGGATTCCTGCCAGGGAATTCACCAGGTCCCAAAAAGGAGGAAGTGTTGAGTAGCAGCTGTGCCATGGGCCCAGCCCCTGAATGCAATCTCCTCTTCTGCAGCGCCCCAGCCGCACGGGGCTGTTACAGGAAGGCCCCCTGCCCCAGGGAAGGGAACAGGTCCAACAATGGATGTACCACCCAGCTCCTAGCATCCCAATATCGGGTGCATCTCTTTGGGGCACAGAACACAAGGAAAACATTAGATGCTGGGTATTTTCTGAATGAATCCACAAACAAGCCTTAATGACCATTAGTGTAGGCCAAATGAGAAATCTGACCTGCCACAAGGGGTATTTCTAACTTGCTCATGCCCTGTCTTCAAGTAACACTCTAGTACTGGTATAGCTGGGATGGCCCAGGATACAAGCAAGAAGCAAAATTTCTTTGGTAATATCTTTTATTGGACCAAATTATAGGCTGTGTCTGTTTTGAGCCCCAAGGGAGGTCACTAGGTCTCCAAGACTTTGTCTAATATCTCTCCTAACTATTAAATTAGTCCAATAAAAGACATTACCAAATAAATCTTTCTTCTCCCTGACTGCAAATCAGTATTCGTGTGCGGCCGGTCGGTACTGCGAGAAGGAAGGGTCACTCCCTGAATGGCTCACCTCCAATTTCATCAAATATTTTAAATGAAATCATTTCAAGGACTTTACTTTCATGTTTTACCTGCTGGCAAGATGAGTGGCTTAATTACAGCCTATAAGAGTCTCCGAAGGGCTCGGGTGAAATGTGCTACACAAGCATAGGACGAGTTGTTACCCATACAGGCCAAGAAAGAGCCTCCCAAGAGACCCCCAGAAGGTGGAAAGAGAACTGGATGGAGGGGGAGCAGGTGGAGGGCAAGACTGTGAAGGTGGAGCAGCCTTTGTGGTGCTCACCGTAGCCCCAGCGCCATGCTCTGTCCTTAGACCAAAGGCTACTCCTTGTCAAACCTGCTCAGAGTAGGTACCTCATCATTTGGGCTGAGGAAAGACGCCCAGACATGGTGCCTAGCCTCATGCGTTGGGCAGAGCTCTGACCTCCGCTTTTCCCCCCCCGACTTCAGCTAAACCAAGGAAAGAGGGGGAAAAAAAAAAACTTTTACCAGCGCCGTTCTCTCCTTGTGTGCACAAAGATCAAGCATGGTATATCTGTGTTATTTATGCCACTTCAAGAGCCCTTCCTGAATCCTATCGAGGAAAAGACCCATAAAGCTGTATATGCAGCCCAGATGTGTTTGTAGAAAAGCTCTGCTGATCCCCAATATCCCCCACTTTCTCAAATGTCTTAGTTAAAGAACACATGGGGGAAAGGACTGATTTAAGAAGGAAAAAAAATGTATCCCTGTAACAAAGCCTGCTGTCTTTGATAAAGATAACAGCTGACCGCTGCTGATATCGTGGACGATGGTGCAAAGGGATGTTGGAATGATTCAACCTTAAGTCAGCATATTCTTCAATGAGCCTTGAGAGCCAAATTTATATGTAGTAACAAGCTTGGTCTGCACAAAATCAACAGCATCATTTATTTAAAAGGATGAGAGGATGATTGTCAATGGGGAGATGAATGTCTATGGCATCTAATATAGCAGGCAGCAGCATGAGAAGCTGAATCTAGGGAAGTTAACAGCAGCTTGAAAGAGAGAAACTTGTTGCCTGTTGCTCTTTAAGATGTTATGCAGACTTGGCAGCACAGTAGAGTTACACCTACACACATACACCCACCCACACCCACCCACACACCCAGATATGAGAAATACCTTCATTCATATCCTACTGGGCAGGGACCTGTCCTGCTTTTTGTAACAGTGGGACTGTAATTCAACCACCTGCAGGCAAGATTACTGCTACTTGTTATCTAGGGCTACAGCTGCAGGTCACTTGAAAACTATCATTAATTCATTGCAAAACCCAGGAGAAGCATACCCTATCAGGCTTTCCACACCTTGAGTTCCTACTTTCTAAGGGAGCTTGCATTAAGGGGTCTTTCCAGCTAAAATATTGCAGCCCCCAGTTTTGCTTGATGAATCCACGAAGCTGATGGAGCCCAGTCCAAAGGTCTCAAAAGCTGTTCTTAATCGGCTATAAAGCACTTTACCGCAAGAGATCAGAGTGAGACCAAGGCCCATGGCTTTCAGGGCAAATAGTGAAAAAACGTCTTTTCATAAAGACTTGGCCACAACAAAAGATGCAGGAAAAAAAATGCCTGTTGAGCCACAACAGCTGTTCCTGACTGCAAGGAGCCAAGTTTCCTATCCCATGTTCCTGTGCTCTTTAGGCACCCTCTGCATATTACAGGCATCACACAAGTCATGGGTTAATTGCACAATTAATTTAGACCGGCTATATGTGCAAATTACCTATTGCACCTTAAAAAAATGCAACCAGCTATAAAGTTACTGCTGGAAAATGTGTATTAACTGGTCGCTATCCCGCTTTAATTTGCACATGTAGCAGGGTCTTCCCAGCGGCTGGGGGAAATCTCATGCCCCATGGCTGCTAAGGCAGCTCCAGGCAGCTGCAGACTCTGGGACTTGCAACTGCAGGAGCAAATTGCTTGCCAATGCAGAGGGAGCATGAGATGGCGGCAGGGTGTAACGGCAACAAAGTGTGATAAGATGTGATGCTGGATCCCACAATCATGCCTCCTGCATGGTTTGGATTGTGCATCAGATCCCATCAGACCTTTACCTGAACACCTAGAGGGGCCCAGGATTACTGGTACCCTGAAAATGCCTACACAGGGCAAGCAAGCAAAGACGTGGCAGAGCCCCAACTCCAGAAGCTGACTTCAGCACCCAGTGGAATTTGAAGGATTCCAGCAAACGAGGCATCTACATGCTTTCCTTCCAAATGAGCTGTGCTATATGCATCAAATACTTTCCTTCCAAATGAGTTGTGCAAGGCAAGCAGTATGAGCACATGTAAACCTACAAGGCAGCATTACAACATTACAGGCCCAGAACAGATGTGTGAACCCCGTTACCCAAGTCTCATCCAGAGAGCAACTTATTTGTGAGGGGCCCTCAGGCTGCAATAAATCTTGAAATGTATTTGAAAGCAAAGTGTGTGGCCTCAAACCCTGATAATGAGAGACCCAAGGAGTTAACTAAATCACAAGCATAACCTTTCATATGTGCAGGAGGGCGAACATGCTGACAAAGCTGGAGCGGATCATGTAATACAGTGAATTCTTTTGGCGACTGTCAGAGGTCACATCCATATGGAGATTAAAGTCCCCTAGAATAAGTAGCGTGGGTGACCTTAGATCAAGCACAAGCTCTGAGGCTTCACCCAGGAACAAAGCATTAAATCAGAGCGGTCGATAAATCAAAATAGCCGTGACAGAAGTAGGTGCCGCACATAGGAGAGGGGAAAGAAAAAAAAAAAAAGAATGCTACTGCAAATGAAAAGAAAGGTGGGTGGAGAATGACCTCGAAACAAATAGAAAAATTACAAGATGAGCCCCTCTGCCTACCTGGGTGCTGAGCTGAAGTTAATGAAGAAAAACTTCCTTCCTCCAGGTCTTGCATTCGGTCTGGCCTAAGCACGTCACTTGTATGACTGAAATGTAAGATCAAGCTTCACAAAGTGCCTTGTGCCTCAGACTAAAGCAGTACAAATAATGTCTTGTATGGGGTGGCACGCTGATGCCATTTTCCAGTGTTTCTGGTAGCAAATCAGCAGCGCTCTGCTCTGCAATACATGAATATGTCCCCCATGTCTCATTAACCTTCACTCTTGCTAATGCATACCAGCAACCCTCCTTCCTGGCATTTGTTCCTTCTTTCACACGTTTATCACGAGTGAAGGAGAAAAGAAAAGTGACTGATTCCCTGGAGGGTCTTTCGGCACCCACCTCAGAGAAAATGACTCCCTGCTATACAGGGAACACCGTGCATGTATCCTGCGAGAGACTGATACCCAACCCATGAATCATCCTACTGGAGTCAATGCTCGTTAAAAAAGATTAGATGACAATATAAATTAAATGAAGGATTCTACTAATGCAGGGGTGGGCAAAACACGGCCCGCAGGCCGCATCCAGCCTGCCAGCACATTGGATCCAGCTTGCAGCCAGGCACCCACCAAGTAATCGTATCTGGCCCCACCGGCGGCTGCCCCTGCTACGCTTTGCATGGGGCTGAGTCCCGCCTGCTGTGCTCCCAGCCTCCCCCGCCGGACGGCATCAGGTCCGGCCAGCAGGCACCGTTTCGGGGAAGGGCTGTCGCTCCCACCACCGCCCGGGGAACTGCTGGGATGCCCTAGCCTCCAGCAACTCCTCCTGTCCCTGCTGCCCTAGTCCCCAGGGCTACCCTTGCGGCCCTCGACGCCTCCCCAAAACTCATTACACGGCCAAAATAATTGCCCACCCCTGTACTAATGTATCATCACAGCCAACGTGCTGCAAAGCAATCCCCACCTATAAAGGTAATTATTGCTGCCCTTGGGCTTAGTCCACTACTGAGATACTTTACAGACGTGCCCACATAAATCCAGGATCAAAGAAACATCTCGTAACAGAGAACGAAGCGCCGCATATGGACGTTTAGAAAAATGTTTGCTCTTTCCCATCAACGGAAAGGTTTCCCACACTTCTCTATCGTGCTCTCACCCAGTTCTCTCTCAGCTTCAGAACGACCCTTGCTTTTGTTCATCTATTCATCTTCGCTCTTTTATTCTTGTAATTGTTGCAGGTGACATCACAAGTTGGGAATTCTGTGCAATTCAAGAGGGACGGTCGCAAATTGTTTGAAAATGAATGCTTGCATTTATGCAAGCGTCCCCCGCTTTTTGATGTGGTATCTGTACTTTAAATCCATGCCTAACCTCTCAGCCGTGACAACATCGGATCACAGATGGTAGCTGAACATTATGTTATGCACAACCAGACATGCTTCTCTTGCCTGCCTATTGTTATTTGCCTTGTGAATCTTGCAGAGCTCTGCTGTACAAAATAAAAAAAAGGAAATCCTTCAGTTTTGCACATACAGGCAATGAAATAAACGTTGAAGGTTGTTTTATGGCCTTTCTTCATCACTTGAAATGCAAAATGGTCAGTTTGGGCCTAATCGACTTAAACAGATGGTTTCAATCTACTTGATTCAAAATATATCAGCAAACCGATTTAATGACTTCCACGTGACACAAGTGATGTTTGTTTGGAGTACGGGGAAACAGCAATTTCTAGCTAAGAAGTTATTGCATTAGTTATCATGGATTAAGTAAATGTTATTTGCTAAAAGACAAATGTATGTTGGGAAATTAAATGTTTCTTCATTGTAAAAGTTCAGTCTCATGTCTAAGTATGAGGGGTAAAATTCAGAGAGTCAGAAGAAGGCCTATGCACCAACTAAGTCCCACTTAATACTCAAATCAAAGTTCAGGTGCAGCTTGACTGTTGTACAAACCTTCAGGTGGGCATTTGCACAAGGGTATATTTTTCCTATTTAAAGACACGAGGGTGCCCAATTTAGGACAGTCCAGTTAACTGGATGATCAACTACGGACAAGTCAATAATTATTCATTCCTTAGCCACCATTTGACAATCTACTTATGCAAGATCCAAGGGTAAAAAAAAAAGAGTCGTATACAAGTTTATCCTTTCACACTTCTCCTTTTAAATATCCTTAATTTGAAAGAATAGCCTCTGCTGAAATTCCCCTTCTCTTAATTGGTTTGTGTTCGTTATAATCATGCAGCAATTTTTGATACCACTAGTAGAGCTGGCCCTGGAAAAGCAAAAGGCAGTGGCTGTGACTCTGAATGAGAATGATGTATTTGGTTGGGAAAAGAGAAATGAGATTTTATTATGAGAGCATATATACACACATTTAAAGTGAATGGGACATCTAGAGATGTTGCAAACAATCAGACTAGCTAATGTACTAGGCACAGGGCCATCAATTCCTTCTCAGTTGGTCATTAATCCTTGGGAAAGACCAGGATCACTGCTGCTTAATTACTTTCAGAGTCTGCCTCATTTTCTGACAGGCTTTATATGGCTATTATGGGTGCCTTGGGTTTACTCTGATGCAGTAGACAAGACCGGTAGCAAGGGGTCCAAATTTAAGATCCAGTTGCCAGCTAAGCAATAACAAGTCATAAAACTAAACTGCACAAATGCATTTTTAATTCTGAGTGACACTAGGACATTTCAAAGGTTTCAGTCTGTGCCAGCCCTTCCAGTTGGTTGCGATAGCTGAACTGAGGATATTTTAGCAATGACAGTCTTTTGGGTGAGGTTTCAAGCTTGCCAAAGAAAGAAACCACTAGGTTTTTTGTTTTGTTTTGGTTTGAAGCAGTATACTTGAATGATGGGTTAAGAAATACCCTTTGGTTTGTATACTATTTTATATGACCGCAACTGTGAAACAGCACAACATGTAAAAATATATATACTCAGAATCGGATCAAATGAGAAACGGAAGCAGCTAGAATTTTCCCATTATAACTCATGACCCAACCTTATATTATCGAATAAAGGAATTAAAAAAAAAAGGTCAGCATTCAGAAATAGTGAAGATCTGCTCATCTAAAGCTCTAGACTGTTGACTCATTAATTAACGAGCTGTTAATTAAGGACCAGCTAATCCGTTCTTCAGTTACAGTGGTACATAAACACCTTTTTTTTCCCCCCACTCAAGGAGCGGCAAAGCTCTTGACCCTCTCAACCTTCGCTTTTTATCTTCCTTTCCTTTGAATACAAAGGTAGAGCTTCACATTTCAGCACTTCACTTCGGTTTCAGGCTGGAGCACGAGAAATGTTTTTTGAAAAGGAAGCATAATAATGTAATCCAAACTCTGGACTCGGGACATCTGTGTTCAATACCTGATTTTGTGTCTATGCCCAGTTGCAGTGGGCTCTAGTCTGAGTCCTGACCTCGGACACTGATGCACAATAAATTAATCTATTTTCCCCTTATTTTCCCTGAAGAGTTTTGGGTTCACATAACCAATACAATTAGCCTTTGGGGGGGGAAGTTCCCCATAGCAAAAACTTCTCTGTAGTCACCAGAACCGCAGCCCTGCTTATCCTAATTTGCAGGTTTTCTCACTTGCCAAACTGCAGCAGCAAAAGATTTCTTGAAGCAATATTTATTTAATACTCAGAGACGTTTTTCCAGCCTGACACCTGGAGTTGTTGTGAAAAAAGGTATCAACTTATATCAGATCTAGATAGCACTATTCCACGTTTCACATTGGGAGGAGGCAGGTGTTACAGGGCCCATCCACAACAGAAAGATCTTCCCTAAAGTACTTGTCACCGTGGTTGGGATTCTTCGTCCTGACCTTTGCTTCACCGACAAGCCTAGAGAGCCTGATTACAAAGAACTACTCAGACCCACAAAGGTCAAAATCGTGAACTATGTCTAACCCCACGCTCCTTGGGTCCCAATTCAGCCTGTCCTGAGGACCAGATACTTCAGGTTCATCCTCATTACTGAAACAGAGCAACTATGACAATAGCAACTGGGGATTTTCTTAGTTAATTAAGGCACCAACACTCAGCTTTGACTACTTAGTCACTAGGGCATCCCCATAATCCAATCACAGGAATAGCCTGGATAACAATAGTTGAAAACTTCCTCAGCTCTGCTTTAATCTTGTGCTGGAGAGATGACATCTCCACTAATAGTACTGCAGTTTCAATGGCCCATTTAATCCTTGTTCTTTTGCACTGAAACTATTAACACGGCTGCTAACTAGTGAAAATTGTTGCATTAGGGAGGTTCCTCCCCATAATATGAGAAACCTGCTCATTGCAAAGTAGCTCAAGGCAGATAAATTCGTTTCACGGTGGCTAAACAGTCAGCTACGGCGGCAGCATCGACATACATTTATGCCCGAGCAATGCCACGGCAAAAGAAGCCAGCAGGCCCGTCATTACCACAATTGGCAGAAGCTCTTGGTGCAGAAATTAAAGTAAGGAAAGTCAGGCTTCTAATTTGGGGGGCACTAATGAAATCCCATGGAGTAGGAGACCTTTCCAGAGGGATAGGCTAAACATCCCATTAAAGAAAACAAGGCAGGCAATGCCCCCTTTCTAAATCTGGGAAGCAGCACAAAATGCGCGTGGAAAGGGTAGTCTCAAACACAGGTGGACAAGCTCATCAGGTCTGACAGAACTTTTATTTCACAAGAAAACCACAGGCTTCCTTACCAGGTGAATTTTCCCCAAACCCTAATGAGACTACCAGCAAGTGCAGAGATGAATTAGAATAGTCATTAAGGAGGCAAGGAATAAAAAATGAGCCAAAGGAAAGGTCAGAGCAATGAGGTTGAATGAAGAAGAGCACGCGCTCTATCACAATAGCTGCAGATGTGAAGGAAACAACTTGGGGAGAGGAGCAGATGTTACTTTTAAAGCTGTTGCAAATGTGATGGCTGTTTTCAAGGAGAATGCAGCAGCCCTGGATGGCAGGAGGGAGCACACCATTAACTCACACCAGCCTGTTTGGACTCCCCTAAGAGCCATTGACTTTAACAAAGATGCTCTACCATCTTGCCTATTTGAATGAGATTAAAGGTGACCTGGTGCAGTGGTCATTAGTTCCACCCTCCCTCTACATGGATGTTCCTCTAATTAAAACGGTTGTTTTCCCTTTGAGCTCGCATGTGAAAACTCTACAAAGGCTGCCTTTGGCCACATCCTCAAAAGTCTCAACTGTTCCAGGTCTTGGATTTTTTTTATTTCCTTAAATCCCTATAGTTTTTGTTTTGTAGGGACATGGCAAATACCAACTACCATGGCTGAGGTTCTTCTTCCTGCTCTTTGCCTCGCCTGCAGGCCTAGAGAGATTACTTGAACTACTCAGACCCACAAGGATCCTTCTAGCATAAAAGGCCCTACTGGTCCCTTGTAATTCAGTGCACAACTGAAGGACAGAATTTGATTTAAGTGAATGGTAGCGAGGTAAAGTCCTTCACTTCCTCTGCTCCATGAACAGGTTGGTGATGACCAAAAGTTTCCACCCTGACCACTGCTCTATGGTGTAACAGGTGGCAGGATGCACAGGTGTCCATAAACCTGCAGGGTTCCTCAATTAGGCCTCCTGCTCATCACCAGCAGGATGTGCAACTTAATTACTGCTAAATTATGATCACAGAGGGAGCCATTGTCAGCTTCGTTAACTTCTCTCTGCTGATCCTAAAATAAGGAGGTGGCTCTGAGCATGACGATCTGGTTTTGGTGCCTCTTATGCCCACTCAGCATCTTGAGTGGGCAGGGTCATGAAGAATCCCAGTCCTTCTCCTCTATCCCAGTTGTGCAGAATCCCAGTCCTTCTCCTCCTGTTCAGCCAGTCTGCTCTAGCACCTCCTGAACAATATATGCAGTTCAGGCACCTCGCTATGCCTTCCCCTCATCCCTTTAATGGCTCTTCCCCCATGCACAGCATCATTGCTTTCTCTGCTGACTCCCCCGGTTTTCCACGTAGCGATAGAAACGGCACGAAAATAACGATTCTCTGCTTGTTCACGTTCTTTTTAACCAGAGAAACCTGCGCAAACTCACGTGAATGTCACACGGCCGCTTGCCAAAACTAGAAGCACCATGTCCTTCTATGCAGACGGGAGAGTCGCTTCCAGCCTATTTGCGTGCGTGCCATCAACTCTCTAAAGAGAGTGACAAAAAGAAAGCCAGGACGATACATCAGAAAAACAGCCATTTGCTAGGGCAACTGAGGTCTCCTACTTGTTTCTCACCAAGCGTCTGTCAGAAGGCACTTACAATAGCAACTGAGAACTGGATTAGAAATAGTGACCTTGCAAGAAAAGGCTCTGCCTCTCATTACTAATCCCCAGAGGCAGCCTGGTCCCTTGTGATTGCAGCTTGTAATTCATTTAAGAGTTGTTGTTTTTTTTCAGCAAAGAAAATTAGAAGTCTTGCTATTGGGGTGACTTGATTTAATTTGTGGAGTGGACACTGCCTATCTTATGACGTTAAGTAATGGAGCTGATGCAAGCGGCAGTGCCATGCCACCAATTCTGGAGCAGTGTTGTCCAGTTGTGTGCTATATCACCCAGCATGATATAACCCTGGTAAATGGAGGCTTCAAGGGGAAACCACACACGCGCACACACAGTTAGTGCCAAACTGTATTTAAAAAAACAACCACTCAGCCCTTTAATAGAGGGTAAAGAGTATTTAAACATTTATTAATAGAAAAGGATCTCAGTTACTGATAAAAAAAATATTCTCTTTATTAGGGAACTGGCAAAATGTTATTCAGCACAAAACTGCTGACAGAGTGATGGCTCTAGAAAATCCTTTTATCTTATTTGTCATCTTGTATATGATATATTGCATCAAAGAGTCCCCTGTACATACTGTTAACCAACTCACTTGTATTACATTGAAAGGGGGAAGGAAATTTAGACTAACGTTTTCTCATTCTTGCTTCTGAAAACATGTCCTACTATGTAGGAATAAAGGCAAAATTCGGCTCTCCATTTTTTTTTTTGCTCAAGAGGAGGAATAGATAGGGGAGGGAGGGCCAAAAAGATTCCCAAAAAAGGACAGAAAACAATCATTGGGTTTTAAAAACAACAAAATCCAGCAAGGTATAAATAGTGTTGCGTGCCCTTTGCTGTGATAAGTAAGGCTGGGTTGAGGATGACTATGTTTCTTCATTCAGAGATCAGTGGCAGATCAGCAGATGAGCCTGAGGTTATCATAAATATGTAAGCTCTGGAAGTGGCCTTAGTTGAAAGGCATCCAAAAGATAGTTGTTTTCAACAACAACAACAACAGAAATAGTTCACTTCTAAGCAGGGAAGCAGATTTTTCATTCTGCTGAAAGACTTCCAAACTTACTATGCTCTGAGGATCTGGAAAATAATGATCTACAGTTCAATTTCCACCACCTGAAACAACGTCACAGGCTCCACTGAAAGGGCTACCTACCGACTGACAAATTCAGAGTTCATTTTTGTGAACTTCAGCTCCCACTGAAGTAAAGCAGAGGTTCAAGCTGCTCAGTAAAGAGAACTGTGACTTTGGACATGACCTTAAAAAAACAGAAAGTCTGCCTCTGTATTTCATTTCAGTTGTGTTGAACGTGAATTAGTGCATCACCAAGAAAGCAGGGATGCACCAGAATCTCCATCTGTCCACAAAAGTTACCCATCCTTGTCAGGGGGTAGCTAAACTGCAATCACATTGACTTTATCCGTTGAACCCATCGATGTCCATTCTAATTTGAATACATTTTAGGAACACAATTGTCCTAAAAATAGTTTATGGTCATAAGAACAGGTCACAAGCCGCAAAGGCAAATATACTCCGTCAACTGATCGTCAGAAAAACCCACACTAAGGTAACCCCTGGGAGAACATACTCAGTGGGGAACCTAACTAAGCTGGGCCAAAGCCAACCCTTTGCACTGAGCAAACACTGGCTTTGGGAACAACCACGCCACTCTCCCTCTCCTCGTGATCTTGCAGGACAGCTTCCAGTACCAGATGCTCTGGAGCCATCTGACAAAACTACAGCGACTGCCTTCCACCTGAGCAACAAAGCCCCAAAACAACTCGCGTCAATAAAGAGGATCTCAAAGAGCATGTCCCCACAAACTAGTCAGGCACTTAGGATTTCCCGGACAAAAAAACTTGTCTGTCAAAGCTCCCACTCCTTTTTTGCTGCAGAGCCACTTGCACCTCTTATTTCCAGAGGGCAATGAAGGAGTCATACGTGGTACAAAGAGTTGGCAGGAAACAACTGATATGTCATTGCTGGCTTCCAACTCTACTAGTAGACTGAGAAAACGCTGATGGGTTGAGAGAAGCAACTACAACTTATTCACATAGAGGCATTGATAAAAGAGGTACACAATTTAGGGGCTTCATAAGCTTCTAGGTACACTGCCAAAAATGCTTTCCGCACCCCCCTTTCTATGGCTGGCAAGAGCAAATGCCCTTTTCTCTCCAGTGCTAACCCTCCCAACGCAAGTCCTTGCCTTTGTCACCATAAGATTAGATCATTTTAAGGCACTCTAGGTGGATCGACATTTGGAGATCATTTGAGAAATGAAGAAATGCTACAGCCTGCAGAGGTGTTGTGAGCCCTAGGATCTGTATTGGCTCCTGATATACTTCCCTAGTAGAATTCAAAGGTTTTAACTCCTAAATCCATATGTAGTTTGGTATCTGGTTATCTGCTAGACTCTCCCCTCCTTGCAATATATTGCTCAGGCTGAGATCACAGTGCGCATTGTAGCTGGAGCTTGCTCTATTTACATAGGAGGCAGTCTGGGTACACCTTCTCCAAGAGGGGTAGAGTCTTTTCAGGCATTTTAAGGCCCAGAGAGACCATTATAATCTCTTGGTCTGATTTTCTGAATAACCACCATCTCGCACCCAGTCATTGCTGAGTCAGACCCATAACTTCCATTTCAGCCGCAGCATCTCTTACAGAAAGACAGCTGGTCTCGATTTATAGACTTCAGGTGAAGGACAATCCACTGCATCTGTGGGTAACTTGCTCCACATTGCCCCATTATTACCTTCACAAAAAATAATATGGTCTTATACGTATTTATCAGACAAACCGCCTCCAACCATATGCCAAATGAGCAAGCCTTCCACTACCAGAAATTGCTTTCTCCTATTAGTAGTTGTAGACCATATTAAACGTCTCTTGGATAAGTTAAGTAGAAGAGACTAAAGAAACTCAGTCTATGAAACGCATCTTCCAGAGCGTGGTTCTCTCTCCCAACTCTTCTCTGAACCTCATTTTGAAGCTCCCAGCTCATCTCAGTCTGCCAGAGTCGAGATTTCTCAACCCTCTCCCCATACCCATGCCCCCATCAGAGCAATGAAGCTGTGGACAAAAGTGAGCTGAGATGGATGCCTCTATAGGCAGCTCTATGCTTCTGTTTGCAAAAGTATTTCCTCATCTTCCATGCTAGGTACCCAGAACACTGCCCAGGCACCTAAACAGTGCGTTTAAAAACTGAATTAATAAAATAAATGACAATGTGGGTAAAAGGAAGAAGCCAGCTGGCCTCCTACAGGGAGCCATCGCATTGTGTCATATGAACTCATTACATCTTGCTAACTACTAGACACATATCAGAGATGTTACCTGGCAGGAAATTTGACAGTTACTTTCAGTGTACTAAAAAAAATAGTGTCACTTATCCCCTCAAGGAAGACATCCTGTATCCTGAAATGAAAAGGAGCATAGTATCTATAAAGCAGGAAGGCTGGTTTCTGTTCAAGAAAAAAAGAAATCAAATAAGTGAAATTTCTCATAAGGAACTTTGCAATATAAAAGTAGAAAAAAAAAAGATGCTGAAATTAGTTAAAGGAGACTGAATGAATTAGTTTTTTAAACAGTCTTGTCAGGTTCAGCCAGAGATTTTAAATGGACTTTTTAAATGTCTGTCATTTGAAAGTAGCAACTGAACCTGAAATCAAGAGTAAGAGTGATAAAACTATGTTAATCTAAGCCAGGCAAAGCATGGGAGCACTATGGTGAAACAAGAACATATCTGCCCTTGAAGGGTCTTGTCAAAAGTGGGACTGTCTCTTCTCAAAGAAATTACTCATACTTCCTTGCTGATATAAGTAACTATGATATTGTGACTGATCGTGATTCATGGCTGTGAGAACAGGTTAAATTCAGAATAAAGAGTACATAGCAATTACTAGAATAAATAGATTCTATATTATAGATTCAAAGTGCTGGCAGTTGAACACACTACTTAAGAACCTATAAAAGATAATTTCAAGCATTTGGGTAGAGGTGGATTATTTTGTTTACATTTCAAGACATGCAGACAACCTATATGGGCTTAACTTTAGAAATAAAAAAATCTTCACTTATACAATCCTCTGTGTATCTCTCTGCAATACATTTTGCATCCCCGTAATTGATGTCTCTGTTGAATCAGAACAGAGAAAAGGCATCTCACAGTTTCAGTTTGCGACTAAAGAGCAGCAAGACAAAAATGGCATTTGAATCCTTGAAGAATCCCTGTACCAGACATTACACATACTTTGCAATTATCAACAGAAGAAAGAACTTCTCCCTAAGTCCCTCCTGGTAAGAACCAATTGGGAGAACAAATAAATGTTGGTTTGTATTTTCCACTGCCCTTTCCACTGTGCTAGAGCAATGCAATTAAGCAAAACAATAGTGGTTCCAGGGCAACTATTTATTTATACGGTGGGTGCGTCTGTACATGTTCATTAATACACCATAGTTATTGTGCATTAAGTTTAGTACTTGGATAACCAAGTACTAAATCAATGCACGGTAACTGGCACTACAGCACAGGTTTTTACAGACACTAACTGTGCAGTAGCCTAATACTACTGTGCAGTAGCATATTAGCACAGGTTTTGCCTGGCATGCTACAACACAGTGTTATTAGGCTACTGTGCAGTTAGCATCTTATGTAGACACACCCCGTATGATCTAGTAAGGACTAATGAGAAACTATAAAATCATTTTCTAGAGGACCTTAACTTAGCCCCTAATTCACTATCCTAGAGATAAAAGATCACTGCTGCTATTTTTATTCCATGAAGCAGACTTGTGCCCAGGTATATGGCAAGACTTATCAACAAGAGGCAAAGATTTTCTCTCTTTTTTTTCTAGTGACAATACTAGGAAGACCCTACTAAGACCTATCAACCTCCAATAAGTGCAAAGAAGACTCTTACCTTCTTTTCTTACAGAAAGACCCTGAACATAATGGCCCCTAGTCCAAGCTCAATGAAGTCAAGGGAGAAATTTCTGGTGCTGTCAGAGCATAACAGCACACTCAATTTTCCAGTAGAATTATTTGGATTTTCTTCGTGCCCATAAATTAAATAACAAGGTCAGCACTTGTCACCAATAATTATGATTCGACAGGAATACATATAGATACTCGTCAATTAGCTAATTTCATTCTGACTGCCTTGGAAACAGAGTTAGGAAGGTATCGACAGATTCAAGCCACAGTGAGCAGCTGACACGTATCTCTTACTTCTATCTGGAAGTAAAGCAAATCAATTGCTCAAAAAAGTATTTGAGACGGTTTTGTACAGTAACCTGAGGATGAAGACTAGTGAATAGAAATCTTTCTGCATCAATTCTCACTCTATCAAGAGATGCATTAACAACATGAATAAACACTCTCTTGCCTTGCCTTATGGCAGGTATTGACAAATAAAGAAATCTATGTAATATGTGGCCACTATTTTAAAGGCTAGAAAGCCTTTTGAGACTATAAATTGCCTTTATATCTATATAGATAGATATATATAGCCCCTACTAGATCACACATACATATATATATACACATACATACAGATAGATAGATAGATAGATCTATCTATGTGTGTGTAACACAAATCTTGACTTTTTCAGAAATATTCACTAAATATTGAATGAGAGATCCCAGAACTGAGTGAGGCTGAAGACCATGCATTAAGATACTGAACTAATAAGCTGCTCCAGCAAGCCTCTAAATACATACTGTTAAACACTACCTAGTTTATTTTAATTATTTAGCATGGAGACTGAAAGAAGTTAATATGACCCAGTGGACTCGTTCATGTTAAAAGTATTGCCTCTGCACTCAACAATCTGCATGCTGCATCTAACCTCAGTGTTGTATGGGAGTGATACCAAACTGAGAGTGTTAATGGAACATCACCAGCTTTGCACTAGTGTGTGCGACTTACACAAAGATGTAGGAGAATGGAAAACCATGCCCGCTGACTTGGCTGACCTCAGTAAAAGTTAAGTATGTGCTTAAATACTTTCCTAAATCACGGACCTAGTTTTCAGAACTTGATTTTTCCCCTTTTCTTTTTCCATCAGCTAGAAAGTCAGTGCTGGCCATTGGCTATTTTCTCCTCCAGAGATAAACTATCTTTCATTTTTATCTTCAACTGCCTCCTCCATTTAAGATGGAAGGACAAGTGCTTCTTATTAAGTCTGCCCCCACCACTCCTACAAATAATCCAAAAGTAAACTCTCTTAATAAAACTCATAAGCTGGAAGTTAAAGTGCCAAACTGAAAGACAAAGCATTTATGAGTCCATCTACAGAGTGGCTGAAGAGCAATTACACCTAACATAAAAAGAGGGAAAGAGAACAGTTGTAAAACAACTGTGTACCCACAAGGAAAAAAAAAAAATAGCGGCCTAAAAAAAAATCTCTCCTCGAGCATCACGTATGTTAATCATAGATTTAGGTAATGTAAGCACTTGAACATCTTTCTTTGTTAATAATATTATGCCAATGGTCAAGTCTTAGGAAAGAGGGTTTGCTATTCATTTGAACTGAACAGGCATTTCATTAAATGACATCTCCTTCAATGATGGACTGACCACTCTGAATTATTCCTCATTTCCTATGGGGATGAGGCTTATGTAGATGTGCCTCCATGCCCTTGATCTCCCAAGGAAAAGGAATTCACTTCTGACCCATCTTCAAATCTTCTAGAGAAACATTAATGGTTGTCATTTTAGTTCTGCAACCTCATGCTTAATCTACAGACAAACACTTTTCTAAACATGAAGGAAGAAAAGCAATCTTCAGCCATCTCCCTCCTCCCAGCACAGCTCCACGACTCTTTTCGGATCTATTTGCAAAGCATGCTTTGCTTTTTGGTGTATTCATGTTATGGGGCATTTGGTACAATAGCTCTATTTGTTCACAGTGTGACAAATGAAAAAAAATGCTGCATAGAAAATGCAAAGAATCTGTCATACTGAAGCAAAAAGATCAGTCAGTCCAATCAGGCCGTCTGCACCTTTGGGCACTGCTTTGATATTCTGAGTCAGCTGTCCCTTGTGCAACTATAAGCACTTTGTACCAGCTGATAATCAGGCCTTGGATCTTACATTTTATTTCAGCTTCTCTGCTAGATAAGGAGTTAGGCACAGGTTTGCTGTGGAAGGACAGTCTATTAAAAACCTCCAGAATAAGCAACAGAAAGCTGGATCCTCCCAGGAATTGGCAATAGGACCTCAGACCTTTCACATCACTGGTTCAAACAGGGCGTATTAGGTCAGTGCCAATGTCTGGCAGGCATTTTGGGACTTCTCAGGAAGTCTCAATCCCATTTCCAGCGGAGATGTTCATGTGCTCCAAAGCCATTTCTCAATGGGCAAAAATAAAAAAATAAAAAAACAGAGAATACAAAGGGGCAAGGCTACACCATGGGGATCTTGCTACCTTCTCACCACCAGACGCCATCTATCAAGGTGCAAAGCATATTGGCCAAGCACTGTGGGGCAAGCTTTCCCTTCCCGAGCAGGGGCAGGTCTTCTGCTAAAAGAAAAAAGGCTAGAGGGAAGGGGAGGGATGTGTTCCCAAGTCCAGTGCTTCGGGGCCATCAGGAGCATTTAGTGTCCGGTGAGAAATGGAAAGCAAAAACCTCCCCAAAAGGTATCTAAGTTCACTGTGAAAAGCTACTGCCAGCTGAAGTAAGTTGTCTGCTGAGGCTTCAAATAATATCAGGATTGTCTTCAACTGTGTCAAACCTCAGAAGCAGAGAGACAGAAAGCTGCTGATATCAATGGAGCATTGTTTTTTTAAATAATTAGTGATTCTGTTCGTTTTACCTAGCCTTCTTAGTGCTGGAGACTTTTTTTTTTTCCCCCTTCTTCCTTCACCCCTGAATAAAAATAGCACATTTCCGTCTTAATGGTGTTGGCTACTTTTCCTCCCCCTCCATAATTTTCATGACTGCTTTTTCTCCAAGCTCTCCCAAGACTCGCTGACGTGCTTGGAGAGCTTTTAAAGGAAAAGCGCTCAATTGCCTGGCATCTTCCCCCGGCCTCTCTGAGCTCTAATTACACGGCAAAAATTAAAAAGACAAATGAGTTTTATCATTGCATCCTTGGCCTTTTGGAAGGCAAAAACAAAACAGAAATCAGGGGCGCCTTCCAACCTTAAGTAAACTGTTGAAGTCAGCAGCTTGCAGTGAAGCCAAGAGATGAAATCCAATTTATGGGAAATTTCACTACAAAGTGCACATGCCTTGTGGCAGTCTTGCTTAAGTACAAAGTTGTGCAGCATGCAGGTGACATAATTAGGTCACTAGGGGCAAGGCTGCTTAGAACTGTTACATAAAGAAATCTATAAGACTCCTCAAATTAGACTCCTTCAGGTTTCAAGGGTCGGCTTTTCCTTTTTGCCTGCCAGGGTTCACGAGAGCGACTCTGCGCTGGAAGGAAGCACCCCCTTCCTGCCTGGGCACCGTGCACAAGTTTTGCCTAACGAGCCTTGCTTTCCAGTGTTATTGCATTATAGCATTTTTGAAATCGTACAGGGAAGTCTGCTAAATACCTTTTCCAGAATTTGGGCACCAAACGCGAAATGTGCTTGAAGAGATGCAAGCAGTGCATTGCCACAGGTGCGTCCCCCGTTGCCACGTTGCAAGGAAAAGCGATGCTAGTCATAGCATCCAAATAGCCAATATGGGGATTATTTAGACAGCAGATCGCTTTTTCCGATCAACTCAGGGGAACAAGTCCTATTGAAAACAGTGACTTGGAGTGCTAAATCATTTAAGATGCTTTTGAAAACCTCATTCACTGTAAAAAAAACCAAACACACACACACAAAAAAACCCCAACAGTATTTGTTAGCTCAAGTAGTCAGATAGTTAATACATAATACTGGAAGCCTTTAACACTGAGATCACTTGATATCTGCTCTAAGTCAGATGCTCGGTATTCGAGTGACAGCGGTGGTGCAAACCCTGAAACGATGAAGTGGCGACAGCTGCTCCGTCATTCATGTTGAAATTTGCTTTCCATTGTTAACCTCATTTCTAGGCCTCTGCTATCTTCCCTCAAAGGAAACCAACCTTTCTGCCATTAAATATAGCATACCCCCTCTCCAGGGAAACATTTTTCTTAGGAAACCGATAACGATAAAAACAAGAGGAGCTTTAAAACGGTAGAGCTGTTTTGAAAGTGTCCCTTTTTTATTGATTTTACTTCCTGAGAATGCTCCTGGATCACCCGAAATCACAGGCCCCGGACCACAGCTTTGCTCTGCCACCGTCCCAAGCTACCAACCATTCACATTTCACAGCAAGTTCATCGGATTGCTCCAGACCAGGTTCTTTGGGTGAATCTGATATCTTAAATAGTCAGTCTAACAAAATAAAAAAAAAATCTCTCCTACACCTCAGATTGCTCCAGACTTTTGCCTAAGAAAAATGATCAGGATGAATTATCATGTAAAGCACAAGGAGGAAATGGCTCTTTCAAGAGAGTTACCAAACCCAGCATCCCGCCCCGGACAGAACCGCTTGTGCTGCCTGGCTCACAGCAGGAGCTAAGATGGGTCTGCCTTGTCAGCAGCTCCTTCACATAACTATTTTGACAATATTAATCATCTCTTGCATTTTGGTATCAGATTCTCCGCCAGTGAATGCACGGCTATATTGTGCCCTGAGAACTCCCTTGATTTTTAATATACATTAGTGTCTGCGCCTGTCAGGTGGACAGACTTTCCTCTCCATGGATCTGAACACATGCTCTTCCATTCATCATGTAGCGCCAGGGGCAGTCAGCAGCATCATTCCCAAAGGGTCCATCACCGAGCTAGATTAATAATGCTAACGAGTTACCTCAGCTCCATGACACAATTAACCCTAATTAAGAGATCTCTTTATTCCTAAAAAAATCCACCTTCAAAGAGATTTTACCTTTGGGCTTTCTGACTGAAGGAGGAGCTGTGCTGCTCTGACAATCTTATAAGCTGATCAGCCCCGATCTCTATAGCGTTGCACAGGATAATTGATGTAGCAGATGTACGCTGCGCACGTCAAGATGTTTTGCAACTGCTTTTATCCTCATCTCTCCTAAAAAGTTAGGCAACTGGTTAACAAGTTGCCAAGAACTTATTTTGCCGTGAAATTAAAGGCCAAATGCAGTGTCAAACCCATACCAGCTGTGGCATGGGATTTTATCTCTTCTATAACTTCCCCTGACTTCAGTATCTGCTAACTCTTGCCTAGTATCATAACAGCTACCCTCTGGCTGGGATTAAGTCTTTCCTAACTGTCCAGCACAAGCTACTGGAGAATTAACAGTACAGTTAATATTGTGTTTTTGCCACAACGCTTACAGCACCCTACAGCCTAGGGAAACAGAAAATGAGATTCAAACACACATCCCTTGCCTGGTAATGCACAGCGCTCCTCGTGCTCCACCAACTTAATGCTCTTTTCAGCCCCTGGTAAACAAGCTCATTTCATTTTACACTGGGAACCAAGTCCAAACCTAGCAAATGCAATGCTCAAACAAATGCGTCTTGCAACCACTTTGACTGCAGCTTTTACAGGGTGATTGAGAAACATGGGAAAGAAACCATCATCATCATCGGGCTCACAGATGTGGCGAGACTAGACGTCCAAAGATAAGAAAGACTGAGGGTCACACAGTTCTAGCTCACCTGATTAGTTACAATTTTCTTGGGATTTGGGCCTTTGTGAACCCCGAGATTCCTGCCCGCTCATGCTGCAAAGGCAGCCTTTACCGTACGAATCCCTCCTCTCCTGCTGCGTAGATTCTGCAGGCAAAACAGACTGCAAAAAAATATAGCACCAACACAAATACAGACCCCCACCACACATGCACATGTGCGCGCACACACACACACACACACACTTTTATTCTAATAGGTCATTAACTTCAGAGATTAGCAGCCACCACTGAAATGGCAACGTGCTTAAATGAAAGCTTGTGGGCACACAACCACAGCATAAACCATTTGAGCACATCTGAACACATGCATGTTTGGCATTTAGCTAGAAACCATTTGAAGTGATATATGTGCAAGGAAACACAATTTTTGTTGCTACAATTTAAGTGGAATAGATTGCATTTTTCAATCACCACCTCAATGCTGACACTGTTGCAGGTAAGAGTGGAGCTGGAGGATTACACAAGGACAGTGATACTTAGAAAGCAAGCTGAGATGAAGTTGTTTTTTTTTTAAATGCTGGGAAATTAAATGATTTGCTTGAACTATATGGAAGTCAATCCCTGCATATTTAATTGCTATTGATATAGCCCAATAAAAACTGGAGAGAAAATGGTCTTGTTCAATGCCAGTTATTTTCCCAGGTACAACTCTGACCTGAATGTTCAGTGGGCTGGACTATTCATCGCTGCAGTACGACCCATGAAAAGCATCCAGGCACATCTCTAATGCAGGATGTCTGATTCAGCCACCTGAGTCTTTTAACAACCAATACAGGAATATATATTTTTCAGGCACATGCAGCAAGGAAATGAAAGTATTGGTTGTGTCTCATGGCTGCAGAGTGACAAATTGTAGACGATTCAGGTGATTTTGTTCCTCCTTAAAGTGGAGGGAATATATTCTAAATTGGACAGGCCTATTTTGGTATTCAGGCAAGAAGCAAATGGGAACAGGGTGGTATGTTCCTCCACTGCCATCCAGTGGTAAGGACAACTTGAAAAAGCAATGGACTAAAGATGACTGACTGCTAATGAGGACCAAAAGTGGGGTTTTTGTCATATGCTTGGCTGACAGTTACTGGTCATGTTTCCATCAGTGCTCATCAAAGCATTTGCTTTCAGAGAAGCCAGAACAAAACTTCTACTAAAACATCCTGGCAAGATGCAGCCTCACTGCTGGGCTGTTACTGTACTGGGATGCAAAGAAAACCCAACCCACTTTGGTCCTTTGGTTCACCCATATTGTTGCCCATGAAAGTCACTCTTTCCATTCTGCAGACATTTGGGGTACTGGGGCTCAGTACGGGAATCCTTGGGTGAAGTCCAGTGATCTGTACTGTGCAGCAGGTAAGATTCACGCCATCAGTTATGATCCACCTGAGCTCAGAAAACCCACTAGGCTACTGTGATTAAGATGTACCAGCACACAGAGGGGTGATGGAGTTAGCCTCATGTTTGGCCTCCAGACTCTCCAGTCTAAAGGCCTACTTGCCCGTGACAGCTGAGTTGAGCAGGAGTGGAGCAAGGTTTCAACTCATGCCTCTGGAGGTGTAGCAAGAGATCTTAACCACCTTGTTACTGCAGCCTTTTCCTAACCTTAAACCTACACTTCCACCCAACGTGGAAGTGGAAGTCGTTGCACGTTGGGCCCCTGGTCTGCCTAGGTTGTTTTTATATATCCCACAAGCAGCCTACCTGTCTAGAGAGATACCTAAATCCCTTAGCAAACCAGCTGCTTAGGACCTTTTTCTGCCCTGTTTTCACACTGAAGTGGCATTAGTTTAGAATACAGATGAGCAAAGCCAAATTAAACACTTGACTCTCTGCTCCCTATTTCACACCCCGATGTAGATAACTGAGGGCCTCTGACTCGGTAAGTGATAGCTTTGCACTCCCATTATCAACATCATTACACGTGAATGATGAAACAGAGGCAATGATAACAATTTAAAGCCAACTCAACCTGTCAGAGCACAGGCTACAGAGTAATTTATGAAGAAGATAAATTCCTAATGTTAATGAGTCTTTACGGCAAGGCATCACTACACAGGAACCCCCATAGCAAATCACATCAAAGCGGAGGGAGCAGGGGTGGCTCTGACTGAGGCCAGAACAGAAGGTAAGACAGATCTTTCCTCATCGGCATGATTTGACAATCAGTTATTTGGCCAATCAGATTATACTAAGACCAAGCACTGTTCCTCCTTACTTATGCTTCTACAATATTGCCTATGGGTTATCCTAGGAGCTCCAAAATTATCATTATCATGTCTTGGGACATCCTTTCAACTTTCTTCCCTGCATTTCCCCTTAAGCTCTCTGATTTTCACCACAAACAGGAAAGTCAAGCTCATGACTTCCCCCAACCAAGAATCAGGGCCAAGAATCAAGTTCCAGTTCTGTTGGTTGTGGACCCAAAACCCTTTAGCTTCCCACCACCTTCCCCCCCACAACCTCACTTGGTTGTCAACCCTGGAGCAGTATAACACTCACCATTGTGCTAAGGTGCTTTATTGCCTGCTTATCTGAAAACTCCCAGTACCAGGGATGGTTCCTAAGTAGTACTGTACAGGGCGCCTATACATGTGCAGCAAGGCTGCTCCGACATGCTGTAATTACAGCACGTTGGAGCAGACATGATTAAATCGAGTCTGCTAGAGAGTGGTAATTACCATGATGTCAGCATCACGTATATCAGCATCCCAGCACTGAGAAATGGTAGCAGGAGCGCTTTAACTAAACCCCATCTGACCAGCCTTAGTTAAAGCACTCCCGACACCATTTTTCAGCACGGGGACACCAATACACGTGACGTTCCGGGAGCTTTATTTAGAGAGGCTCCCAAGCTGCTCTAATTAAAGCACTCCTAGAGCACATCTATAAACACCCATAGAGGCAGTTCAGTAACTCTGGGTGCCTATACACATGCAGGGCAGGCATTTTCAACGGCACTATAACTTTTGCACTTAACTTAAAGCACTTTAGGCCTTAAAACTTAATAGAAGTTGCATGGCTTGGTGCAGTTCTGTAAAGTAGGAGGCCGGGGGCACTGGACACTGCAGCAATTAGTCCTTACCATTTTGAAAAGCCCCAGTTAAATGCACGTGCAATAAAGGCTGAGACACACTACCACAGTTTGCCTTACTTTTAACACACATACAACAAGGTTTAATTAAGGCGACTTCCCCCATTTAAAAAATATTCTCAGGTCACCCACATGTATCAAGTGACGGCTTTAGATCCCTTTAAAGGATAAACTCATCACATATGTAGGCACCCTCTATTTTTTTCTGGAGTCCTCAGTGTTACAAGCACTCAAAGGAAAATGGTGACACAGCTAGAGTGCATCTGGTCTCCAGCAGCTCCTGCTGCTATACCGTTTTCTCATGGCTAGCTGGGCAAAAGCTAGAGCAGCCCTGAGCTGCTCTAAGTAACAGTGGATAGCAAGAAAGCAGCCTTTGCTTGGCACTTAAATGAGGCTCTACACTGTGGCATAAACTCTCTTTGCCCCATAGGTCTTTGCTCAGTTCAGCCAGAATGAAAAATCAGGCCTAAAATATACAAGCATCTGCTTAGAACATTTACAGTGAGTTCATTTATCTTTCTGAAAAGCTTTTCAATTTAAAATTGATAAACAAGTGTCTGGGATTTTACTACTGAACCCATGGTCTATTAACAAAGCTAAAATCCATCCTCAAAGATAAATGTTAAGAAGATAGGTCTGTAATATGAAAGCTCCAGTAATTAATAAACTCATATAAGCACTACACAGCCAAGATTGCTATAGCGTGTTCATGAAAAATAACCCTACCTCTGGCACATTTTCAGTAGGTTGTTGGTTAAACCTGCTTTGGCCCCCAACACTTGTTTGAAAACAGGATAGCAGAACCAACAGAAGAAGTGCAATATATTATTTAATCTCTGATTCTAGTCAAGAGGGGATGTAATCACTAGAGCAGACCTATTTATCTCCATCTCATTTCATCACCCAGTAATTTAAATCTGATTTCTGATCCTCAATCCTCTTATCAAGTGCTAAACAACATCATGAGATCCTGTCTCCACTGAAAATGATTTTTGCCTTTCTTCTTCCTCACAGACTGTCATGTCCTGTTCACTTTATCAATCAGCCTGACATTATCTTCCTTTCACAGAGTGGATAGTTTAAGTCATCAGATTTATGCAAAAAAAATAAGAAGTAGCTCTCATAGCCCCGGAGAGCTCTCTGAAATTGGATGACATTCTTTATACACAGATACTCCTCTCGAGGCTCAGTGTTTATCCTTGCACATTTCGTACCCTCTTCTTGTCTTTCATTGCTCTCAATTCTTTCTTTTATACTTTATTTACAGGACATTGCACCATAATTGACATTTTGTTTTAGCTCACGGCTTCAATCAGATAGATAGGAGGCAAAAAAGCCCAAAAGCTGGAGAGAAGGGGAAGCCTGTCAGATTTAAGAAACCATTACCAAAGCATGCAACAGGATAAGATTTGCAATGAATGCAAACATGGGAGAGGAGTGCTTGATACAGAGCAAACACAGGCCCAGCGGGAGCAATCCAGCTGGGCAGCTCCTCATCCTTGCATGCCTTTTTCCTGTGCAATGCCAACACATGTGCACAGAAAAGATCCTGTCCTCCTTTCAACCTGCCCATCCCAACGTGGACCCAGGAGCCAAAGCAGAGCTTCCAACTTAAAACTGTCTGTTGGATTCGATGGGAGGATTGACACCAGACTCTCACTGAACCTGGCTCTGATTTTAGGGCCCACTCCGTGCCTTGAAGGCATCAACCTCTCAGGCAGAGGCAATGGGGAATTTTCCTCTAAGACCAGAAGAGGCACTAACTTCTCTGCTAAGAGATTTCTAGTGCCAGGTGCTGGGACCACGGCCCTGCCTCTTCCCTGCTCCTCTTGGACTGGCTAAAGCCGTTAGCAGGGAACCACCCTGAGACTTATGACAGTGAAATCCCCACCTGCAAAAGGGTTATAAGCATAATTTCTGCCCCCGCCAAAGGATTTACAAAGTGGTGCATGGCCTTTATATGACATCCTGGAGAAAGTGAACATCTCCCACGGGAGCACAAGGACTGCAGCAGTGCTCATCCGTCCAAACTTGTTCCCAGTGAAGGTTAGGGCTCTTGGCTTCCTCCTCTCCCAAGCATCTAGGGGCAAGGCACAATCTGGCTCTTAATGAAGATGCTAATATGAGGGCAATAGCAATTAGCGGTGTCCGTTGTCTTATTACAACCATCTGCTAGGATAGCCACCAAAACATGCATCTTCTCATTGCCTGTCCCCTAGTCAAATTTATCATTTCACAGCACAGAGTTTTTCCTTGGTCAGGCGCACAATGACCTTGCAAATACTATATATTATTTAACAGAACTGAGCCTGAGTGTCCCCTTGTCAGATCCCATAACAAAATATCGGGAGCAAAACTTAATCGACTGTAAACGTCAAGTAGTTAGCATTTGCTGCAAAATGCTAATAATATTTCAAAAATGCCATTTCTTTTCATGGCCTTTTGACCAAGTTAGCTAATGGACTGAGGCTTAGGAAATATTGGAAAGAATTTCAGTAGAGAGCATCCCAATCATTTGTCAGCCTTGGATTTGTATTGCTTTGGTGCAGCTAGCCATCACAGTACATTCGAGCTATAAAACAAGTTTGGTGATGCTATTTAAGCAACCGCTCTATACGATTTGCATAAACAGCAGCTCAGCAACAAAGTCCTCAGCAAGGCAAACTAAATATAATCTCCCATACAGTCCATCTGCTAAATCCAATTTGTTCATCTCCAAGGTTTTGAACCCGCAGATACAGAACATGCACACGCATATCTTTGCTCCTGAGAGTGCGTGCCTCCATCCCACATCTGTAAAATTAGGATAATACCACCTCCTTTGTCAGGCTTCTGAGATTGACAGATGAAAAGCACCGTATAAGAGCTAGCTGTTCTTATTACGAGTTGTCCCTTTGACTTCAATGGGTCCAGCCATATGAGAAAAGTCACATACGTGCACGAGTGTTTACTTCCATCAAAGGACCTGTGTTTTTGGTTTGTGTTCCTACAGGGTCTACCATGATGGGGGCCCGATCCATGACCAGGGCTCCTAGATGCCAACATAATGCCAGTAATAAATCAGCATTAACATGCTGGAAGCCTAGCTGTGAATGCACCTCCCCAAATGTTCCCATATGTAGCATTCAGCATTTAAGCAATATCCATATTTCTACATTTAAATAACAAGTCTGACTCTCAGAAGAAGTGGATAGGCATGCTACTGAGTCTGTTAGGTCCTGAACCACATCATCCAAATCCCTAAAGTTCAGGGGAGAGTTAGACAAATGCTTCTGGGGTTTGTCCCACCTCTAGTCACTGTTCTACTATTTGGGTAGATTATTTCCCGGGGGAGGAGGGCATGTTTTCCTAGTAAACTTGCTCTGCCTTTAAACGGGCACAGAATACCCTGCAATTTGGTTTGATAAAAGGCTGTTGCTTGACATTATTAAAGCAGAGTTATTCATAGGCTGCAGGCTAATTATCTAGGCTCCTTGTTTGGGGACTGTGGCATCCCTTGCAGTAAACCACTCTGCCGATGCCAGCATTTTCACACCGTTTCAATGGGATTCTTGCCTTTCATTGTATTTTTGTGTGTTTCTAGTGGAAATAATAAGAGGGAGGGAGAGAAAAATCACACACCTGTCACAACATTTCCAACAGAAAAGCCACATCTCTGCTTTTCCTTCTATAGTTCAGACCCGCCCCCCAAAAAAATGTAGAATCAGGCTGCTTTAATTGTAGCATTTCTTGGATCTTACTAAAGGGGTGGGAGTATAATCATACTCCCTCCCCTTTAGTAAGTTCCAGGAAATGCTACAATCAAAGAGCTGAGCTCCATGCAAGGAAATTCAAATCTGTATGAGAGAGGGCACATCCACATCGAGGCAGCCGATTCAGGCATGCAGCTATGCTGGTGAAATCTCTAAAAAGGCAATTCAGTGCAACCAAGTGTTTCCCCTCACCAAGATGCTTCTAGAAGTGTTTTTAGAAATAAAACGTCAAAAAAAAAAATCCACTCAAAATAGCATGAATTGCCAGAGCCCCGGCAATGCAGACTCTGAACAGAATAGTCTGAGGCCAACAGGCACCTCTCTCTCTTTCCCTTCTGACCAGTTGGGAGAAGTGACTCTACACAAGAAAAAAAAACTACGAAAAGAAAAAAAAAAAACAATTTGCATATACACATTTTGGGCCAGAAGCTCAGCTGACAGAGACCGCTGTTGAGCCTGGATACCACTGCACTAGAACAAAACTGAGAGAGTAGCCTGGCTCTTTAAGATGGGGCAGAGAGCCCCTTCGCAGGAGCCCAGCTGCAGCTGTTAGGTAACGAAGGAATATCCCACTAGCCGGCAAGAACGGAGAGTAGAGAGCAGCAAGCTGGGCAATGCACTGTTGCGTGGGCAGGAGGTGAACTGGAGCCCCGATAAGCTTGCAACCAGGGAGGGCCACGTTACTAAACTGTGCCAGAGCTTAAGAGTCCCTCCTAGACCTTGGAGAAAAGCTAAAAGTTTTGCTTGCTGATGTACTCTTTTGTTGGATGCAAGGACTGTCTTTGTGCTTTAAGGACTGGCTACGGCATCCCAAGAGAGCAATGCCAGCCTGCAAGACAGCAGACCCACCAACCTGCTTCCAAAAACACACTGTGCCTTTTTGTTTTATTTTATTTTTTCTTTCTTACAGGAAAGGATTTTTTTTCAAAGGTCTTTTGGGAATGTCTGGAAAGGGCAACAAAAACCAGTGAAGATGTATAATCCAGGCACCACCCCCCCAATGGTAAGGAAGACACCATTTTAGAGGTGAAGGAGCCCTGTCACCTCCACGGGTGACACAACATACATTTACTGCGTGGCTAAAGAGCACAAAGCAGTTCAAAATGCTTCCAAAATTACTGTTTGCTTGTGGTCTGTAATAGTCAGGGGCTGCATTTTCCAGTGTTTGCAAACACCGACGGGAACGACAACAGGGCTGTGCAAACGCCAAGTCTTCTCACTTTCTAATATGGCATGCATGATGCTCTAAAAGAACTATGACCTTACATGCATAAAAAGATTTCATTTGCAAGTGACAACTGTTTTTTTCCTCCCTTCAGTAGTTTCATACAGTTGGTTCAATCGTTGCCCTGAACACTGCCTGGTATCTCACAAAGGTCATAATAACTACGTGTAGGAGCCTCGTGTGATTCTGCAGCAACACTTGGCACTATAAGGAGACAGGCACCTGGCTGAGCTCTCAGCAGCATGGTCAGGATTGCTGAACATAGCTCTGGTCCCTTGTGGTCCAGCCACTGTCCAGGGACACATGACAGGGTCAAAGTTCATAGCTCCAGACACCTCTTGTCCAAGGCTGGGCTTAACTTTCCATCAAAAAGACTAAATTTAGGCAGAATAAAACATATAGAAGCTAAGAAATCTATTAGGCTGTGCACATACACAGGTCACAACTAAAACTGAGACTACCAAATTTTGCCTGCATTAGACGCCTGGCCATACTACAAATCTCTTGTTTCTTTTAAACTACCGAAGATGAGAAAACCAAATATTGTGCCTCAGAGATGCACTGTGCCTGGCACTGCATAATTCGTTCTTTGTGCTATAAGATTTCATAGACATTTGGGCTGGAAGGGACCCCGGAGGATCATCAAGTTCAGCCCCCTGCCCCAGGGGCAGGAAGTCTTGCTGGGGTCATAGGATCCCAGCAAGATAAACATCCACAAGTGTCTTGAAGGCGTTCAAAGTAGGTGCTTGAACCACCTCCAATGGCAGGCTATTCCAGACCTTGGGGGCTCAGACAGTGAAGAAGTTCTTCCTTCTGTCCAGCCTGAAATGGTCGTAGAGGAGTTTGTGACCGTTCGATCTTGTCATCCCTTGGGGCGCTCTGGTGAACAGACGTTCCCCCAGGTCCTGGTGAGCACCCCGATAAACTTATAGGTGGCTACCAGATCACCCCTGAGCCTGTGCTTTTCCAGGCTTATTCATCCTTAAGAGGAATAATACAACCCTAGGTCCCTAGCATATTCATTAAGCTTCTAGTTTCTTTCTACCTGGAAAGTAATGTGTTGTTTTATATGCATCTCCCCATCTGCACCCCTTTTTTCAAAATCCTAGGTCCACCCATGGAAGCACTGATGGGGCAGGAGGGGGGAAACAGACCACAGATGATTGGCCTCAAGAGCAAAAGAAAAGGGCATACATTTCAACTAAGCTAATTTTTTCCTAAGCTTTAACAAATGTAGCCTGAAAGAAAATCAAATACAGAAAAAAAAAATTAAAATGCCATTCTATAGCCATCGTATCCTGATATCCTAGCAACTTGCCTCTCCACTAAGTACAAAGTAAAAGCAGGATACCTATATATCTATATCTAGATATCTATCTATAGATAGATAGA
Organism: Gavialis gangeticus; assembly: GCF_001723915.1. Classification (NCBI taxonomy): domain Eukaryota; kingdom Metazoa; phylum Chordata; order Crocodylia; family Gavialidae; genus Gavialis; species Gavialis gangeticus. The sequence goes on along the minus strand of NW_017728997.1, from coordinate 12,430,778 downwards.
TAGATAGATTCCCACAGTACTCATGGGGTCTTACAGAGCCACTCTGAGGAGATAGCCTTTGCAATTATGAGGAGCAGTGTCAATGGGATAACTTAGATAGATACTGTGCTCAAGAAACCCTGCCCAGTCCTCATCAGATAATTATCTAGTACAGGCACGAGAATAGCAACCATTAATAGAGCTACAGGCAGGTGAATGATGTCCACCAGGAAAATGAGAGTTGAACTCACAAAAGGAAAAGAGGTCAGACAGCAAACAATAGACGCATTGATCCTGGAGCGGCCTGCTCATATATACATATATATTTTTATTCTAGGGAGCATTGTTAAAGATTGCTATCCTGGAAGATAATGAATGTCGAATGTAGCTTCCATTCTTGTGCTGATGGATATCGTTTCCAGCCTGATGAGAAGAGATTACCCTGCTGAACCCAACAAGGCATGTTTAATCTCCTGATTTAGACTCCATTGTCCTCTTCTGGTTGTCACTTTCCTGAATGCATACAAGACCATCGCCGTAAACTACCAAACAGACAGCTGCACTTAACGTCTTGTGGCAGCGCTCACCAAGGGCTACTTGAGCACAAACAATGTGCTAATGAAAGCTGTGGCTTTAAACGAGCTCATCTTTGGTTTTCAGGGGAAGAGAACTGGACAGCAGGACTAGAAATACTGTAATACAGACAGACCCATACAGGCTCGAATCAACATCCAGTGAAATCAATAGATCAATTCCTACTGATCTGAATGGCCTTTGGAGCTGGCTTCTATCCTGCAGGCTGGTGCTCACTAAGGGTGACATTCATGCCGGGGCAGACGAGCAGCACAAGGCCTCTTGCAGCCTTGAAGTTTAATTTTCGTTTCAATACAAGGCCCCAATTTTTTACCCCACAGCCTACTTACATAAGCGCCACTCAGCAGGGGCACTGGCTAGAAAATCATGCCTCCAAGATATTCCTTCCCCTCCATACACCAGTACATTACAGGTACCAAAGGAACAACTGGTGTTGTGATTATAAGCGATCCAGGTTTTCCATTCGCCATGGTAAAACACAGTAAAATGCAGATTTTCTCATTTTAAGGAGAAAAACCTGGATTTTCTCCTTTAAAGGAGAAAAGCACAGAAAACGGTATAGTTCCCCTTGCAGGCTGGCAGAGTTCCTGCCTGGGGGCAGCAGGAGGAGGGCGGTTAGGCACAGGGCACCATGTGCATGTGTGCACATATGCATGCATGTGGCCATCACACAGGCTGGAGAGCAGCTCCTGCAGGGAAGTCTGGTGGGGCGGGGTGGAATTGAGGCCCCTATAGCGAGGGAGGGAGGGAGGGAGTTGGGCAGGGGCTGGTGCTGCTGCCCTGCTGGAGTAGTGCATGGGGCTTGAGGCCCCATGGGTGAAGAGCAGGAAGGGGCTGTGGGTAGCTTGTCTAAGGGGCGGCGGCAGGGCTGACTCCCCACCACTGCGCACACTCCTGTGACCCCAGATTTGTGTGTAGGGTGGGGGCGGAGGCAGGGGCAGGTGGGCTGCCCACTGCGGGCTCGGGCTTCCTGCTCTGCTGCCCTCCCCCTGCAAGGCACGGCGGAGTGGGGCAGGGAAGCTCGATGCCACTGCCATGAGCCCTCCCTTGGAGGGGCCCCCCCGCCTACCTGGCAGCAATGGGGGTGGTGGTGCAGAGGGCACCTCTCCATGGTAGTGTGGGGCACACTGTGGCACTCAGCCCCACTCTACTATGCTGTGCCAGGTCCTGCCTGCTGAGCTATGGAGGTCCTGGGGGAGGGCAGCAGGATGGGGACCCCTAAGCCCACAGCAGGCAGCCCGCATCCGCCCTCCCATGCTGCTCGTGGTGGGAGGGGGAGCTGGGCTCCGGCCTCTGCTCTGCTGCAGCAGCTGCTGTCTCCCACAGGCAGCAGCTGGGGCTCGGGCACTGCTGTGGGGTGCAGGGGCCTGCAGACCCAGGTCCCTGGCCCTGTAGCCCTGGCAGCTGGGAGGCCCCTCCAGCATGGCTAGCAGGGTGAGGGGCTGTGGGTGGGGAGTGAGAGGTATCAGCAAACCCAGGGGGCTGTGGGTGGGGAGTGAGGGGCAGGGCTGCTCAGCATTGCAAAGCAGTGGCAGGGGACAGCCGCAGGTGGACCCATATCCTGGTGAGCGAATAAGGCAGGGGGAAGCTCTGATTTTCCACAATAAAAAACCCAAAAATCAAACACTAAAATTTCTAGGTACTTAGAACGTATCTTATTATAGTGATTGAGGCACCAGTAGGCTTCCAAATTGTTTTAAAATTGTAAACAGGTCAATAAAATATTGTGTTCAACTGATACCTATGCATAGAGTGGCGTTTCATTTTAATCGTGGATTTTGGGGGTCTTTAATCAGAGAATTTGCAATTTTTTTTTTTTTTTTTATGAGAGAATTTGCTATGTTTAAGCAGAAAAAAAAAAAAAACCCAGGATCCCTGGTGCTTCTGAAGGTCCTACAAGTAAATTCTAATTTTGCTGCACATGCTGGAGGTAAAAAAGGGTACAAACAAGGGGTGCAGGACCATGGAGTTCCTCATCCGCAGAAAAGGGGTACTGCCTGCACCAGCAGAGCAAGTCTTATCTCCAACATAGAAAGACGACCTCTCTGCTCAGTCCTGGGACTCTGTATGGGGCCTCCTCCAAATCTTCCACGCAAAGCAACCCTACCGGTGACTTCTATCATGCGAAACACAGAGAACAACAGTTTCAGCCCTCCCAGGCTCCCAGACACTATTCAGGTGGCAGCCTTTGGTCACTGTTATGCATCACTAGACCAGAAACCGAGTAGTTAACTAGACAAGAGGCCAAAGAGCTTCTCCGGCCCTTTCTTTCCCCGGTGCCCCTAGGCTATTCACCCATTTTCATCTCAAAATAGTGTCAGTTCAGGCACTTGGGAGTGGGATTTTCACATGCACTGGCTGGACTCTCTTCCCCCTGAGGCCCCTGGGAGGTTTAGGTCATTTGTATCTGAAATCCCTTCCTCTTTTCTTCCTCACCACTTGACCCTTGTTACAGAAGTAGCTGCTGGTGGAAGCAGAGCCGACTGCTGCAGGTTCACTCTATTAGCTTCCCCCTTTCCAGCCAGTGCACAGGCAGGCACTTGCCAGATGAAAGGGCTGATGATCCCTTTATGTAGCTGCAAATAAGCAGCTTTCTATTAAAAAAGCAAAGAGGAAGGGTGCCCTTCCCCTGAACTGTGCAGATTAAAGCGCCTGAGAGAAAGACCAGCTAAAAGGGAGGCAGGCACTGCTAATGTGGCCCTGCTAAGCACCCTGGACAGGCCCCAAAACATGGGACCAGAGGTGAGAGGAAGGAGGGTGGCAGCTCTTAACTTTGCAGGTATTTGGGGCAGTGCTGCCCAGGGATGACTGGCCACAGTGGATGTTGCACCGGTGGCAGAACAAGCGGCTCCTCCTTGATCCTTGCTTCCCCCACGCTGCAGCTAGACAGGTACTGTGCAATGGGAGCCAAAGGGCAGTAATTAGTATCTCTGGGGGATCGAATTTTGTAGCTACACATTAATCCCAGGCACATAACACCCTCCAGCCCATACAATGAAGAATATCACAACTCCCCGCACCCTGCTGCAATCAACTCCTGGTAAGATTTGCAAGCCTCAGTCCACAGCCTGTACTCAAGCCACCCGTTGCTGCATGGGCAGCTTTGCCTAACTGGAGACCTGACAGCGTACATGAGATGCGAGTAGGTTTCCTGAAATAAGCATTAAAAGTACAGTACAGAGGAAGGCAGGGATCCATCCGCTGCGTTTCATGTAATTCTGGTCCCCTTCCAAGTGTTACAGCCTGGTCACAGGACCAGGACAGTGACCGGCCCAGCTAACACGACACCCGCTTTGCTAGACATGGTACAAACACGGAGGAAGGGAAAGATGCAAGCATGATCAGCTTATGAACAGTCCAGCAGGGATCAGACAGGAAAGGGAAGACTGGGCATGGAGGCACAGAGCAACTGAGAAACTCCCACTGATCTCAGCAGGGCCAGGATTTCCCCCAGAAAGATTAAGTGACTTGCCCAAGGACACACAGCCTCTTCTCAACAGAGTAAGCTGGGGTAACCAGACAACCAAGAGGAGCCCTGAGTGCGAGCCCCAGGATGCTCATTTTATCAGGGGTAGCCCTGGGGTCAGGAGGGAGGCTTTGCAGAAATAGCTACAGAGACCACATGAACCCAGACGTCCTCAACCCCAGCCCATCGCCCCCGCCACAAAGCCATCCTTCCTTCCAGTGAGGACTGGTCTTACGGATCCACAGGACCCAGAAAGAGCCCCGTCTACACTAAACTTGGCAGCATTTCCCCCTCGGCACTCTTCCCAGCAGTGTCCCATGTGCCAAACCCGCCGGAGGAGCACCATGCGTTCCCTATCAGGCTCCACTCTTCCTCTCTCTTACGACTGCTGGAGATGAGCTTCCTATCCATCCTGTCTGTGGATTTGGGCTTACAAGGCAGGCTTAATTTGGATATACCAACCTTCCCGCCCAACAAAAGGAGCTGCTTTCATCTCCTGCACATTAGCATGAGCCTGCTTGCCTTTTTTATATAACAGAGAGACTTTTTTTTTTCTGCCCAAAGTTAGGAAAAGTAGATAAAAGGCAGCAAAGAAGGGGGTGGGGGAACCCCTCTGCTTGGTTAGGACTTTGGTCAATGGACTATAAGGATGTTCAGTTGTTGTAGACAGCCAGCTTATAAAAAATGAGGCTGTCAATGTAACATGAATAAAATAAAGTCTGTATTTTCACAAGCTTTTCCCAATGGTTTCAGAATAAGGTCACCTTGATATTGTGGGAGAGGGCACGAGTTCAGCCTCACACAATACATACTGATACCCAGGACTTGGCCCTTTTTATGTTAAATGAGATTCAGTTCTTTAAAAACCCTCCCTTCTTTTTATATCCAGCTGTATTTTTCCCTCCAGATCGTCGTGGAACATGATATATGAAACCCACACATTAATCAGTTAATCTGCAATTTTTTTCCGCCTCCCTAGAATACACAAATCTCTTCAAACACAATCGCCTTCCACACAGCTAGAGTGCACATTCATGGAAAACTGTACCAGAGGCTATATTTTACCTTATAAAAGACTAAATTAACAGTGAATTACTCCCCGCTGGTGGCATACCTATGTGTCCAAATTGAAGCCTTTGTCAAAATCTAGCCTACGTGGAATAAGTGTCCACTGTTATTTAAAATGAATAAAACCACAGAAAATAGGAACAAGTATTTCTTCCCCTCGTTTCTTTTTGTTTTTGGAGAGAAGAAATCTCATGAAGAGAACTCCGTCCTGTGCCCTCCTGTTCCATTTTGCTAGAGAGGGATCCAGTGGTTAAACTGAATTGCCTTCCCTACCTTATTACTCGAAGAGATTACAGCCAGGGCTTTAGACTGTGGCTACCCTATATTTAGAAGCAGGATAATAAAACACATAAATAATACACTGAATAAAACATTAAGATATAAAAGGAGTTAAGTGGAACAAAGGGCTAAAGCAGATTGTGCACCACCCGTGTCTGACCCATGGAAATACAAAGGACTTATCATTCTAATTAGCAAAATGCACAGTGACAACGTAGATCCTTAAACCGAGCGCTGCACGCCTGCCTCCCGCTCTGCTTGATCCCGACTGGTTTTTAGCCTTGTGGGGCCCTCTAGTGAGATTCAAAGGCTGCTGCAAGGATGCTTTGAACAGGCGCTTTCATCAGCTGGAAACAAAGACGCTTCCCTCACCGTGCAGCGACTCCAAGGAGGGTGCTCCCGGAAAGCCGTGCATGATCTGTTGTTTCATCGAACGCATGAAGCCCTGGACCCCGTGGAGTCATATGGGAGTTTTGCCACTGACTGGCAGGGGCCAGGGTTTCACCCGGGAAGCTTTTGTAGTTGTGGAAAGCTGCGACTCCATAAAACCAACGTGCAAGTGTTGTCAAGATCTCCGGACGAACGTCTGAAATGAAGACGTGGCCAAGAGGCGATAGTAGAGATCTCACTCGGCAGGCCAGGGTGCATTGCAGCTGACAGAGGCATTCCTGCTTCACAAGGAATCTCAATGGATCAAATGATATCTGCCATGGGGACCCAAACTCCTCTATTTTGCCCTGGGAAACAAAAAGCCTTTGCACACCTCTTAGCTTCCTTGATCTGCCAGACAGCTTCCAAATGTCAAACAGCCTTCTTCTTTCCCAAAAGTGCTGTCACCCTGCTCTTCCCCTTGTCCTGAACAAATAACCCCCCTCTCCGTACGTGATGCACCCACACCCTGCTAGCTGTAGGAGCCCACGACCTAACCCCCTAGAGCAGCGATTGGCAACTAGGGTGCTGCGGCACCCCAGGGTGCCTTGAAATCCTTTTACTATGGGATCCCATGCAGCGGTAGCACTATTAAGTGTGCAAGCACGGCTCACAAAGTAATCCCAGAAACTGCACACAGGAATTCATAGCATTAAAAACACTCTGCCTTGTTGGGTGTCTGGGTTCTTTGCCACCCACAGGAGAATTGCTCCATTATTTTTTTGTCATCAAGAAGACAAGAGAAAACTAAGAGCTGGCATTTTCCGAGGGGGCCTCGAGCCTATCCGCAAGTGCCTTGACTCTAAAAAGTTTGAGAGCCACCGCACTAGAGAGACGCGTCACCCTCTCTGCCAGCACACTCCTGGTTTGCTTTTTGTTTCCCCCACTGCAGGTCAGATGGTTTGTTCAGCTTTGGCCCCTGTGGAACAAGGAAAAGATTTGCTAAAGAGAGGATTTTGCATGCCACTCCTGCGCTGCCTCTGCCAGAGGTAGGCTGCCAATCCAGCCGTGATAGCTCTTTGCCCCATGCCCACCCGCTCACAAATCTCGCTCCGAGTACATGACAGGAGGTTTTTTGCTTGTGTGACAGACAATGGGCTCTGTTTGATGATCCCCCTTCTAGGCTAAACTAACATCTACAGGAAAAGCATTGAGAGAAAGACAGAAAAAAATAACATGTTCTGAAAAGACGCTGCTTCTTTCCATGAGCCATGACAGGCAAGGAGCAGGAGCAGCAGCAGGGAGAGTCTTTGTTTTCGATACCAAATGCATGCCTGCATTATTCATTCAGATGGGTTTTACATGCACTGAGTCTTTACACATATCCATCTTCCCCATCGAAAGAACACAAAAAGAAGGCACTGGTGCAATCCCAGAAAGTGGCCTATCAATGCCAGTGCACCCTTGGCCCACCACGGTTTGCAAACAGAAGCTTACACTGGTATTCTCTATAAATCACTGCCCCCGCCTGTGAAACCCAGATTGAAGAGCACCCTGTTTTATGGAGAGGTCTTTTGTTTGGCAGTCCCCAAACCTCCTGTACATCACAGACTAAGGGTTCACCAATGCAGTCATTTCATTGATCCTGGCCCCAAACCGGCCCTGCATGGCACTGCATGGCAGCGTGGTATCAAGGCCTAAGGAAACATAAAAAGCAAAGAAAATCTGCACCCAAACTTTGAGATGGGATTGAGCAGCAAGTACCTTAGTGTTATTCTAAACGTCAGAGGTTATTAGACATATTAGACGTTTATTAGATGGGCTGCAATTACCTCTGCCTCCAGGCAAAACATGGAAGGTCAGCTACTAAAGCAAAATTCTGGTATAACAGAGTAGAGAACTCCCCTTTCCAACAAATGTTTCTAGACAAATTCATTGCAGGGAAAAAAGCTACCCACCAGGCAGTGCTGGTGAGAAGCTTTCTGTATGTTGTGTAGGGTTGGGAAGACATGGGGACATGGTGCAGACAAACCCGTAGGGCCTTCTGAATGACGCATACTTCCTGGCCCTGCGTTTCATTGTCATGCTGCAGCCACATGACGAAGGGATGAAGGAGGAAATATGTGCTGACCAGAAAGTCGCTGTGACCTCCAGGTGCCTCAGCCATTGACAACTCCCAGCTGCTATGAAAGTGTTGTGTTGAGAGGAGATTTTATCTTAACTTCCACCTAAGAATTTGGTCAGCAATTTAATGTCAGTTGAATAAGACTGTTTCATTTCTGTAAGACCATAGATTGTAAAGGGCCAAAGCCCAGCTCCACAGGAATGCTACCCAAATAAGAACCCTCAAATTTAGCCCAATTTATCATAAAAGGCAAAACAGAAATCCATCATGCTGTAATTGAACATGTCTTGGATTGACATGAGACTGATCCTTGTAAGCGGGAGTTGATTAATTACCCAGTAGTTTTGCCTGTACTTTACCATACCTGCTTAAAAACAGGGGGAAAGAAGTTTGAGTCGACTAAAAAGATGCAATTAAGCATTCTGAAATATCAAGTGCAAAGAGTGCTATAATTACATTGCGTGTCATGAACATTCATCATGCATGCACACAATGGAAGATACCCTCTTCTTGTCGGAGGTATTTGCCTTAGCGATGTCTGCAAAGTGCATTTTAAAAAGAGAAAAGCAACACTTACTTTCATCTTTTTTTGGTTGAATGACACCACCTATGGAAGTGTGTTTTCTGCTACCTAATTGTGCTATATTCTTAAACAGGGAATTCAACCAAGCTGCCAACAAGCCTGCTCGGGAATAGTTTTTACACAAGAGGACAAGGTGGCAGTTGACTTGAGGTTGTTTGTTGCCCAACAAAGTGACTTAAGCTGCTTCCACGAAGGCCCACCATGGGAGAAAGTGGTGCTAGACCATCCCATAATACTTCATTAACTGGAGTAACTGGGTGTGCTACTGTTGAGACATAAGCAAGAACATTTTACAACGTATCTTAACACAGGTACATCTTACCCAGCCAGATGACCATCTACCTGCTAGTGCAAGAAGCAGCACTTAGCACTTCTGACCCCTATCTTACCAACAAAATTGCTTCCTTTTCCAATCTGATTTACACCAGCCACACGCACCTGGCCAGATCCTTACCTAGTGGGAATTAGCACATCTCCCCTGAAAGCAAAGGAGCTGTATTGATTTTCACCCATTTCAGGCTCTGGCCTACAGTATTTAAAATTAAGTAACATTTACAGGTTTTCATTTTAAATTAAATCTCATTCCTCAATGTATCAAGATAAGCATGACACCTTTCCTTTTGTTGAAGAAAGGGCTGCCTTTCAAAAAAAAAAAAAAAAATCACGAGTCAATCCATAATTTAAAGTTGGGAGAGCAGCACAAGATGACACATGGCAATGTGGTAAGCATGCTTCAAAACACCAGAGAACTATGAACTGATGGCTGCGTGGTGGGAATTATTGACGATACAGGTTATGGACAGCACAAATCCAAGTAGTCAGTTTGGTCTAACACCTCTGCACATAACAAAGGACTGAGGCAACAAGGATGGATTTAGGGTAATAATGGGAAGACTGACTTAGGTAGCATGAGCCTACCCAACCTTATGCAAACCCCAATGAGTCTTTCCATCAGTACCAACGGGCACCCAATAAGGACCTAAACCAATAGATGAAAATTACAGCCACATTTCAGAACAATGACTTTATGGACAATTTTTGTGCAAGGCTCAAAGAAAGAAGCAAGCCAGGTGACAAGAACAAATCTCACGGTCTTACCAGCGGAGATGTCATTCCAAGAACTGCCTTGTCGACGGCACCCCATAAAATTACTATAAAACCCTATGAAGTTGTACAATAAATCTGTTTCTTGGTTGTTGTTTATTAACCCATGGCACTGCCAACATCACACTGTCAACAGCTTCATCAATTATCCATTGCTAAAAAGTGGACTCTAACATTCAGCGACTGTTATTAATTGGTCTCAGTAGCGGGTAATGAGTTTAAAAGCTCCTACCTGTGTGCCCCCGGGGATGGTGACTAGTGGCGGACAACAATTTACAGCACACCATTAGCACATAGACCAGAAAAAGCCAGTGACATAGAAGCATTGATTTGGCATAGAATCTCATCCTGGAGGCAGAAAAGGAAGCAGTTAAGTGAGAGAACAATATAACTGGGGAATAAAGGGAAAATAATGCTTTGGAAGGGAAAGCTAAAAAGTAATTAAAATGGCTTCTTCCAAGGTAACGCTGACCAAAATCAAATTCATGCTTTGGTTAAGATCAATTCTTTACTAAGCATGTTTCATAACTAGAAGTGTTACCATGGTTATCCACACACGTATGCATGTGCATGTGTGAATGCATGCCAGTTATCATGCAACTGTTATGTTTCTATAATTCAAGGTGATAACTGCTTAATACAAGATTTGCACACACAAATTTAAATATTACAAGACACACACACACAATCTTGCTTTTGTTCTTATTTTTCAGCTACCTCTGCCACAGATGCATAGCACGCTAACAAAAAATATGCATCTGTGACTTAATATATTTCGGGCCAGATTTCCAAAGACAGTCAACTCCCACCTAGCCACATAAATGAAATGGCTGGATTTGCATGAATGCTCAACATCCAGGAGCTGCCAGTGCAAAGAAGGGGAGCTGCTGAGTACTTCTGCAAGGTTGGACTGCATTGGCTTTGCAAGCATTATATTATAAATATAAAGGGGCGGTGTATAATTGTTCCTCATATACTGATCCAATCCAGGGGCCTGATTCCTATTATTCCTGATAAGTGGTTTCAGGAAAATCAAGAGGACTATTCAAAGAGTAAGGACATGGCTACATGGGACCAGGCTGGCAGTATCAGGGCCAGTTTCAGTTTCAAAAGTTCCTGTTTCCCATTCAGACAAGCAACTCTCAGCCCTTTCACTGAAGACTCCTGCAAATAACTCCCCACCCAGTTTCCATAGTAGCATTCATCATGTGGAAAGGTAATCTGATCATTTCCTTAAATTGATTTATGATGATTTATTATTGTTTCAGTGCTCAAGGAGGCACTGTGCTCTTGAATTCTTAAGATACATCATAATATTTCATATTTTCAGCCAGTACTGCAAGTGGGAACATAGCAATGTATATTAAAAATAATTTGTGGATGTGCATCAATTGAACTCACCACTCTTTTCAGAGCAGAGGCTCCAGTCTACAGCTAACCAGCAGGCTGGGATTTGGAAGAGTCTATGTGGGGTTCGAATATTTGTACCAAACCATCACCAAAAAACACCTTGAAACATTACTGGTGTTCTAGATTTCAACTGATATTCCAATAAGCAAGTCCTTTTGCAGTTTCAAAGAGGACTCTGAAGTACCCAACCCTGTCCAGCTAATCAGATCCTTCAAAGGGCTGAGTATTTGGATGGTGTAAAAAATATATATATGAAAAGGAGACCTCATGCCATGGACAGACCTACTGTCATGACCAGAGGAAGCATTTCCAGTTCACTTCAGATGTATAGTGCATACACAAACCAAGCAAAAGAGATCTTGTGTTTCCTCATTTAGAAGGTCTTGGCCTAATCTTCTTTTCCCACATTACAAAAGGATTTCATTCTCTGTTTGTGGACTAATAAGAAAGTTGGCCATGACCAAAAACACCAACCAGGGCACTTTGTAGTAATAAAAACTAGCAGTCAAGGAGTCTGCTGTAAACAGGGTTTAAGAACGTGCGCTCTTCTACACTAGAGAAAAAATACATTGGTTGAAAAAGGTTCAGCCACACCAGCACATGCTGAGCTCTCCTTGGACCTTCACAAACTTCTTTTAAAAGCTTCTCTGCCCTCTTTAAGAGCTCAAGATCCTCTGTAAAGGAACAGCTATGTTAAGTAGGTCCTTGTCTTGTACGATTGTTACACAGCACAAACTACAGCAACACAAGTCACAAGAGCCTTATCCTTACTCTGCACCAACACCCTTTTACACTGCTCAAGTGCAAATGCAGACCATGTGACAAAGATGGGCACTTAACTTTGAGAAACTGCAGTCCGGGCTTCATTCACCCCTTCCTGGCCCCAGTCTACATGAAGTAATGGGCTGATCACTGTGAAACGAGGGCAAGTGGGATTTACCAGAGTTAGTAGTATTTACCACATGATAGTTTCTTCTTCATAAAGAGGAAGAAAACTAAGCTGAGCGGGAGGACCTGCAGCCTGCTGCGTTCAGCGGCCGAGAATGCTAACAGGATGACCCTGCAAAATATTAAGTCTTCATCTAATTGTTAGCTAGTTTCCTCAGCTGTACTCAAATGTGTATTGTTGCTAACCAGAATGGCAAATCTTTGTCGTCTAGTCCAAAGATAAAATAGTGTCTTACCTTGGGGACTTTTCAAGAATTTTGTTCCAGTCAAACACGATTATTTCAGTGTGTTTTTCATCGTTATTCCAAATTCCCATTTGCAGCTACAAACAACCATTTCTGCATTTCACAGTTTTTCCTTCACTTCAGGGACCTACAAGAGGAAGCCATATTAGAATGTAATTAGAGTTCTGAATGGTGATGTTTTATAGATTTATATTAATAAAACCATTGCTTTATAGTGCCATCTACCGTGCAACCCAAGTTAAAAGTCAGCAAAGTATCAGAAGACAGATCTGAAACAGTGTAAGATGAACTGTGTGGGGCTCATCTATCCAAAACCAGCAAATGCAGTGAATACAGTATTTTCCCGTACACCGGACTGCTTATATCCCTTTGTGGCTGTGTGTCCTCTTGCCATCCAGGCGCCATAAAATTTGAGAAGGGCTCCAGACACTATTCAGGCCTACGGATGGCATTACACCCCCATCATTATATCAAACATTGTCTGCTTACTGCCTCTGCAAGGGTCACGTACAAAAGACCATTTGAGACGATGGAAAACTCTGATTTCTAAAGGGTCCGAACCAGACTCCTTGCAAGCTGGGCTCTCTTCAGTATACTGAGAAGTTCCCTTCAGAAAAAATACAGACCAGGCTGACTCCACAAGCTTGGAGGGCAGCTTTGAGGAGCTGGCTTTCACCTCTCTTTCCCTTTGCCACCTGGTCCCAGGGTCAGTTTGCCGTGCACTAGCTCTTCTTTAAATAATGCAAGCAAAACAGCGCTCTGCTCCACTCCACCAGTTACGGTCTTATTCTTGAACTCCCCCCCACCCAACCCGAACATGCCTTCCTCCTTCCTTTTGTGATGGGGATGGTACGAAAAAGTAGAGAAGAAGTCCCCCAGGAGCTGCACTTGCAGGGGAATTCTCCACTACCTCTTTGCAGCTTCAGACATTCAGCTGAACCCCACCAGAAGAGGCTTTCTTGGGCGATTTCCTGCCCACACATCTGGTGTACCCAAAATAGGGTGAGAACATCAGCATTTCCACATCTGGCCAAACCCCAGCTGTTCACAAACAGCACCAAAATGCCATGACTCTCCCCAGGGCTCAATTTCAAGTTGGGCTTGGTAAGAAAACAGCGGGTCAAGCGCTGAACGAATATGTACACGCCAGTGTTACTGAAGCCGAGCTAGAATGGCAAAACCTTGTACCATTCCCACTTCCAACTAGTGGTAATGCTGCTGTCCACTGTAACAGCACCTTGGGTCTAAAGGCCACTAGACTTCCATCACACTCCACCACGTTCCCCAAGTCTGCGATTTCATCTTGTAGACAGGACTCACCAGATCTCAGGCCAAGGACTGTGCGCTTCCAGAAGCCACATTCTCAAATGTTGATATGCAGAGAAACTCCAAAAGCATAATTGATGTGGGTCTCATAAAATAACAAGCTGAGCATTGTAAAAACTAGCAAACTCAAGCCTCCTCGCTTCAATTGCTTATGTTTGATCTCTTTCCTATCCCTGGGTTCAATCTGACTTTCTACTGTAGAAAATATAGCACACTGGCTTCTTCTTCAGCTCTTCTATTAATGGTGTATGCCCCGACCAAACGATGGAAGTGACCTTTTCTTATTTTCCACCACCCCTTTTCCATTTTTGCCCCCTCATACCAACAATTAGGCATTCACTTTTACAAAACAGAACATTACAGCCAGCCCCCAAAGCAAATGTGGGGTTAGAAAGACTGATAAATAGGTGCCTTTTATCTGCTGAGGCTCAGAGCAGGGAAGCCCAAAGATTGCAGTGCTTAGCTCTTGCACCATGCAGGCTGCTAGGAGGAAGAAAGGAGAACTCACTGGCATTAAAGTGATATCCTCACAGGAAATTTTTAGGCAGTCATTTCATTCTTCAGCATTAATTTACTAGCATGGGAAATATTAGCATGAATTAGGACAACTGAGCCATTCCATTCAAAAAAGAAAACTGCTGGCAGAGTGGCCTATTAAAACAAATAGTTACTGCTTGGTGCTAACAATTCCCTACCTAAATGCATGACAATAAAAACAAGAAGTACATCTCCAATTTATATTTAAAAGGCAATCAATGCCAGGAGTTTTAATGCACTACTGAATGACTCAGTTGTGTCCAGTACACTTCTGTCCATGTCAAAAGGGGATTTATAGATAAAAATATTTTTTGCAGTGCCCTACAAATATTCAGACTAGACCATACTGATTTGTTTTAGACAATACCTCTTTCCTGATGTTATATGTAGTGTTTAAAGAAATCATGCAGATTTGTCTAAAAGCAAATAAAGACCTGTTGCAACCTGCTCTGAACTTACTGGTTAAAGAACGATCAGATATGAATTACTGCAACTTGCGGTAACTAGACAGATTCAAAACACAAGTGGATAAAGGTAAATTAACTTTATCCCCTTTTTTTAATCAGCTAAATTTCTTAGAGCAGTGTTGTTTGGTGGGGAAGGGACTAGAATAGTCACAGCACTACTAGTCATCAATTAGAGGTTGGCTGCTTTGTCTTAATTAAAGAAAGAAAAGTCTCACCTGCCTGATCATGTCAAAAGACATCCTATGCTTTTAACCAGGAAATCTAGGTTTATGCCCATCTTCATGCGAAGTGATGCTCCCCACGGCACCGTTGAATGCCGATTCTTGCATCACATCAGGGTGTGGTGCTACTTGGAGCAGCAGAACAATTACTTAGTGTTTGTGCAAGTTGCAAAAATGATCACTCCTGACCTTCCGAGTCAGGAGCTCTCTTGGGGACAGCTGGATTGGTAATCGAGCCAGTCCCCTGGGCACCAGTGCTAAGGCAGATAATGATATTCCCATTGGTCATTTATGAGCTGGCTCAACATTGCTTTCAAAACACAGGGCGATCCTCAAGGGCACAGAGCATACTAAGCAGCCACTAAAATCAGCAGGGCAAAGAGAATCATAGAAAAACTGGGTTGAAAGAGACCTCAAGAGGTCATCTAGTCCAACCCCCTGATCCAACTACATCATCCCAGCCAAGGCTTTGTCTAGCCAGGTCTTAAAAACCTCCAACGATGGAGAATCCACCACCTCTCTGGGTAACCTGCTCTGTTTTACTACCCTCCTAGTGAGAAGGTTTTTCCTAATATCCAACTTAAACCTGAAACTTGAGCCCATTGCTCCTTGTCCTGTCATCTGCCCCCACTGAGACCAGTCCAGCTCCATCCTATTTGCAACCCCTCTTCAGGTAGTTGAAGGTTGCTATCAAATCCCCCCTCAGTCTTCTCTTCTGCAGACTAAATAAACCCAGTTCCCTCAGCCTCTCCACACAAGTCTTGTCCCCCATCCTCTGAACCATTTTTGTCACTCTCTGCTGGACTTTCTCCAACTTATCCACATCCTTTCTGCAGTGGGGGCCCCAAAACTGGACACATGACTCCAGATGTGGCCTCGCCAGTGCAGAATAGAGGGGAAGAATGACTTCCCTTCAATAGCTGGTTCAATTGCCCCTAGGTACGGCAGGGGCTCTGGACTTGGATATGAAACACCAGTTTGCAAGACCCGTCCCACAGTAAGAAGGCTCTTGCTCATTTAAATTAATCTGATCCCATTCCATGAGAATCCCATGGCATCTTTTTGAAGACATATCTTGGGTGCATATTTTTTTTATTTCTAGGGGGTTCCCTGCTCAGCCCATTTAGGGACATGTCTTACCCCAGGCATTGTATAAGGCGGGCAGATGCCTAAAGCAAAAGTGTGGATACCATTCATAGAGCCAGGACCCTCCAAGTTAGGGTCCTGCTCACAACTAAGGTGCCTAAAGCCCTTAGGATCTAGCCCTTTGGCCTGGCACCTCAGTATCCTGTAAAATGGGAGTAAATTCCCTACTTCATTGGGGTGTGGTAAGGATAACTACAGGCAACCCTCACTTAGCACTCTTAATTGGTTCCTGAAAAACCGAGCATTAAGTGAAACTAGCATTAACCAAAACTGAAAGTTTTTGAAGACCCAAGATGGCAACCACAAGTGTTTTTAATGACCTAAGATGGTGGTCACGAGCTTTATAACGAAACTTGCTGAGCGCTAAGTGGGATCAGGTATCGATTTAAAATAAGTGTTATAGTGAAATAGTGCTAAGCGAAACAGCATTAAGCGGGGGTTACCTATACATTCAAGGTTTCGAGGCACTGGGACACCAAGGTAATAGGTGACATACACTTATCTCAGACAAAGATGTGTTCATTTAGAACAGACATTCTTCTCCTGCTAATATTTATGTTTCATAAAATACTTTTCAGAGCTTTGACGTCATCTGGGGAGGACATTATCATCAGTGCATTTTATAGCCTCCTCAATAATAAGCTACAAAAGAATGCCATTGTGTTCACTGGATATTTAAGAATTTAGGAATGAGACCTTAACTGGAAGCGTTCCCAACACATTCCCCACTTTAAATATACATATCAGCAAGAGACGGCGCCTCCTTTAAAAGGCTCGTGTTCCATAAAATAATTGGCATAATGAAATGCATATGCCATATACTGCATGAAATGATCAATCAACATAAAAACAGAGAAGTTCCTCGTAACGACTTAGCATCATTGTTGAGCTACTCAGAGTCATCCTGTTTTACTGAACAGAGCAGAACAGGGGAGGACTGGGGAGGTAGGAAAATCACCAGCATACACCGTAGGTTAGTTGAGATAAATTAAAACCCTTTTCTCCCTGACCAGGTATGCCAAAAACCACGCTCATGCTGTGCTAACATATGCTTATGCAGCATTAGACATGCAATGAACAGAAGAGCTGAAGCGTGCATCCACTCCCTAAAATCTGAACTTCTGTGCCAGAGCTGGTCGTCTCAAAGAGGAACTGCCCATTGCCGGGTCTAAAGACACATGAACAGGAACAGATATTTAGCTCCAACTCCCCAAAGACCTAACTATCCTGACAGCAGAAGGTGTTTGCTTCCTAGTCAACCAATTTTTTTAAACTGGATTTTGTCTCTCATCACTAATGTTTCATGCACTCTAAAGAAAATGTCAAACAATGCCTCCTGGAACCAAATCCCAGATTGGAGGTGTTCTTTTGAAACCATTTCCACTCATTTATAATCGCCATTGAGTTCAGTCAACCAAGGTCAAAGAAAGGGGGCATCCTTCATAGGCCCGATCCCACGGGTGACTCGGTGCAGTCAACAGGAACTAAAGGTATCAAACATCTTGCAGATTTGGGCCTTGTACATAAAGTGAGTGTGGCCGTTCTGTACAAAGAGTAGTAAAACAACATCTATAGTACATAGATTTGGCTTGACACAACTGCTCTTATTTCCTATGATACACACAGAAGTTATTTCTTTGGAGGCACAATAAAAATATTTCTGTAGACAACAGGCAGTCGAATCGCTTCTTTTCCAAACCATCTGAGGTCAAAAGAAGAATGAAAAGTCTGAACAACGGGCTAAATAACCAGGAGGCTGCGAGAGACTTAGGAGATGCTTTACAATGCTCAACCTTCAATTCAGTGTGACGCTGGTGCCCCCCAGTGGACTCGGAAGATATTTTCCACCACGCCGATTAAGCCCGGTGACTGCAATCAATTCATCTGGTGGTTGCAATTACAGTTGTGCTTTAACATATCAGAGGTGGGCTAAACAGGACTCATCTCCATTTTAAAGTAAAATTAAATTGTCCCAGGCCGACGAGAATGGAAGTAGTTCACTAGGCTGTGCATCTGTAACGTAGCAAAAAGACATAAAATGCTTTCCAGCTTTCGTCACTGCTAGAAAAATCTCCTGAAATCTCATCTGCAGAATACATGGCAATTGCTCCGTCCGAAACTTTGCTTCTTATCATTGTCTCTCGGAACCAAGAAATCCCCTCAAAAGTCTCCCGCTTGGTACAAAACCTCCGATTTGAGAGCTCTTTTGTGTGCGAATGAACTGCCCGTGCAAATTAAGTTTTGTCATTAATCATATTAATGTGCTGGTGTCAGGGACTCCTCCGCTCACCCTCCTCCCTTTCCCACCACACCCAAGTCCTGCTGCCGTGTCTTTTTCTTCCACCGATATGATCCACTCTCAGGTCTTGTAGATGGGAAGTGACATACTCCTACTTCAGCAGGATCTAGCCCCGACTGCCCTTTGACCACAGGTTAGTGGGACTTTTACACCCACTCTTTTCTGTCCCACCTTGCATGAACACAGGGAAAGGAAAGGATTGGGCAGAGCTAAGTCAGTGCACGATAGTAATTTCCAGCTAGTATAAGCAGAAAATTACTGCCATGCTCCCAGACAGCAAAAAGAGTAGGTAGGGAATTCTGGATCTGACCATCACAGTTATTTCCCCATTATAGTCATAAGGTCCAAAGCAATGTGCCCCCCACTAGCAAAGGGAGGAGTTCTTGTAACACCCTAGCTACTTTGGCAACCCCCACCCTTGCATTTCACAGATCACCAAATTTTAGGGCCAGAAGATACCATCAGGATCAAGTTGAATCTCCCTGTGTAACGTAAGTCATGGGGCCTGATTCAGTTGCTCCTGCATTCAGTCCTAAAACTTCTGCTCAACCTGTGGCATAGCTTCCAGGAAGACTTCCAGTCTGTATCTGAAGACTTCAAATAGTGGAGAATGCATCACATCCCTGCCTAAGCTGCTCGAAGGGTTAAATTTACCCTCCTTTAAAAAACATGCACCTTATTTGTAGTGTAGATTTATCCCGATTCACATTGCAGGCATCTGGCTTGTTAGGCCTTTTCTGCTACAGGAACCAGCTCTCGAATAGCAAAGATCACTGCTCCAAGCCAGGGCCTGGCACAACTTTACCCTCTATTTCCAGAAACTAGACACAGCTCCTTTACTCACTGTCAAGCAGCTTTTCAGAAAGTGAATCAATCTTGTCATGCTTTTCTGCACCATATCCAGTTTTTCCACCATCTGTTTGGACAGGTTGACACCAAACCTGAACACGGTATCCAACGGTGCTGATCTCAACAATGCCACACACACAGGTAACACCATTTCCTGACTCCCGTTCTCTGGCTGATACTTCTAGTAACTTGCTAGTCTCAGTTTTCTACCCGGACTTGTATTACAGATGGTCCTATTATACTCGAAAGGAAAGCACTGCTTTTGATTTCATCTCCCTAGCTGAATTCCAAGATGTTCCCCAAATCTCATCATTGTAGCAGTGCTTGAAAGGACCAGAGGAATGCAAAAATCTAGAGCTCTTGGTTTGGAGATGATACCTTTTATTAGACCAACTAAGAAAGCGCAAAAAAAATTAAAGGACCAGATTTTTTTCCATCTGTACCTTGTATTTAGTACCTGGCTGTCTGAGTAGCACCCCCCAGCTGAGTGTTATGACCTTAACAAATGAGATGACTTACCAATTTTGTGTGGGTGAGGATAAAGTGTTACAGGATGCATACAACAGGCCCAATTCTCCTCTTATTCCACACCAGGTGACAGCATTGGCTTTAGTACAGCTGCTCCCGGTTTACAGCAAGATGTCCAGGAGGAAACTGCAGGCTCCACTGGTGTGAACTATGTAGCTTAAACTAAACCGGAGTACAAAAGCTCTTCAAGCTGCAGGACGGTTAGGAAAGTGAGGTAGCTCCAGCTACACAGTGGATGCCTCCCATTTCAAAAACTAGGCACGTAGCCTAAGTCCAGTTACTCGGGGAGACTGCAGACAGTTCCCAGCACCTTTCAGACTCCAGCAGACACACAACAGGCTTCGCCAGCAATTTTTAAAACATCTGAGCAAAACAAACCCTCTCAAAGTGCCTTTTTATGACATCACATTCCCCGCTCCGCTGGTGGCCTTTCAATCTGTCACAGCTAGTCAGCCCTTTCCACGGGAATATTTCAAAACCTTATTTACCAGCAACTGGGAGAAAGAGGCAAAACACTACTGATGAGACCTAAATAAAACAAAATCCATATTTTCCCTTGACTAATGGGATGTGTTGTTATATGCCTAGAGGCCTGGGGTGCTCACCTCTGCAGTGCCCATGCTGTATGCACACATACACACTGCTGGACACGCAACGTGCTTAGGTGGAAACATCTGCTTTCATCTTCTGTCACAACGGAGGTGCTCCGTAGGAACAGCCCTCTTCCTCCACTGATGAGGATTTTAGACATATTGTGCATGGCTGAAAGGAAGGCAGGGGGGCTGCTAGACACCTGACCAAGCCTGGCCCTCCATCCTACCTACTATTAGCAGCCTTCATTTAGTTCTGCGATGGAGCGAGACTCACTAGGTGGGAATCTGACCCTGGGAGCTCACGTCGGGAAGCCAAAACTGGGCAGCTCAGCAATGGACTTCTCTAATCCTTACATTCCTTTTGCTTCATTCCCTTTTTCCAGGGTCAATCCTGGGAGGAGCTGAGGGCAGGGAGGGAGCATCCACACTGCGTGCATAGGGTACGGAGCCGGCATCCCACACTGGCGCTTCGGGTCTATTGGCACAAGACCAGGCCGATTTCATCGCCTCTGGCCTGGTTTCCAGCATGTTTGCAATGCAGTGCAGCAGACCACCCAATGGGAGTCATGGGGAGGAGGGGGGTCAGCATGCCCACAAATTGGGCCTGAGCTGTTTTGAGTTGGGCACCCAGAAAGGTGGAGGAGGACCCCAAAGCTGGCAACACTGGCCTTGCTCCCTGCCTCACGCTGAGAAGTTCTTTCCTCCCAGGACTCGATGATCCACACAACTCTTTACAGAACAAGGGGGCATTTGGCTGATTGATCATCCTACCAACACCCCCATCCTCTTCCCTCCCCAAGAGGTAAATGCCGATAGTACAGTTCCTTTTTTTTTTTTTTTTTGGAGGTTACAGAGGAAACCAGAACATCCCTACTTAAATTGCAGATGCAGCAACTCTCTCACCATCAGGATCTCTGATTTTTCATTGCAAACACCCAAGCTTTCCAATGCATCTGGTGCTATGCTACTGGGTTTCTGAGCCAGGGTCAGAAACCGGAGTCACAAAGCCAGAGAGCAAGCTGGGATTGGGAGCAGAGCGCTCTGGAGCAAGGCAGCCAGTGCTTCGATGCACATCTGCTGACAGCCTGGACGCTGCTGCCCCAGCAGGGTTTTAGCAGGGACACTGCTGCCTCTCCCTGCATGGCCAGCCTGCCCTTCACACCTGGCTCCTATGCCACCCCCACAGCAGGGAGGGGTACCAAAGAGCATAGCCCCCCAGGCTGCACCTGGGGCCAGGACGGCGGCGAGCCCTACGGTCTCCATTCTCCGCCATGCAAAGCAGGAGCTCAGTTCAGATACAGCCTGGGCTGCAGTTGCTTATTCCATCACCAAAACTTGATGAGAAGAAAAGAAAGCCCAGCCAGAGCTGGAAGGGCCGCTCCATAAACACGGGTATGAGTCACGAGTGACACGTTTTATAACGCAGTGCCACACGTCCAGGATTGTGATGCTGACTCCCATATCGCCACCTATCTAGCCAGGAACTGGTCATCTTGGTGTGTGCTGTTGTTCACCAGCTCCACCTCCCAGCCTGCTGCCTCATGCAAGGCAGAGCTACTCATAACCCAAGTCATCCCGAGGCAATGGTATCAGCACTCGCATTTTTGCAAACGGGGCGTGCAATAACAACCCCCCCTATCGATTCCATCATCCAAATCCAGCACCTGGAAACCAACAATGCAGCAGGCGTGCGTGAAGGGGTACAACTGGCATGGTCTTCCGCGAAAGATTTGCCGTAAAATGATGACTCCGTAAGAGACGGGGGGGGGGGGG
>NW_017728997.1:12390455-12408726 GCF_001723915.1 Gavialis gangeticus | reverse complement strand
GGGGGGGGGGGGGGGGGGAATCTCTAGTTTCCCTCTTCTACAGATGCTGCAGTTCAGCGGCGATTGCTGACAACCATTTGTCCAATGGTCACTCCTCGTTTTCCATAATTCACTGTCTGAAAGTAAAATACTGCTAATAGGCTGGCAGGGCATGAGAACTAGTGTGAGGACTTGAAGCAAGATCGATAAATAATTGCACTTAAAAAATTAACCCAGTCTTGCCCAGTCTTTTTCCTTAGTCAAATAGCTATGAGTATAGCCAGAAGAGGGCTCTCGCAGATTTTCAGTTTGAGGATTACTCCGGATACAAGCGTCTAATGTGATACAGGTGCTTTCAGAGCCCATGCAGACAGCAGATCAGGTCACCGCTGTGCAATATATGCACCGAGTTGTTAAGTCACCAGAAGTCTCACAAGGTTTCCTAAAGTGACGGACCATCGCCTAACAAGTCAGGTCATGTGAAGGGTGCAATCATGGCTGGAAAAAAAAAAGGCAGACTTGGGCATATCTCTTTACTTATTCTTGAGCCACCAGTCCTGCCACACCAAAAGTACCCTGGGAGAGAAATTATATATACATACACACGCACACAACTTTGTTACAGTATTAAAAACTATTCCAATGTGCAATTTGCTTGCTTTAGCCACAGCCCAGTGAGAAGTCACCACCCCACAGCTGTACCCAAGAGACACGTCTCCCCTCCCACAGGCCCCTGGGAGGTCACTGACTTGTCTTGCCTTGCCCATCTCCTGCCACCCCCAGATCCAAAGTGACTCCAAATTATTAACAGTGGAGTCCCTTAATTATTTTCCACTTCCACTATACACCCAGCATAAGAGACTTCTTCCACACCAGTAAAACCCTATCATTTCCATACTCTTTCCTCCCCCCTAGAAACTAATCTGCCTCTTTTCCAACTCGACTCTTCAGTCCTTCTCTCCAGCCCTCTCTAGTTCCCCTTCTTCCCTCTCCCTGCACCTCAAGCAGGCTGCAAAATGCAGTCTCCCCATCCAACAGATGCTCTTTGCAGCACCATGGGGAAGTCCAGCAGTCAATGGGGTGCCCGGTAGTCGAGGAGCAAACCCCCCTGGAAGTCAGCTGGGGAAAGATGTGACCTCCGAGTGCTGGCAGGCTCCTCTAGCTGCTCTGAAAAGAAAAATGGAGTACTGGAAATCTCCTGGCCAAGACGGGGACAGAAAGGGGCTGGTAGCAGATGAGGAGAACAGGCTCCAGCCCCCCTACGACTGGCTCTTCAAGTTTGTGGTTGGGACCAGGCAGGTGGGAAAGCACACTGCAGGCTGTCACTGGCTGACACTGCCCAGACTTCTCCCTGTATTTGGCTTTACTGTCCCCAATGAAAGAGAGAGCTTGCAGGGATGACCTGGTGCAGCCTCTGCGCGGCTCGTAACAGGTCTGGGGAGGGAAGATGCAGAATCAGGCTTCCCTGCTGTTGTCCCTGGCTTTACTTCACTTGTTAACTTGAGGCCACGGTGATCAGCCTCCGGTGGAAAAGCAAGAGCCCAGCTCCTGTTTCCTTTCAACCCCAGCAATCGATTCACACCCGTTTACATCTTCAAGGCCTTTTCACAAAGGGCGGGGGGAGGGATAGAAAAAAAAAAACCTCAGCTTTGTTTTTAACATGAAGGCTGTGGCTTTCTTCCATGAAGCCTGGCTCTGCTAACAAGGAGCAGCCCTCCTGCTGTGCATGCTGCATGATTGCTGCCTCACTTCCCATCTCTGCCACAGGCCTCCAAAAAAATAGCGCTTCACCTCCTCTTTCCTCCCAGGCTGCTTTCCTACCAAGGCCCCGAGCCTTTGCCCACCACTAGCAGAGCTAAGTCTCCAACTACTGCCCGCCTGCTGGGGGCCCCAAATGAAGAAGCTAAGAAAGGGAGTGGGATTTCTCTGGTTCCTCTTGCGTCCACTGAGCCCTTTTCCTACAAGCTGCAGTCAAGGAACAGTATCAAGATGATCTGAGTAATGACAAATATTTCCAAATACCTGGGACTCATCTGGGCTGAGAATCTATATCTATACAGATATCTATATTTATATAGATATAGAGAGAGAGAGAGAGAGAGAGAGAGCAAGAGACAGAGAGATCTGTATCTATATATATATAGAGAGAGGTAGAAAGAGATATCTATATCTACATACATCTATCTATCGATCGATCGATAGATAGATCTAAAACACACACACACAAATATGTGTATATCTATCAATCTATCAATAGATTGATAGATATACACACACATTTTTTTTTAAAGAAGCCAGATCCACAACCCCAGTCTTTACACACTCACAAAGTTGCAAAAGCTTGGAAAAGTTTTGTTTCTGAATGGATTTCATGGGCATATTAACTAGGGCAGTGGTTCTCAACCTTTTAAGCTCAAGGCACCCCTTGGAAAATGCCAGCTCTTCGTTTTCCCTCAGTTTTGGCTAACAGAAAATATTATTATTATTAATAAGAAGAAGAAGAAAACTAAAAAGAGGACAATTCTTCTGTTGCAAAGAGCTCAGAAAGATCACAACAGATCAGAATGATTTTAACACTTAGTTGAAATCTCTGGGTTTATCCTACGAATCCTGTTTGTACACCTACTGGTATTAACCGTGTGACACTCTCAAAAGGATCTCCTGGGCCCCTGGTTGGGGATCTCTGACCTAAGAGATCTCAGCTGGATACACAGCACAGCACAAAGCATGTTCACATTCAAATACGAGATGGGTATGAGCACCCAACCTCAACAAGTCTGTCCAGTCAACTCCTCAAGTTTCCAATGCATTCTCCTGCCAATAATCCGATGAAAGTCCCCCCCCGCCGTATGTTATTCATTTCTAGTCTGCTGCAACACATTTCTCTCCCAATACATTGGCTACAGCTCAAACTCACTGTCTAGATAAGCAAATGAGGTCTGGCATCAGCAACCAGGTGGACCTTCCCAGACAGGCAGCAGTAATCCTGCGATCCGTCTCCCATGGGTGTTTGTGCCCTTGTCCGAGGAACACATGATAGCCCTACACTGTAAAAGGGCAGGACAGCCAACCTGCTGCTCTTGGCAGGAGGTCACAGGGCCAAAATGTGCGTGCCATGTTGAGATGGATAAGGAAACCTTTCCCAGATCCTTTCCCCCCAGCAGCTTCAAAGCAAAACCCCTTTGTCTCTGGAAGGCATGCTCTACTCAAACACGTTACCAGGCTCAAAAACACAGGGTACTTGGGTGAAGTGTAATGGGCTGTGAAAAACAGATCCGGGGAGACAACCTGGTGGTCTGTTCTGCCCTTAAAAAGTCTATGAAGAGTTTGAAAAAAGGAGAGTTTGAGGTAATTAACTACTCCCCGATCAGGATGCCGATGTATGGACTTTTTGCCTGTTTTTAATTTCTCATTGGAGATGAGCTGAGATTCTCTTTTCAACAGAGATTCTTCTTGTAAATCGATCCCTTTTAGGCCCATTTGACCTACCAGTGTCTCTTTAACGATTGATGAACGGAAACGCAAAAGTGAAACTCTCTCAACCTTAACGGCTCCCCTCTGAATTGCCTTCACCGTGCCAGGTCCACGAGGGACATTTTTAAAAAGACTTGCAGAGTGCATGTCGCTGATTCGCATTCCAGGTTGATAGCACACAGCATTTCCATAGCCTTGTAATATGTGAAGCAGCCGCGCAAGCCGAGAAAGGGCCATTAGCGAGAAACGTTAACAGGACTATTTAAATGAAAACTCACTGTTATTAAAGATGCACTACATCTTGGGGACCACAACAGGCATTTGTTAGGCCTTTTACCTTGCTATTGGCCACTAATTGAATGCAAAACAGCAACATTAATGCAAAAAAAAAAAAAGGGATGAGGAAAATAGTTTATTTTCCCTCCAAGTGAAAGCCTCCCCTTACAGATGACAAGGTTCTTGGCCACGATTAGCAAGAAGACAGCCTGCAGGTAATCAGATCTTCGCTCACCAGCATATGCCATTGCATTCAAAAAGGAAAAATAAAATGAAAAGGGTTAGCTTGGATCTCAGCCTTGCCCAGAAACACAAAGATGCTCTTGGCACTACTTTGAGCACTTGCCTTGAGTTTTTCTGTTGCTACAGGGGGTTTTGTGATCAGAGAACGGAGCCTGATACTGTTCCCTGCCCACACGCCTCATCCCTGCCAATGGGGGATTGACAAAACCCCATCCTAGGACCACAAATACAGTGCATTAAAAGGCCAAACCAGGCCTGGTTGGGCTTGTCCAAGGTCTTCCCACCAAGGTCACATGCGCTACCTGTTCAGGTTATTTCCGTGCTTGGTTATTAACTGGTCGTATTAACACAGAACCTTAAAGCCACTGTTGTGGACTAGGGTGTCATTGTGTTACATGCTGCACCATGCACACAACAAAATCCCTGTCCTATATAGCTTACAATCCAAATGCAAGACAAGAGACCGATGGAGAAATAAAAGAAACAGAAGTGTTTACAGTCAGCAGGATCAGAAATGCCTTCAGCATACCAGTAGCCTAGCCATTGGCAAGGTGTTGTTTTTTGTAGGCATCACAAAGGAGAGCTTCCAGGTGGGAAAGATCTTTTTGAGGAAAGATAATGGAGGAGGTTTGATGATACGTTGAGGCTTAATCAGGCGCTCTTCCTAAGTAACATGTACCACAAAGGGTGTGGAAAAGGAAGATGGGATAGAAAGAAAGGGGGGCCAGGAGTGAGATTTAGGGCCTGAATTTTTTACGGTGTTCCAGAGCCAGCGAAGGGGAGACAGGAAGGCAGGGGAGGAACAACAGTTAGAAACAGTGGCACGAAAGAGCAGAGGTGCAGTTGGTGTGGAAGGAAGAAGGATCAAGGTGGACAGAGGTCAAATATAATCAGAAATAAAGTGGGTGCAGGTAGGCAACCTAGGGGGCTTTCCCCCACACCCACCCCTGCCTTCCCTTTACTAGAAAATGATTTGGAAAGAAGTCATCAGACCCCTGCAAGTTCCTTTCAAAGCAGCTTCTATTTTATTCTCGTGAGATGTGAAAAGTCAGCCTTGTGATTACCGTAAGCCTTGAGGGAAATCGAGCCCCTCCTTTAGCACACATGCTGACAACATGAGGCACCAGTGGCATGAAACAAAGAAAGATGCGACTACTCAGTTCAGCAGAGGACTACAGTGTCCATCAGACCACAGACATTTCCAGTGCACGGTATCATCACGTGGTCATTCTCCTTCACACGTTAGTACGCTAAAGGACACGGGATGAGATAACTGAAAACATACTGATTTTGCTTGTGTCAGATAGAGTTGCACTATATCCAGTTTGAGTCCTATCATTAGGAGCAACGTTTTGGGGGTTTGGGTGGTTTAGGATAAATAGCTGGGTTATTGTTACATATAATACAAAGACCTACATGTCCAAGTGTAGACCACTTTATAGCATCAGTGTGGCAAGAAAACCTTAGTTTGCTTGGCGCTGCAGCTAAGGAGAACCACATGGACAGCCACGGGTCTGGTTTACCACCCCAGCTCATTTTGACTCCACACCGAATACACTTGGTTTTCTTAAACTTGACTTTCACTTTTTTCTTTTGCCATTCAAGTACATACACAGGAACTTCCTGATCATTTCTGTACTGTCAATAGCACTGTCCAATCTTATAACTGGGAAGAGCAGTATCTCATGAATTTTGAATTGTGCCATCCCAACAACTAATCCTCAAAATTATTTTTCATTATCCTCACAAAAAGGTGGAGAGAGTCCAGAGCCACTCGTATAATTAGAGGCCTGAAGAGCAAGCCACACGAGGAAAGACTGACAGATACGGAAAAGAGAAGATTTTGGGGGGATTTGGTGGCAGCTTACAAATATATCAGGGGAGAGCATCAGGGCTAGGCGAACAACTATTCACCAAAGCGCCCTAGGGGAAAACCAGCAGCAATGGCCATAAACTCCTAGAAAGAGGTTTCAGACTAGATATAAGGAGAAAATTTGCGTGACCAGCCTCAGGAATAGACTCCCAGCGGGTGGTGCAGGCACCTACCCTGGAGATCTGCAAAAGGAGACTGGACGCACACCTTGCTGGGGTTATTTGACGTCCCTGCCCAAGTGCAGGGGGGGCTGGACCTGATGATTTCACGCAGTCCCTTCCAGCCCTACACTTCTGTGAACCTGTAAAAGAGGTAAAAATCAAAGGTCCTCCCCAGACCTATCACCCATCAGGTTAGTGCAGTTACGGCACACTCATTTCTGTAGCCAATGGCCACATCCAGCCACCTTTGGACTCCCCAAACCAAATGGCCAGGTGCCCATTTACAGCTGGTTTGGCCAGGCTCAGCCTTTGGCACGGGTCTAGAGTAGGAATCAAACGCCTGCGTCTGGAGCCTTTGAGAGAGGCCTTTACTTTCCCTTCTGCCCTAGCGAACGTGAACGGTGCCCCGAGACCTCTTGACTGCTGCCACACATGCATCAGCTCTCCATCCAGGGTAAGTCATTAGGGTAGGTCATGATAGGAGTGGGGATTTGAGAAAATACAGAGCGCTGGGATCCCTTCACCTGAAGCTGCTTCTTCCCTTGGCTGCCCTCATTTTGCAAAATCACATCTTTCAGCAACTCTGCACAGCCACAAACATCTTGACCCTTGTAGTAAGAGGATTCAGTGGAAACCCTGAGACCGAATCCCCCTGCCCTGGTACCAAGAACAACACATGCAAACCCTGAAACTGAAGCACAATGACACTGAAAACAGTCGAAGGAAATAAAAGCCCCAGATTCTCGCTGGTAGGTAGATTAAAGCCGGTTCCTTGCGAATTGGCAGGTTTGGGTTCCCTACCCCCACATCCCTAGTAAGAGCGGCTGAACACCATGTAATAAAAATAAACACAGAGTAGATTTGACAGGTTTGCAATTAATTTTCATCAGCTCTTATTTACATCTTTGATTCTGGCAGTTTTCCTCTTCTGGGCGAGAAGAACCAGCTTCCATTACGTTGATATAGAGTGTAGCAAAAATCCATAACGTGGCAGGTGTTGGTTACTCATTTCATTGACACAAATATTATGTTTAATCAAGAATTAAAGTTGTAAGGCAAGCCAAGCAAGATGAGGGAGAAGAAAAAATTGCAGCTCAGATTAAGGTGCACACCTAAACTCATCCCCTTATACTCCAGCAGGCAATTGTTGGATACCAGTCCTAGACGGTCACACCAGCTGGCCAGCAATACTGGGGTGAATGGCCTCCAGAGAACCAAGAAACTTTCTCTGGAGACAGGATGGCCAAGGACTTGGCATGTTGTTCTTCCCTCCAGACTGAAACTGCAGAGCCCGCAGATGCAGGATGGTTCTAGTTGGTAACCCAGGGAAGCCCTGTAGCACGGGTCTAATGGAAAATTGTGGCCACCTGCCTATTAAAGACCTGTCCTAGAAAAATCCCTAGGAGATGCTCAAGGAGTTCTCTGCGATGTAACGCCTCTCCTGTGGGTATTTCCCAAACAGCAGCAAAGATATTCAGTATACATTTCTGGTATACAGTCTAGAATTGTGATAAATGTATACTATAAAGTCTAGAATTTCTAATATGCATTTATCAAAAGTCAAATCTTGCTCATCATCATAGTTTCACAGTTGGTCACATCTAATCCAACCCCCTGCTCAAAGCAGGACCAGCCCCAACTACATCATCCCAGCCAAGGCTTCGTCTAGCTGTGTCTTAGAAAACTCCAAGGATGGAGATTTCACCACCTCTGGGTAACCTGTTCCAGTGTTTTACTACGCGTCTAGTGAGAAAGTTTTTCCTAATATTTAACCTTAACATCCCTTGCTGCAACTTGAGACCATTGCTTGCGTCATCTGCCCCCACTAAGAACGGTCCGGCTCCATCCTCTTTGCAGCCCCCCGGCAGGGAGGTGAAGGCTGCTATTCAGTCCCCCCTCAATCGTCTCTTCTCCACACTAACTCACCCCAGTTCCTTCAGCCTCTCCTCATTAGTCCTGTCCCCCAGCCCCCGAACTATTTTCACTGCCCTCCACTGGACTCTCCCCAATTTGTCCACATCCTTTCTGTAGCGGGGGGCCCAAAACTGGACACAGGACTCCAGACGTGCCCTCACTGGTGCAAAATAGAGGGGAATAATCACTGCTCTTGATCTGCTGGCAACGCTCCTACCAATGCAACTTGGTATGTCGTTAGCCTTCTTCTGCCCATTAACCTCAGCGTTCATAAAAGGACTGCTCACATCAGTAAGAAATGCCTCTGCCCATAAAATGTTTGCAAGATCAGGCCCCAAGTTTTAACTCAAATATAAATCCACTCTAAATTGTCATCCAAAACAGCCCCATCCCTTCCTACTTCAAGTGGCAGAATATTGGCAAATTGAACTCGCCTGGTGATTTTAAACTTGCTTCAGAAAAGCGATTTTTCTGAAGAATATTTTACAAAAAGATATTAAAGAACTGTACTGAAACTTAGACAATTGTTCTTTAAAAATATAAACGAATGAGACATGGAAACTATACACTACTTTTGGTTATGTTATAGCATGTTGACATGCAGCTAAAACAGCTAATACATCCTGCTATCTTCCACTGATAATTTTTAATTAAAGTCACTTATCTTCATCTACATATTTAAGGAGTCTAGATCTTTCATTATTCATTTCTTAAAGAAAATCAATGTTGTCCTGATTTGCTACAGTTCAAACTGGCTAGCATTATTCGCTGAGATAAGAGCGCCTAAAACAAACTATGTTTTTAAGAAACACTTAAAATGCTGTTGAGCATATTGCCAGACTCCTAGGGGGAGTCTAAATTATGCATTTCCTGTTCCATGATGTAATATGAGTAAAACGCACGTGGTGGCTTTTTGGGACTAGATGGATTATTTGGGACTGCACAAAAAAAGAAGGGGAGGAGGGAATTTAAATTAAAACATTTCACAGAGCTTATCCTTACAAGAGCATTATATTTTAAAAGCCATTATTAAAGCTTGATATACTGAAACAAGTTAAGAGACTGTGAAACTAATCTATAGCACTGGTTAGCTGCTCACATCTTAGCTCCTATGTGCTACATGGCTTTGAAATATTTGCACATCAAAACAGACTCTAGTTTTACACTTGGGAGCCCAAAGCTTTGTAAAAGAAACCCTTAAAAGAGTAAACTTTGAATCACAATTTCTTCGGGAAGCAGAGTTTTTCTAGTCACTGTAAGTGTCCTTTTCTTCTCAGGGTGACCTTAGCTTTCAGATTTGTAAAATGGTTTCCCCTGGTGTTCAATTCTACTGTGTAATAAATTTAAAAAATGACTATTTATCTCCTCTAATATATTAGTCAAGTCTATCAGGAAAAGCCACTTTGGACAGTTTTGCTCTCATCTGCCCACGATTACGTCATTGCTGATTTCGAAGAAAGAAGTTGCATTTAGCAACAAATAAATCAATCCTGACTCTACTTGTTGGAATAACACATTTCCATCCTTCTTTGCTAGCATGTATCAGTTGCAATGTCTAACATACATTTTCACTGACCAAGACATAACCTAATACAATTTGAATAAAATTGCATTATAAACACATCTTATTATACTGATATAAGCTTTAGTTATTGGCATTTTGAGAACAAATAGGCCAGAGGTTCTGGAAAAAAAATGTAAATGAACTGCGAATTGACAAACCTGTTCTTTTAAAGTTACCTCATGTTTATTTGTGAAAAGTGAGAATCAATATATTACTCAAAAAAAAATCTGTATCTGTGCAAAAGTTTCATATTAAAGCAGATTTAAATGCCTTTGGATTTTGCATTGCTAATCATGATCTCAGCTGCTTCCACTATGCAATGACAATAATGAATAAACATGCTGTGCTTATGAAAAACTAGGACCTAACAAGCTGATCAATTGTTAATTCTTTAAAGTGACTAGAACGTGTCTTCACTATCAATAACTAAATCAGCTTCTGTTTGTGGGTCTAATGCACCACATACAGATCCTCCAGCCATCCTGACCCTTCCCTGTAATAATGCAATTATCATTTTGGTCAGTTTAAGGTGAACTTGAACAAGATTGTTTCACTGTGCCTTTAAAAAAAAAAAAAAGCAGCAAAAATTGTTTTGACATTTAAATAGAGAGGCTGAGCATTTGTTCATGGAGTATGCGGAGTTGGTGGTAGCATTCCATTAATAATATGCAATTATCTATTTGAAAAGCCATTTGTTCTATAATATCATTCGTAAATGTTACATATCCATACAGCTATTTCTGATAAAGAATCTAATCATTTTATTTCACCTCCTGCATTAGGCAGCAAAAATGAAAAAACAAAACAAAACACCCACTGCAACACATGTGAAGTGTCACATGTTTGTGCATGAACACTGCCGTTTAGTTTAATCCTCCATTTCAAGCAGACACGCAAATGCAATTAGTAAGACTCTATTGTGCAACCAAAACACAATGATACATAGTCTGAACATACTTATTAAACATAGCTGCCAACAGGTACCATCTGCAACAATTATAAGGCAAATATGACGTTCACTGCTGAAGGTCCAATTAAACGGGGAAACTACGTTCATCTTGAAAACTGCAAAAACCAACAGGTGCTAATTTCCACCCTCCGTGGCTTCTGTCGCTTCTATAAAAAGACTACGTAAATGCAGGTACCATGAATCCATCCAGCAAAGCAACACACAAGCTTGGTGTGTGATTGCAGAACAAAAATGTGATCCATAGCTTCTGGCCAAAAAAAAAAAAAAAATCGATAAAAGCTCAAAACCACCTCAAAGCTGTAGGTGAAGCTTTTTAAGCACTGAGCAATTAGAGGCCTGAGCCTGATCCCCTTACTTTCATGGGTAAAGTCAAGGCCCATGGGGGCAGAAGGCAGGCAAGAATCCTTTTGTCTGTGCACGCCTAACTGCTGTCACAGTCAACGGGCGTTGAATACACAGGGGATGCAGCATGAAGCACTAAAGGGGTGATTTCAATCATAAACAATTGTGTAGGCCTTTTAATTAAGCCATTTTTGTACATGCACGTGGAAGTGGTCACCGCCAATGGCACAGACCTGAAAAACGGATTCAGTGCATTGCCTACGTTCATTTGGGCATCCTCAATGCATTATCAGTAGGCTTGGCTTCCATCTGATCCTGTTAAGAGTTGAAAGTCAGCTAGCAAGCCATTGGAAAGAAAATTTCCCCCACATCTGCCACATGCGTTGACTCTAATATGCTTTGAAGGGGTTTTGAGGTGGAAGAATGAGGAATTGTTCCTGCCCAGGATAGGTGCGCAGGCTGATCTGAGGATGTTTCCTTTGTTTCCTCTTCCACTTATCAGCTGGCCGAGGTAAACTGTTATCCCCGTTTGATTATTTAATGCTGCAGGCAACCAGAACGGGCATATGTGCATACCAGGAATTACTGTTGCTGTGTGACTATCAGCAAGTTTGATTTTTGTGTGCTTAAGGCTTATTTTACTGTTAAATCTAAATGAAAGTCACAACGCATTTAAAACATGCACAGGAAGGCTTTATGGTAGAGGTGGTATTAGTTTATAAAGATCAGCTTACTGCCATTCATTTCTAAAATGTAATAACACTGATAACAATGGACACAGTACTGCCTGAGATGGGACATTCCCTGTATTCTTCCATAAAATAAAAAACTGCCCCCATGCACGCACACTAAAAGTCTTCAGTTATCTATCTCAAGTAAGTCTAAAACTTGAGAAGAGAAAGGCTCTTTCTCAAATAAGACTTCCCTGAACAGCCGACTTGCATCAGATTTTTAAAGATACATTTTTAGGAAAATATTTATGTTCTTTTAATGGCTCCTAGTTTGTGGCAATACATCCATAATTAAACAAAAGTCTAATAAATTATTTAGCACCACATTAAAAGACACTGCGTTGGATTGGGATCAGAATACTTTTTCATTTATTTCCCCGTTAGCACTGATAAAACCAAACTTAACAATTGGTAAATATTTCCATAGACTTAACTATTACCCTAATAACCCATCCTCTGAAAGACACTTTGGCTAATGCTCTACAAGTGTCAGACGCTCTCATCGGGCTCTCTCCAATGCTGCATGTTAGTGTAAAGTTTCAGAAATGCTGCATAATGAGTTGCCATAATGGATGCAATTTCAAGGGGACAAACACCCGAACGGCGTTTCTTCTGTATTCCAGCAAATCAAACTGCTTGCAGATTCAGTTGCCCAAGTACTTTTGTACGTACCTTCCTACGCGCACACACGCCAGTGCACATGCGCTTATATGCATGGTCTGTTTAGGTTTTATAGCAAGTCTCACACCTTAGCTGCCTTGCCGTAATTAAAGAGACACAAATTAACATCTCCAACAGTCCCTTCTACAACATTACTGCAAGTCCAACAGGCATTCAGGAGTCCTTTACCTGTCTTCATCCAGTTGAGAAAAGGACAAAGTCAGCCCCATAAATACCCTCTGTCTCCCCCCTTCAACCTATTCACCCACCTCTTCCCCATATGCCTATGGGACAGGCAGGAATGGCTGTGGCTGTAGGGCTTTGATTCACATGTCAAGACTCTGGTCCTCTACGGAGCAAGTCCCAGCCCCAGCCTCAAGGGCAAAACCAATGTCACCCACACCAGGTTGGCCAGCAGTTATCCTGCTTTCACTATTCAGTTAGAAGAGGATGGAAGGAAGAAGAGATCCACAGCTGCTGAAGCAGCTACATGTAGAAGTGCAACCAATTTCCCCTACCAGTCTACGTGTCAAGGTAGCACAGGAAACAACCTAAAGATTCAGGATGATCAAGGTGTGGGGGATGATCACCCTCCCACAGTTGTGGGGGAACACCTAGAGAGGCTAAATATCTACAAATCTGCAGGACCGGATCAACTACCCCAAGAGTGCTAAAAGAACTGGCCGAAACCATTGTGGTTTCGGCCACAATGGGCAAAGCTATTTGAAGACGCGTGGCATCATATGACCCCAGCAGTCTTTCCTGCCCAAGTGCACAGGGGGTGGGACAGGATGATCTGGCAAGGTCCCTTCCAACCCCTAACATCTATGAATCTATTGCGCCCATACTTGTCACCCCAGTGTCTGGAAACAGGGCTGCCAGACGCCGCACACAGGCCATCCCAGTGCTACCAACTTCATTTGAAAAGGCAGCAATGAAAGCATTCAAGTTGGCCCGTGCATCTCTCCTCCTGGTGAGCACAGCAGGCCGGGTCTCCCGGAGCGAAGGGGAGAGACACGCAGTGGTCTGTAGAGGTGGGGAAAGAAGGGACACAATGAAATTCAGGATGCATAATGGTTTGGAAGCAGGAGTCCTTTCAGGGGAAGCTGTGGGTGGCTTGGCTTCTCCAAGACCACTGCTGCCAAAGATCTGCATCAAGTTTTCATTTAAAAGGGTTGCACTTCCCTGGTAAAAATTATTCAACTTTCCTAGGCTCCTTCAATATAATAAAACTACATTCCATTCCATTTCTGAAGTCCGATATTTCTCTTCCGTCTCCAACATCATTAGCATGTTATAGTGGTTTAAATTAAAAAGGAAGCATTTATTTTAGCACCCTGATATCAGCTTGCTGCAATATAACATTTTAGCAACAGGAAAATATCCCAGCTTAGCATCATAAATTCAATACTGGAACAAGATAAATCCTTCCTATTAACACAAACTGCTGTACTTCACTGTATATATGCATGCACATCTACAACACATTTCTATTTACTGATCGGGCCACCATAAACACGCATAACTCTCATTGAATAATGGGAACACACGGATATTCAAGGACAACTAGAGCCTCCAGACTTAAAACAATCATCTCCCAATGCTACAATGGGATTTGCTAGCGCGACTCTGTGTGAAATCCCATTGACCCCAAAGGAACTCTGCACTCGTACGAAGGTCAGCATTGGTAGGATCTCACTGCAGACCCAGAGCCTAAAAATAACAGCATTCACAATAAGACAGATCATACAGCAAACAGGACGACAGCCCACTTACCCATCAATAACTTATACAAGTAGTGGATTAATACCTAGACCATATAAACCCCATGCATGCCCACAGAGGGTGGGACATCCTTCTATTTAATTACTAGATCACATTATCAAATTATTAGCATTTTTCGGGCAATGCAATGTTTGCCACAGAAATGCAGCTCAGCAGAAAATGCAAAATATGATTGGAAGGGGAAAACTTCTTTCGACATCCAGCGCAGCTGTGCCTGCCTACAATGGGTCTGAATTCAGTCCTCATTCTGAATGGACCTAAACACACAAAGGGCCAAATTTTCCGCTGGTTTACACCTCAGTCATACTGTGAAGCCTGTGTCAAAGGAAAATCTGGCCCATAGCCTGTGACATGTAGGGAGGTCTGGGTAGGTTAAACGATGCAAATGAGCCAGCGGTTTGCAATTCGTTTAAAGGAAATGCTAAAAGATCTTCTATTAGTTGGCTTATTCTTGCCTAGGGTCAATCTTACACTAGTCAGATGGGGAATTTTCTTCTTTTCCTGGATACAAAGGGTGGAATCAAATACTTAGTGTCACAGTTAAGAGCTAAATTTTCATCAGTCAGCATACCTTTTGAAGGTGTCAGCTACTCCCACAATCAACTTACCCAGCTGAGCACATATCCCTCCATGGAGCAGAACTATTACTATGGCAAATGATCAGACCTTGGATGGTGGGTGATGGCCCTGCAAGCAAAGGAGCTAAGCCCAGGCCTGGGGTGTTTTGACCACGTATTGTAATCAGATCCTTCCATCAGCCGTGTCGCATGCAAAAGCAAGTGGCTGCAATGCTGTGGCTTCTTTTATTTATTCTTCCTTGCAATATGTCAGGCCGCATGAGTTGCAGTGCACCTGCCATTTCGCACAAGGCAGAGAGAGACGTCCTTTGTACAGGCACCTTGTCCAGGGGAACACATTAAGGGAAAAAAGGACTAACCCCGAGGCTCTTTTGTCAGGGCTCTCTCCGCAGGCGTGTTTCAATTACAGCTACATTTTCCAAGAAAACAGGAGGGGCAACGGTTCACCTGAGTGACTCAAGACACTCCATTTCTCCTTCAGCTGTATGGGCTTCAATGGGGAAATGCCCATAAGTGCGGTGGTGGGGCAAGACATTAGGCCCCGAGCATATGGATTGTATAAAGCAACCACTTAAAAAGTGCTCAGTCTTGGAGATGTGGTTTGCAGAGATTTACAAAAAGCTGTAGCTCCTCTTGGCTTTTGTGAGATGCTTTCTGAACTGCAGAGACGCTTGGCTTGCAATGCTCCAGCCCAAAAACAAAGCCCAGAGTTTGCAAGGAGGCAGCCAAATCAGAGATGCTAGCTGGCCCTGGGAACACCCAGTACAGATTCTCACGATCCACGGCCTTTAAACCGAGGGCTTGGGTATAAATAGCACCCTGCCGGAGGATGAGGAAATGGGGGAGAAGGAGTACCCACATCTAAATGTAATTAAAGAGAGAACACCTCAAACAAAACAATTCACCCCCAAAAGATAAAATATCAGCCTAGTTCTAGATCAAGGCCATGATACTTTGTGCTAGGAGAACCCAAATCATTTGCTGACATTCAACCTATCTCCCACCAAATGCCTCATTAGTATGCATCTGCATCTGTATACGTATTAATCATGAACGGCATCAACCAAACCCTGCTCTTTTAACAAGTCCAAGCAACCCTGAGAGGTTCAGTCCTCACTCAAGCAAAATGGGAGCGCTGCCTGAGGCTGCAGGCTTTGCCCCGGGTTGAATTAACAGTGGCATTTCATAAGCACAGCTTTCACCAGTTGGTTACTGGTTCAAACTGGAGCTTGACATCTGCACGGTGACACTGGAGTAGGAAATGGTGCTGTGATACCACTTAGGGCTACCCTGGCAGCGATCGAGAGGGCCTGGAGACACAGCAACCTTCTCCTTGCTAGAAGGCAGAGACCGCTTCGAAGCGGGATTGAAACCTGTCTCATTCCCGTCCTGTAATCAGGACACTTTGACCCTCGAGACTGTCAGCCCAATACCTTTCACAAGCACTAAAAATTCACTCAAAATGTTGCCATATTAATTTACAACTGGAAGGCAAGAACTCCACGACCATATCATCTAAACGCAGGACAGTACATGCCAATATATTTCCCACAGATGAAAATCATTATAATTCTCTAGAGACTCTGTCTCACTGCAGTAACCCATGTCATTTCCGAGCTAGTAAAAATGTGCCACAGGATATCAAAAGACTGTAGCATTTTTCTAATTTTAATATTCCTCTAATCAAATAATGAGTTGTTTACTGCCTTCTAATTTAAAGGTAATTCATTACTTGCATCCTGTCATGTCTTATTGGCATCCAAGGCATAAGAAGCTTACACACTCCCGGGGCAAGCACTGCACTATTCCATATGGTTTGCTTGAACGCAATATGCGCTGTTACATATGCAATTTGCAAGGATCCAGGCATTCGGGGAGGGGGGAGAGTTAATAACTGCAAACAGTACAGTTTAAGTGCTGAATGTTAAAACCTTCTAGTGACTCAAAATATTTTTCAACATGCTCATTTCTTTTTAAATGCCTCTAGGAAATATGATATGTATAAACTAAGGAATGCAAGCGAGATCTGTGCAAATGGTGCTCAGGGTCCTCATAAAAGATTTTATCCAGCCTCAGCCAAGTGCTTCCATTGAACTTCAGTGACAGCTGAATCAGGTCCAAAATAATAATGCACCAGTAAGTTTAAGAAAGAGTGCTAAGTGACAAGAGAGCAAGTTATACAAAAGGTATGATGTGCATTACAAGAGCTGGAGCACAGCCAAGGAAGTCGGCTGCTATACTGCAAAAAGCCAGCAGAAACTGTTGAGGTTTTTAATTGTGCTACTGCAAGGCAGGAAAAAAAATATAAGGGCCCAGACCTGCAACTTCTTTTTGCATGAGTGGTTTTATTCACATGAATAATTCCACTTTGATCAATGAGGCTACTCATTGTAGGACCGTACCCACCCCGCTGACATTATTTGCTACCTGCAAATACTCTGCGTGCATGAACAGGACTGTCCAGATGACATTTCGGCACCATGTAGGTTGGTCTGAGAATGCTCCAGGTATTGAATATTCTGCCAATAACGCTCTGTGCAAACACCAGGTTTATTGAACACTAAAGTATTAGCTGTCAAACAGTCTCTTAACCAGCACTGAAATATGTGATCAACTTGGCCTTACGTATTTCCAACTTCAGGGATAGAAGCACGGCACTGAGAAAAGCAACTGGAACTTGTAGGAATCCCTCCACTCCCTCAAAACTTCTATTCATTAGGAACAAAACCCCCCACAGAATAATTAACTCAATTTAGATGACAGTTTTGGTCAAAACAGTCACCTGATTGGCTGTCAGTGATGTCATACCC
This sequence comes from Gavialis gangeticus, assembly GCF_001723915.1. Taxonomy (NCBI): domain Eukaryota; kingdom Metazoa; phylum Chordata; order Crocodylia; family Gavialidae; genus Gavialis; species Gavialis gangeticus. Next base: position 12,391,366 of record NW_017728997.1, on the reverse strand, counting down.
ATGCATTAATCCCCAGCCACCACAGTTTTAACACCATTCACATCACCACATCATACCCCTAGCAAAGCCCAGCCTAAGTCATACGGTGGACGACCGGAGCCGAAAATAAAAAGCGACCTGTTGAAACAGAGGCGATGTCACAGCTTTAAATGGTTATGCCCAATTTTATTTTGAGGGCAACGGGGTCAGCAAATCCTACATACAATGGCTATTGTCGTACCCCTGCTTTAAACAGAGCACATCCTCAGGATCTCCCATCTGATTATAAGAAGCCGGTACCCGGGGCTGAGCAAACAACTGCTCCAGGACATAAAACTATTGCAAAGGGAACCGTACCATTTGGCGTGTGAAAGCCGAAGGCGTCACAGGCGCATCCTGGGGGACAGCAGCAGCTTGGACATTTTTGCTCCTCAAACAGCCACAACAGAGCATCATTCATGCAGATCCCCCCCTGCACGTACGGGCTGCCAGGAACGCAACTCTCTGCGCTCGCTCCCGACACGGCTGCAACTCCCTGGGCTCCCCACACTGCATGCCAGGGACACTCCGGCCGCTCATCGGGGCCCAGGCAAGTCACCTGCGAAGACGTACTTCGAACCGCAGACAACGAGGGTTGCAAGGGACCTCCGGAGGTCGTCGCTAGTCCAAGCCCGGCACCATCACCCCAGCCAGAGCGCGTGTACAAACCCCGCCGTCGAGGTGGCTTCAAGTCCCTGTCAGGAAAAGCTCCAGCCCCCCTCAGCGCGGAGCCCCCCAGCACTAGGGGGGAGGGGAGGGGAGCGTTCCCCCAACGTGTCTATGCAAATCACGGAACGCGCCGGAGGGCCAATCAGTGCCCGGGCCGGAGCGCTGCCCTACCTGCCGCCTGCCTGCCAGCGCGCCCCGTCCGCCGAGCCGCCAGGCGCCGCGCC
>NW_017728997.1:12371356-12385098 GCF_001723915.1 Gavialis gangeticus | reverse complement strand
CATGTAGCCAGCAATACAGCCAGGCAGCATGGTGGAAAGCAACTCCTGCAGCTCTCTAAAGGTAAGCCTATGGGACAGAGATAGAAACAAATTGCAGGGGCTGAGGGGACACGCTGCGCGTCTCCCGAGATGCCTTTTTGTTCCTCGTCTCTTCTTGGGGCATTCCCGGAGTCCTGGTGAGAGAGGCAACGTGACTGGCTGCGGTGGGAAAGGGGCGCGTGGCGCTGCTCGGAGCAGAGCTTTTACCCAGGTAACCTAGCAGCTGCCCCTTATTTCAGCCTCAAGCATGGCTCGGGATGAAGCAGTTTCCTCAGCGAAAGGCCAGCCCCTAGCATCATCTGTCAAAAAGTCCTGGTAACTTGGTTGGAGATGCAGCAAGCCAGGGGGGTTGTACCACCCATCCCCTGGGCACAGGCGTGGTCCTGGCGTGCGCTACACCCCGCAGCGTTATTAATAAGTCTTCACATGTAGAAATGATAATTAAATGAAACTTAGTGGGCGGTTGTGTTTTACTGACTACGAAGGAAGCGACACTGGGACGAGCTAGTCAATGCTCAGGAAACCCGCTGTCTGGCCCCAGTCAACTCACTTTGCTGCTGTGCTTTCCTCTTACCCGAACGCAGCTGCCTATTAAAGCAGTCAGGCCTTACCCACCAGTGTACCGAAGCATTTCAGTGCAAGTTAGATGCCCTAATGCATCTTTGTACCTTCGTGGTACTTGTTGTTTGGGGGCAGAAATGATCTCCTACTATGTCAGAGGCTGCACAAGACAACAAGGATTTGCACTGCAACATCACGCAATGCAAAAATACTCCCCTCCCTTGTCCGGTGCTCTTGGTGCTGAGCTGTCTTCTCTTTCACACACTTCTGCGAAGTCCATCGACGGTCACTTCCGCTGAAATGCCCAGGTCCTTCCTTCATCACATACAGTTACAAAGTTATGAGGCTGCTAGAGCAGGTCGATGGTTTAGATCGCGTGTGCCACAAATTAGCCCGTACCCTCAAGAACCACTCTGATCCCCTTCCCCTGCCCAATCCGGCTCCCCCTCCTCCCCATTTAGATGACCTCGGGATGTGCTACATGGACCTTCATTTCTATGGCTAGCGAGGCTGCTGTGCAATTTGCTACTTCAGCTCATTGCTGCTTATTCACTGCCAGCCTGTGCTGCATCTGGATCTGTTGTCCAAAGTATAGTTAGAGCACTATGGTGATGTTCAACATTTGTAGGAGAGGACTTGAAAACTAATCCTACCTCTGACCAAAGCTCCCCTCCTGCTAACCTTCGAACCACAGATGTCTTGACCCATAGACCACCGAGCCGAACAGGGGTTTCCAATTTGCCTTGCAGAGCTATTTTCCAAGCGACTCAGGTAGTGTCTAAAATCCGCTTCGAACATGAAAATGCCAGACAGGTGCTCATTTGTTTCCAAATATTCAAAGATTAGCCAATTGTACTGTCAATCAAAGCACTCTGCGGGAGGGGTAGTACAACTCCCATTTTGCACGGGAGGAAATGAAGTCGAGGGATTCATGACTTAATCCCGCACCATTTAAATCTATCGGAGCTTCTCGGTTAGCTCCCACAACAGTAACATCAAGTCCTACGTGGCTTGCCCGGATGACCAAGCACACTTCTGCATGCAAAGCTAGTTCACACGAAGTGATGCAAAACAACCACTGCACAAGCAGTGTGGTCACACGGGAGTTCCCCCAGCATAGCTTCTTTTCCTTAAGTCCCTGCTTTCTCAAAGCAGGGCTTTGTTTCAAGGTAGACGCTTGGCCTTGTATGCAAACAGTCCCACAGGGTGTTGTTCTGCCAATGCACTCAGTATTGTGTAAAAATTCTGGGATTTTTCTGTGTCTTATGAGGTAGGCAAGGGGAGACACTGGAACTGTGGAACTTGGGGTCAAACTAAATAAATGCCAGGACCATTCTTCTAATAACAGGCATGTCGGTAAGGATTGCAACTCCAGGCCATGCCGTCCAAGTCCTGTGCTCAAATTCTCTCTCCCTGTTTCACAAGTCCTGCTCATTACTGCTAGAGGTCATGCCAACACGATTTGGCATTCAGTTTTGCAATTAGCAAATAAAAATAGGCTTGTACTCTCTGACACTCCACACATGATACTGATGCATTCAGGACTGTGTTACTCTCCTACTAAGATGAACCAGCATTTTAAAGCAAGGCATATGTTTTGCATCTTTGGAAGAGGAGAAACGTTACAAAGCTCGTTATTTTGAAATGTGTTTATCCATTTTTCCTTTGTTTTGTTTGCAAAACTGGGGGGTGCACAGTTTAAACAAACAGCTATTGTACAATTAAACATTGATTAAAGAAAAGAGTTCCATTTAAATTATTAAGTGGTGAGATAAAAAGCATCTCCTCTCTTTTGTACGCTACTTTATTCAGAAGTCAAACTTCTGTAGTCTCACAGAATGCTAATGAATAGCATAATAATGCACAAGGGCAAGAGGGGGCTGATTAATTAAAAACAGAGGCCCGAAATCAAAGGGCTTGAAATATACTTACAAAAATAATTCAATTATATATTACAAGCCTACGATAATCAAGACACATCTCCCAGTTCTATTCATGGTTGTGCCCCAGTTCAACATCCAAACTGGTTTGCTTGTATACAGGCATCACTAATTGGGACTTTTGTGTGCAATGTTTCGAATAAAAAGACAAGAACAACTTACACTCAGGTCTCATTCTCATACTTTCAACGTGGCTACACTTAACTATGTTCACAGCTTAATTTCTGCGCAATAGTTGCACACTCACTGCTGTAGGAATGAATCAGTCGAGACTCCACACTCACTCAGTTGGCTTCATCACAAACCCATCTCACATCTCTCTGCCGGGTTTCAGCTCTTCCTCATATTCCAAGCACTCCTTCTTTACAGCCTTTCCCAAGCCAATAAGCCCATGCTGTGCGCTCAGTCTTTCTTCTTTTGAGCGTGTCCTACCCCACAATTATAGCTAAAGAAACTATAAGAACTTAAGAACTATGTGTCTAGTGATAATATGACAATGCGTTAATAAATTATCTTCTTTAGTAAGTGAGACTCTGAAGTCTTTATGCAATCAAGAAAGCACTGTATACATACAGCCTGTAGTTGCCCGTGGCTGCAGTTTTGTAGGAGGATTCAATTCTTCCTTGTCAGAAACCCAACGTAAAATCACAGTGCACAGTCATAAGTCCCCAAAATAGGACTTGCTTTGAGTGAGAGAGAACAAAAGAAGAGAGCAGCAGGCTCTACAATGAAGACCTCCAACTAAAAGTACCTAAATTCTTGTGTTCCTACAGACTTTGTTGACAAATGCTATCTAAAGATGGAGACAGACAGTAAATAGACAGTGTGAATTAGACTGCCATTAAAAGCAATGGGCTATTCTTGAGGGGCAGAAAGAAATTGTGGAAGATTTAATGGTGGGCAACATAAACTGCTTGGGTCAAAGTGAGCAGGGTGAGGAGAACGCCTAGGTTAGGAGTCCTTAAGCAGATTTGAAGCCTGGGGAGGGACAGCGTGTTGAAGACAGTTGCGAGGAAGGTTTTAGATAAAAAAAAAAAAAAAAAGGAAAAGATAAACATTTTGATCTTGTTCAATGTGCTCACAGGGGGTCCGAGGGGAATCTGTATGCATGTGTCTAACACAGCACTGGTTCAGTAAAATAACAATACTTAGTCCTAAAAGAGGACTCCATGGAGACCGCTATAAACAATGCAAGCAATAGGCAGCAGGTCACCCTCATCATCAATGCTGAAGTCAAGGTAAGACCTAAGGAAGCTCAAGTGCCGCGCATTGCATCTCCAAGGACATTGTCTAGATCCGTCTAAGGAATTTCCCAGAACTCTAAAAAAAAAGGTGACAGCCACAAAAGACATTGCCAGGTGTTATGCCCAAAGAGCACACGGACCCTGCATCCAATCAATAAGCAATGAAATAATCACATCCACTTTTTGGGAGAAGACAAAAAGAAATGTGGTCATGACCACTTGTGCTTACTGCAGAGCTGGAGGGACAGCATTAAGCCCACCATCCTGGCCAAACTCCAACTTGACCAGTGCCTACCTCCGCTCCCCTGGGATGCGTGGAGCTCTCCCTAACTGTTCCTGGTCTTGCCAGTGCTTTCATCCTGGAGACAGCTGAATTTCAATAGGGGAGAAAACATTTCTGGCTATTCAGGTTTGTGAAATGCTTTGCAAAAGAAGGCCCTGTTTAAATAACTGGACCATCAGGGGTGCGGCCATGAATGGGTGGAGGAGGGAGAATGTCTCCACTCCCTTTCTGAACTCTTCAGGAAGTCTGCAGGTGTGTAAGTGGTGTGCCCCCCATTAGGCATGTAACTAGGTCAACTCTGGACAGCAATGGGTGTGAAGGCTCACATGCACACTCCATTTACCTAACCCTGTGCCCAAAGGTGACACAGAGCTGTGTATCAGACGTCACCTGTCTGCCAGTCAGGTGCCTATTGACTTGCAATCTTAAATGGATAAACCATAAAAAAACACTGCTTGAGCCCAGGCGGTGGGATAGTTCTTCTGTATTGCACAGCAAAAAGAATACAATAGGACAGCACAGGTCAGAATACCATCAAACACTCAAATCCCCAAGAAGGTCAGGGTCAAGTTTTTCCAAACTGCAGGCCTCAATTAAAATGAAGGTTATGACTTCAACAGATGGGCTCCATTTAGTGATATCCCAGCTAATAGGCTCAGTGCAGTTAAAAAAAAAAAATTAAAAATCTGTTTTTGGCAATTTAAAAAAAAAGATGGCAGCAAACCTGCATTTTAAAATTTTCCTCCACTGTAGGTCTGATATAATTCTGCATTCAAAAATTAACATCTCGAAGTAGTTCATTTACTAAAAATAGAGATCTACTTCAACTTGCAAAAATGCATATCTTTTCCAAAAAACAAAAAAACAAAATCTCGATCTAAAAGAGGATAAGTTAAGGTAGGAAGGACTTTAGCACCGAAGAGCACAGAAGCAGAGGGCCAACTAGTTCCATTGTTCTAAAGGAAACTTCAGCTGTCACAGCTTTGGAAAATGCTGATGTATAATACAACCTTAATTAGTTTTCCAGGAGTAGTAGGAAAAAGAAATAGCCAGTTCCAAAAAGGATCTTAGCTCTATGTGAGCCCGTATTTCTAATGTTTCATCATCAGGTTCTACAATGAAATGCACTGGTAAGTACTCAAGTGACATCCAATTGAAGAAAAAAAAAACACATTAAAGCGCAGTAACGAAAGCAGGGAAAGTCACCTGTAACAAATATCTTGCTTCAACACAGATCAGGCCTCCTTCACTTGGCTCACAACAGAAACAGTTCCTCTGACGTCCAGGGGACTACTGGCCTTCAGTCTTTACCTGGCTTCAACCACATCCTGACAATCTGAACATGAAACATATTTTCTTAAGCATGTCATTGCCCAGCTAGGTTGTGTGAGTGACAAAGGATTCACCCTGATTTCCCCCAATATAAAAACCACGTGCAATCCGACAAGCTCATCTCCCATCGTTTCACAGCTCTAGTAAGGTGTACAACTTTTCCTAACTCAAGCTCTATTGCTAGCCGGTTGAATACTCTGAGAACTTGCTACTTCTTTCAACCAATAAATAAAGGCACACAATGCAAAGAGAAAGCAACATTCATTTTCTCCTTTGGTTCATGAAGGTCAGTCGTGCCACCTGGCATACTGGCACAGGTTGTGCATGCCTGTGTTCAGACACTGATGCCCAAATGCATTGCATGGTATCCCTGTCCACTTGGAAGAGGAGTAACCAATATACTGACACCATGCCCCAGCCCTATATTTTCTGCGCCCAGCGTGCACGTGTGACACTGGCTCATTACATGTGTCAATGCAGGATGCTGAACTCTCCCCTGGCCCATCTCAGTAAGACATTAATCAGAATCCATCTGTTTCCTCTTCATCCCACACAACATCATTACAACTAAACCAAAGATTGCAGGATTCTCATCTTGGGTCTCTCCCCGGCCCCTCCCAACCTCCCATACCAGTTTTGGTGTTTTCCTAACCGAATGAATAAAGCTGCTTCATTTAAGTGAGATTAGAAACAATCTTCCTTCCCGCAGGGAAAAACATAATGACTGTGAGCAGAGGGGCCAAAGGCTGCTTTCTGGTGTAAATCCAGAGAACCCCCACTGAAGCAAATAAGAGTTCATTTGGGTTGACTCTGGAGCCACTAGGAGCAGACTCTGGACTTTAAATCTTTAAATCTGTGCTTCTGGTGGCTGAAATCCAGGTAAGAGAAGGGAGATGGAGTGATGCAAACTGATCACAGCACAAATCAGCTGATCAATGATCATCTTACCCAGACCTACACTCACTGGGACGCCCATCCCTCCCTGGGATCTGTAGGCACTGTTAGACTAATAGTGCTTTCCATGCATGCAACTCTTAAATAGTCATATCTGGTTACCAAAGGTTTTTCTAAATAGTCCTGACATAGCCCTTCCCTGGATTTAGCATATTGCACAGGGCTCTGTGCCTGCCTGCCTGTCCACCCTTTTCCTGGTGGCAGCAAGTGCAAGGCACAAGCAGCAGTATGGGGACCCATTTCCTCTCCAGAAATGGCAAAGACCACCCCCTGCCCCAAGCCCAAGCCTGCATGGAGTAGCAGATCTGAGGTTTAAGTCCCCATTCAGATGCCTGGTGGGATTCACACCTCTCAACAGTGTTGTTCCCAGACTCTGGCAGATATTCTGCGTCAGCACGCAAGAGCCACATGTACAGTCATGAGGCCTGGAGACTTACTTTTCAACAAGAGCTGAGGTCCCGCTGTAATCACAGGACTGCAGGAGAAAGGCGGATGCAGTCTATGCCTTCGGTCCAGCCCTGGTGCATCTACACGGTGCATACTATGAACAGTTCTGGATGTCTCATTGCCTAAAAGATGTGGACATGAGAGAGGTCAACATAAAAGAAGAGATGAAACTTGTACAAAATTAACTAGAGCTTTTTATAGATATTTCAAATTAAATAGAAAAATTATCAGACCATCTGTGGGAATCTCCATCCTTGGAAGTTTTCAAGAGCAGGGTGGACAGCCACTTGACTGGGGTGGATTTAGTCAGGGATGATCCTGCCTTGAGCAGGAGCTGGACTGCATGACCCTGTGAGGTCCCTTCCAGCCCTACTTTCCTATGATCCTATCATATAACATGGCCAATGTACACCAGCAACTATTAACCATTCTTTGATATCTTCTCTACCAAGGGCTGAGCTGTGCTATAAAGACAGAGCATACAGCTGTGCCATTTTAGGTTTCTGTCTAGGTTTTCCTATCACTGTAGTATCCACATGCCTTTTGCAAGAAGGGCAAGACTGAAAGCTATTTGCTCCAGTTATCATGGGACTGTGAGGGTCAGGGGTAGTAAAAGTTATACTTAATTAATCTGGCTTTGATGATTTTTGTTTCGTAGACATATTGCTTTTGTTTGTTATTCATATTTACATCACAGGCAGAGTACGGTGGCTCCCATATCTAAGTTTGCCAAATGCTCTCCATTAAAATCTTCTGCTATAAATATTACAAACAACCCCACGTTATACAATGCCCATACCTATCCATACACTTACAGCCAAACATTGCCAGAAAAGTAACTAGTGATTGTGGATATTCATCTTAAGACACCTTAGATGTGACTAACGTTCAAAAATTGGGTTTTGAACATCATGTCCTATTATGTGGCCAGGAGTTGAAACCCCAGAATTGAGGTATTCAGGCTAACTAGTCACTTCTGAAATCTTGGACATGGACAAACATAAATATGAAACATCTGATTTGTACTTGTGTTTTGCATCTTGATGTTACAGAACCCATGGGGATTTTCAAAAGGCACCTGGGTGAATTAGAAGTACAAAGCCTACTGATGCACTGCACAGTACATTTCTGTTATCTGCATTCACCACATTTAGCAACAAGAGTTAATTTATTAGAAAAGGGTAAAGAAGAAAAGATATAGCCCAAGATTTCTGGAAGGGGTTGACAGAAAGACGATTCTTTCATGTTCCAGAAGTGAAGAACGTGTGCTACGACACAGCGTGAACAGTAAGGATTTCCACACAACGGGAATTTAAGCGGGGTTGTGTGTTGTATGCAACCTACTCTATGCGGCTGTGATTTAAACACAGATGAACGACTAGCTGGCAGGCCAATCAGTTACATGGATCCCATTCTTCTCATTTAACCACTTCTCAAGGACGTCTCTACCTTTGGGTTTGTGACACCAGCGCAGAACAAAATAGATTATTTTTTAAAGTAAATGAAGCTGAGAAACACCTGCTTTCAATTTGCAAACTGCTCACAAGAGCCATGGGTTTGTCTCAGCTGGTGCTCATCAGTGTTGCTATGAGAGAGGAGGGGTCTTTGCCCCAGGGCACCTTTTGTTTGATGGGCACCGAGCTTCTTTTCACCTACATTAGTTGCAGAGCCCTCCCGTCGGATTTACTGGACCCTGTTCAAGCTGCATGCCCGCAAAAGGGCGCATGCTCACAGCAAGGCAGCACCCTGCCCCTCGCTTACTCAGACTGCCTCAGGATTTATGCCCCATCTCAAGGAAAATCATAGAAAATTAGGGCTGGGAAGGGACCTCAGGAGGTCACATCTAGCCTAACCCCCTGCTCAAAACAAGACCATCCCCAAGTAGATCATGCCAGCCAAGGCTTTGTCTAGCTGGGTCTTAAAATCCATGCACACCATCACTGGTGCCTACCCTCGAGCCACGATTGCTAGTGTCTAAACCACTGCAAAAGTTCAGCCTCCTCACAGACTTCCATCCCCCTCCCAGCATCTCTGATACCCCCTTTCTCCGGTTCATTGCCAAAAGGGTTTTCCAAGACAGGAATGAAGGACTGAATTATTCACAGACCACGGTTTGAGACAGGGACGTTCAGAGTGAACTATCAGAACAAAAAAACATTTCCCAGAAGATCTAACCTCGCTGCTCAAAACATAAAGGTTATTATGCGGAGTCCTGGAGGAGAGAATTGTTTTAATACCTTCCTTCAGTATCTAAAATGATACAGTAAGCCATTACTGGCTACGGATATAACATATCCAGAGTGTACTGCTCTATAGATCTAAGCATTTGTGGAAAGTTTTCAAAGCCATTGTTGCCCATTTTTGCACATTAAAACCCACTAAGAGATTTATTTACAACATTAAATCATTTCTTAGCTCTCTGGCTGGATTTTTAACTATTAAAATATTCATCACACACTCCAAGTACCTTAATGCTGAGTGGGTTTTTTTTTTTTAACAACCTTTTAAAGGAATAGCTTCTTTAAAATACCTTCAAATGAAGATATCAGTCTTAAAGAGGCTGAAAAGAAAAGAGCTCATTGTAAAACACCTAGGAGACAAACAACACATTAGTCACTGAAGAGACCGATCAGAGATCCACTCATTAAAAATGGATATATATCGCAGCTATCGCAGTCAGGAAGACTGTGCACAAGAAACTGCTCAGCATGGAAAGAGAGAACTTTTTTTCCCAGTATTAAAAGTGCAAGCTTTGCAAGCTGGCAAGGGTACGCACAATTTTCCAGCGTCGGGAACCCTAAAAAAATCAGCCAGTGTGAGAGCGATGCCTTTGCCAAACTCCCCTTAAACTTGCCCTCGCTGCATGCGGTATTTCCGTGGGCATCTGACAATACAAAGAGCTGGTGCCCAAATCCTGGTCTCTTTTGAACATCTAGCTCAACTGGTTAGCAGCGCACTTTGTGACTGCTAAATGAGGTGCCGCAGCAGCGATGGCAGAGATGGCCGTTTCCAGGCCCAGAATGATGAGCCCCGCCAACCGGCCCTGCCTCAGCTGGCAGGAGGCACAATGAATGCCCATCCTGGCACTGGCAGGGCCCTTTAAGGAGGGAGGGAACGTCTTCAGATGCTTTCTGAGCAAGAGCAATGAGAGCACAGCTTAGAAAAAAAGCTCTTCTTTCTCCCTAAATCCTTCTCAGGTTGTCTGAGCATGTTGGCGTGGCATCCGCCCAAGTCACAGCTGCATAAATGGTATTTAAGACCTGGTTTGGCTATTAGTGGATTGTCACAGTTGGGGGTGACCATCACACAGCCATAACATGTCCCCTCAAGGTATGCATCACATTACCCTGCGATGGTGAAGGGGACAAGGGACATGTGCCAGGTCTTTAGCTCTGGGGGTAAAGGCTTCAAGTTGAGCCTTGGAAGGCCTCCTCTCCTCTCGCCGTCCGGAGCACCGCGTGCCATGGCAGCAGGGCTTTTGGCACTGGCAGAGGTGTGCTGCTTGGATCAGTTTCAAGGTAATTTGCATCATCACAGATCCTCACAAGAGGTAAGAGGCTCATACCAGCTATGAACGGGCTGCCCAGAGGAGTTTTCCATCTGTTGACTTCTCTGCAAAATCCTATGAAATATGAACTTTCATTTCGACCCAGGACTTTTACAAACTTTTCTCCAATGCCTGATGAAGGGTGTTTGTGACCGAAAACTCGCAATTAAAGATTTTTTTTTTTGCAAAAATCTTGTTGGTCTGATAAAAGACATCACCTCTACTACGAGCCCCGATTGCCTTACGGATGCTACCACCACTATGGTAGCTGCAGCAACGCCACCAGTAAGCTGGCCTACGTGCTAGCCTTTCGCTGCTCAGCCAGAATATCTCCGCTGACCCTGATGAAAACCAGCAAACCCTGTCTGAGAGCGAGTCCCAGGGATTACATTTTCCTCCCATCAGCCAGAATCGAAACCCAGACTTTCTGTTGTCCTGTAACGTGCCCAGGATGAATAGGTCAGGAACCCTGCTGTCTTAAGAAAGATCTCAAGAAAGAAGCAAAGACTTAGATGTCACCATCTTTGGGGCTTCCAGTCAAAGGAGCTTCCACACCTGGTGCAATGAAATTTTTCATTCTGGAAACCTGCACATGTGGTTAAAATAGTTTGACAGGTGCGACGGCTAACTCACGCCATTCCCTCCTCTCTGAAAACCGAGTTTCTTTGGCTTTAAGAACGCTTCTGTTCATCTGAAGAGAAGCCAATACGTCCTCATCAAATGCTTGCCTGTTTTTACACACCGAGCCAAATTCATTTCTGGAAACGTGGAAATGTGGGGTATTACATTGAGTCATACACACACGGCGTCTTCCACCTCTTTACATCACTGATAACTTGTGCAAGCAAAGTGACGCTTCCACCTTTCTCCTCTCTTGTTTCTATTTAAGGAGGAGGAGGACTCAAAGGAGAAGGTCAGAGGCGAAAAAGAAGAAGGATGAGTATCACATACTCCTCTAAGTGTTCGTGTGGGACAAGGCTAGGAAATAGTTCTAGGAAATTTCATACAACCTTGTATTTCACGGCCATGTCACTATTTAAGGAAAGGGGCAAGGGGTATTTTTTGCATATTTTTGTTCTCTCCACACTTAAATGTAAATAGAGGAGACCACCCCCCCCAGGGCAGGGGGTTGGACTTGATGACCTACTGAGGTCCCATCTGACCCTAACATCTATGAATCTATGAGAGATCTCCTCCAGTTATTTTGTACAATTGTAATTTCAAAGTTATGTATATTATGTGGCAAAATGTGCATTGGTCTCAAATGATTCCCCCATATGGAAACGTCATCTGTTCCATTCTAGGCATTTGCGTTCAATGAACAAGCAGCAGCAGAGTTTTATATGTAAGGAATCGATCACAGCTTTCTTTTAGGCATGAAACTTTGTACCAAATATCCAATAATATTTAAAGGATCAAGGGAAAGTGCAAAAAAGGTGTTTTTATTGCCTGCAATAAAGAGGTATATTGTCCTTGAAGTCACTGGATTTTCAAAGCCAACTTTTCCAACCCCTAAGTAGCCGTGCTGTTCCTAGATTGTAAGGCTGGAAGGGACCTTGGAAGATCATCGGGTCCAGCCCCCTGCACCAGGCTGTGGTAGGTCTTTTTTATTATTTTAAACATACTACACATTATTCAAAGAATTTAACGTGGTGATTAAACAATTCTGGTTGCTTCAAAAAATATACATTTTTCCTTTTTATTTAATTTGTAACTGACACCAAATTAGCCGAAACTAATTCCAAATCCAAGAGTCCAGACCCATAAGTGGCCCTACTACTAGCAAACATCCTCCACCCACACCTGGGGCTTCAGCTGTTTCCAAAATCTTTGGTGGGTGTGCTACTTGCAGGCCCAAGCCCAGAGGTTTGGGGTTCAGATGCCCTTGAGTTTTGCTTGCCCTCGGCCATAAGACCCTTGGAACAAGCAAGGGAGGAGACATATATTTTTCATTGCCCCTTTTATTTTCTATGAATTCTTTGATTTTCTTTCAGTGTTGGTCATCACACTAGAGAGCATTACCCTGTCACACTCTTCAATTACATTGGCATTATCTTTTAATTAACCCAGGTTGCTTAATGTTTTTAGTACAATCAACAGATGTGGTCATTCCATAATCACCTATTTGTGCAACACTGTTAATACCAGCAGAATAAAACCTGAGAACCCTTCAGCCTGCGGGAGTCTCAGTAAGGGCAAAGATCAGGCTATTGCATTTAGCATGCTTTCCATGTGCAACTCCAGTGGCATTGAGCAGCAATTGCAGTTAGCAGGTGTCCTGTGCGTATTTTAATTGTTAGTGTATGCTGTTTCATGTGCAACAACCCTGCCTCTGTAACAGTATTAGAATTCAGTGGCATGATCATAAACTGATCTCAGGCTGTATCACATCGTCTTCGCTGAATGACTCCACAGCTCTCCGCCCTCTGGGTGAAATTCAACCCCGTGACAAGTTTTGCAAAGCAAGATGCAGATCTGGGTAGCTCATAGCCCAGGGGTAGGCAAAATGCGGCCCGCCAGGCCGTTCTATCCAGCCTGCGAAACCCCTAAAAAATTTAGAAAGTTAATATTTATCTGCCCCTGGCTGCCTGTCATGCGGCTCTCGAAGGCTCGCCAAAACTCAGTAAGCAGCCCTCCGCCTGAAATAATTGCCCGCCCCTGTAATAGTCAGAAGACTTCATGTAGTTGCTGTTACGTGATGGACCTAGAACCAAGTTCAGGTACAAACAGAGTACAGGGTTAAACACAGGCAAACGTTTGCAGAACAGCAGCTTTAAAGTGAAAGCTCTTTGAAACCAGGTGCGCGCGCGCGCGTGCGTGCGTGCGTGTGTGTGTGTCACATGAGCCTTGCAAAATGGGCTGGTCCTACTCACTACTACCATCACAATTGCAATATTTTTCCTTAGAAATCCTAAATAACACATTTTTCATAACAAGACCCATGTCCTGCAGAGACATCAGGCTGTTTTCTCCCAGGGCTTTCTTCAGAGGCATGAAACCTCAGCATCAGCAGTAGCAGACTGTACATCCTCTTGAAGTTCTGCCAAAACCTTTGTTTAGGGGCTAGACAAAGGGGAAAAATATCAAAATGAAGGGGCAGAGACCTTGCTTCATCTGTAAAAACAAGAACAAAATCTTATTCCGGAGAGACTTCGACCATGAACTGATCTGCATTGCAGCTGGATGAACATTAAATAAAATCTGACCGAGTTGACTCATTTTAAGCTTAAAGCAGTTCAAACACATGCAGGTGAATCCAAGATCCTGGGACATAGTTGCAGTGACTTATGTGGGACTTAGACCCAGTCCCTCATAGTCAGTGGCCTCCATTCTGAGAACAGCGACTATATTTTAATTAATACAGTTATTATATGGTATCAGTTAGTGAGGTTGCC
>NW_017728997.1:12358292-12366356 GCF_001723915.1 Gavialis gangeticus | reverse complement strand
TTTTAATTAATACAGTTATTATATGGTATCAGTTAGTGAGGTTGCCTAATCAGTAAAATAAGGAGCATTCTTATTGTACCTGTTCCAAATCAACAAAGACTCTCCCTTCCTCATAGCTTTGTATTACTAGACCAATTGCTAGAGGATATAAGCCACAAAATTTACCTTAAAAATGTGGGCAAAGAGAACAAAGACTTGTCAGACAAAATACAAAATAAGCAGTTCTGCTTTAAAAACTCGAAACCTCCCTCAAAATATCAATATATGCAAATACATCCTCTCTCTCATTCCCGTGCTGCGGTACAGTTGTGATAGGGGTACTTTCCTAAAAAAAAAAAAAAAAAATACAAGCGAAATAAGAGGAGAGCGAGCGAGAAGTGTAATTTCAAACGAAATTATCTTGCATGACTACCAAAGCATCTGCAATAGATTTGTTGCAACACACTGCAGGAGATGGCAATCTTCGTATCTATTGCTTGGTAAATAATTTATGCTACCACAAGTGTCATTACATCCCCAGCCCTTTCTGTTCTTTGTACTGCCACTGAGAGATCGAGGGATAAAGCCTCTCTGTAGTTGCTCATGGTTTAAGCGACTAGCTAGATCTGCCAAAAATGCAGGAAAACTCCCAGCACTGTCCAGTGTTATCACATCCTGTACTGAATTTCTACCAAGACTTAAAACTTAAGAGTCCCAACACTGAAATTCAGCCCTATGATAATACCCCCAAGCACCTTTTATAAAGCATTTGACAAGCTGCTTCTATGCAGAAATATCAGCTCTCCTCCTTAACCAAGTGTCTCCCTACATCTCTAGAGCTGCAAAATCCCTTGGCAAGGGAGAGTCGGGGGAGAGAGAACACGGCTATGAATTATTTGGCAGTTTTCAAACCTACCAGTCCAGAGGAAAACATCTGCTCTCACCTTCCCTCCCAGACCAGTTTGGCAAGGGAATCTGGCTTTAGCCAAGGATAGTGGAGTTGTGTGCCCGCATGCAGTTCAACACTCAAAAGTTTGCCCATCTCTCAGAGCATCTCCAGGCTTCATTTTGATCAGTAAAAGAGATAGACGAGTCTCTCGACCTGCAAGTTTGAAGGAGTCCGTGGATGGGAAGGTCCAGCCCAAGAGTCAATGACGGACAACTAGATGACGGGCAGGTGAACTAGAAGCGAGGAAAAGTGTGAAAGTGGGAACCCTTACAAGAATGCTGCTGGTCCCTAGTTTGGAAGATGGAGGGGGGGGTGGAGATGAGTCCAAATACGAGTCAATACACATCTTTTTTCTATTGTGGGATGAGCTAAAAGAAAGGGGTGGGATCCCCAAAGGGAAAGCAGATGGAGGGTCCGGAAAGGAGAGGACAGCGCATTTAAACGAGAAGCTGGGAGAAAGCAAAAAGGAGGTGCTGGGGGGTCGTGTGGTCTGATGGGCACATGCTAGAGGTAGGAGCAGCGCAAAGCATCTGCAGTAGTAGTAAAACAAGACAGGGCAGAATTAGCAGTGGAACTGGAAGAGGGACAGTGCGAGTTCATGGGTACTTTGCAGGAAAAGTCATCGATCAATATGTCAGAGCAAGGAACTAGATAAAAATGGGCACATGGGGAAGAAGCAACACGCATGGCTGGGATGATGTAGATGAGGCTGGTCCTGCTTGGAGCAGGGGGCTGGGCTAGATGTGACCTCCTGAGCTCCCTTCCAACCCTCATTGTCTATGAGTCTATGTTTCTACATGCACATGCCTGCATATTAAAGAAAGAAAATGACGTGTTGCTACATAAAGTCATCATGAGGCGAGTTGGATTACAGGGTGTTAGGTACATGGCAGTAACCTGCCTGCGTGCACACTTATGCTGTGCCCCCCCGGGAAGGTGAGCTTAGCCACCTCCCATCTACCACAAGATAGGTGCCACAAAGATAGCTGCCCTGTAGCACCCGATGCACTCTCCGATTATACCCCAGGCTGCCTTACACTAGTTCACCTGCATGGGCACACCCCTTAGACCTTTAAAATGATGTGCACGAGAAAGCCTGGCATTGAAAAGACCTCAGTGTAGCAGGCATTGCTGAAAGACAGGTGAATGTCAGATAATAATGAGGTGGTGCAGCATCTGGGTCTGAGCTGGGCAGAAAAGGTTGATCAATTTGGGGATAAAGAGCAAATCATAGCTGAGAGGGCTGATAGGATCCAACAGGAAATTTCCAAATAGGAGAGAATCATACAGTGCACCTCAAATCCTAAGAATGCAAATGGGGTTTGCTACTAACACCTGCATCGGGAGGAGAGACATGGTGCAGAATGGTCTAAACAGTGCTCAGGAGCAGTTCATATTCATAAAGCAGTGACAATGGGTGACTTCCTGCTACATTTATGAAAACATTAAAAAAAAGTTGATGAACATTTGTTATGGGGAAATAATATGGTCCTGTAAAGGAAGGTCAGGTCCATCCAGTGTGGAATTCCATCAATGAATCCCCAAAACAGCTGATAAGAAGGTGGGATGTTAAGCCTTGGACAAAAGTGATAGATAGATAGATAGATAGATAGATAGATAGATAGATAGATAGATAGATCGATCTTATGACCTACATGGAATTCTTTATGAAAGCCCCACTTAAGTCACAGAAAAATATCTACTGACTTTGTGGGATTTCATTCAGTGCATTCATCTCTGGTCCCTCCATATTAAAAATGCAAAGAGAGGAGAGGTGCGGTGGGGGGGGAAGTGGAAGAGACTACAACAGTCTGTATTAGTTTGGAAAGAGACAAGGAAGCAGCGATGGAGCCAAACTGTAAAACAATGTGCAATATGATTTGTAGAACATTTAATAGGAAACAAGGGACGCTGGAAGAAGACTAAAAGCAACAAGTATGCTGCTAACTGAAAGACATGCATAGGGAAGAAACAACACAGAGCACAATCAACCTGAAGAACTTATGGGCAAAACATCGGCATCCAGAAGCACAGCATCACTCAAATCGTAACATCATAGACAATGAGGGTCGGCAGGGACCTCAGGGGGTCTCATCTAGTCCAACCCCCTGCTCCAAGCAGGACCAGCCCCAACTACATCATCCCAGCCAAGGCTTGGTCTATCTGGATCTTAAAAACCTCCAAGGATGGAGAGTCCACCACCTCTCTGGGTGACCTGTTCCAGTGTTTTACTGGCCTCCTGAGAAAGTTTTTTCCTAATATCTAACCTAAACTTCCCTTGCTGCAGATAGGGATTAACGCCTTCAAAGATTATGACCACATCCACAGTTCATTTAGATGAGTTAAAAAAAAAAATAAGAAAGATGAAAACCCTCATAATTCAGGACAGTGTGTGAATTAGGCTGTGAACAGCGATCTGATTGTGTCCTTTAGTTAAGGACCACTGCAAGTCCCATGGCCCTGACAGAGTACATTCTCAAAATGGGCTCCTTAAAATGCTGTTAGTGGAGAAGGTGAAGGATACCGATTGTGCGGAGACGGCGTACAAATACAGAGAACAAGTAAACATCCTAGCACGAGGGGGCTTATGGCAAAATCCCCAAGACAAAACATTAACTCACATTTGCATTTCAGTAAAGACATATGGTCTTGTGGAGGCCTGGATCAGTGGAACGAGAGAGAGGCTCAATTGCTCTCCTAAGTCCCTTCTGCAAGAAGATCGAGGTCCCAAGACATATGGGGATTTGGTACTTTCTGCCACCATCTCTGAAGAAAGAACACAACATACTCCACTGATGATGTTGCAGGCATGGAACCAATATCAAAGGCTTTGATAAATAAAACACAAGTTAAATCAAATGACCAGAAAGCTGTCAATTTTTTAATTTTTATTTTTTAAATCCCAGGCTCTGTCATGGATCCTTAACTTCAAAAGAAAGCATTATGGTTATTAAGAAAGTAATGATTGATTTATTCCATAACATTCAGAAATGCATTCTTTGAAGCCTGTATTAAAAGGTCTAAAATTCCCAAATTTTACTTTGGGTTGAATGTTAAAAAAAAGCGGAAGAGATAGTATCAAAGGCAGTTTTGTAGCCAAGGGCATTGGAAGGAGACATAGAGCATCCATGTTCCTCTTGATTTACTTAGCAGTATTTTAATGAATATGGCACCAGATTTATTTTGCAGGTCTCTCTCATCAAGGAAAGAGTAGTAGCATGAACATTTGAGATCCGGTTTGAAGACTCTGCTAGCTGTTACATGCATATCTTACGGCATTTTCACACAGAGCTTCAAGAAAGAGAGAGACATACATTTGGCATTCGTTCAAGCACCGAACCCACTGAAGAATTCAAATGGCTGTACGGCTCTCATGCCTTGAAGTGTACAGATGCATTTTTCAGCTGTAATTCTTTCTGGTGACAATTATCCAAATTAGGAATTAATGACAACACGGAATATACTCTGTCCTCCGGGAACACCTTCCCTCACCGATTCCCACGGCCCTTGATAAGCGTTACTGCCGTCAGCTTCCAGCCACTCTGGTGCTGCAAGCTTGGCTAGTTTTGCAGAGGAACAATGGCCCGGAAAGGTTTCATTTGGCCGAAGGCCTTTGATTTTGATCAAGGGAGTCTGCGAGAGGCAGCCAAGGCAGAACCCAGGTCCTTCTCCAATCCTTGTGCATTATCCACCATCTGATCAAGGGAAAGGACTTAGGAACTGATTCAGCCTGAAGTGGAGTCCATACATAGTCACTAAAGCACATAGTCTTAACAAAGATCATGGTTAAGTGCTATTCTGCCTCTTATTTTGCAGTGCTGAAGGTACCCCTCTCACATCCCCCTTCGTGAGTGTAGGGAGGGAGGGGGACGCAGAATTTATCTGAAGAGCCAAGAGGAGTGGGATATTGCTAACCATCTCCATTTGTTGCCTGTTGGAAAGCTTTTGAGATCAATATGCAAATTGCCAGAGACAACATTAAGCTACAGGGGGGGAAGCTTTAAAAAGTCAAGTAGAATACATGCTTCTTAAATAATGAATTATGATGCATCAAAGAACCTATCTGCAACAGGGCAGAGAGAAAAGGGCTGGTGTTTTAAAGCAACTTAAGACAGCAATAAATAAATTATAAGAAAGGCTGAATACATCTCTACATATTAAGATGGGTGGTAGGGGAGGAGGGGAAGCTCTCTTTGCCCAGCTCCATAGGTGCGCACTAAAACACCACTCAGGGGTCACCTTTCCCCCACAACCTGATTTTTTTTCTGAGCCTGGGCAGCTTGATGTAGAAGGCAGGGTAGATATGCACCTTTACAGGCTAACTAAATAAGCTATATAGAGAGAAAGAGCACAAGCTGTCATGAACCCGGGTTCACTTCATCAGAGGTGATGAAGCACCGTCTACCCTAACAGCCCATCTCCGACCCCCGTGCGGTTCCCTCAGCACCGAGATGCACTTGCTTATTTTTCCAATGTTGCTGAAGTTCTCTCAGTCATAACAAACGAAGGATGTTCGGTCAATTTGACAGAGATGAAATGATAGGTAGAAGGCATGCTTCATTATACGATCAAGGCTTTGGCATGGTAATTGGTGAAAAAACAACTCAGAGCTGTCAATTCAATACACATGACTTTTCATTGACTGACGTGCCAGGCTCTTGATGGAATAATGAATGACGGCCGATGACAATCATTGTCACACGCGCACCTCACTCCCGCGTTTGGCGCGACATGATAAACGGCATGACCGCTCTTTCTGGCCACGTCTACACGAGCGGCGGACTGTGCGGTTGATCCTGCACAGCCATTTAGTACTTGCATAAATTACTGCACAGTAGCGTCCTGGCGTGGTTTTTCACCCCTCAGACGCTCCTGCACAGTAGCAATGAACTACTGAGCAGTAGCTTGTTACTACTCCACAGTAGTGTCACATCACAATTAGTGCCCGCCAATTAGCATCTTGTGTAGACGTGCCCCCTGTGCGTGGACGCAGTCACCTGGGAGGAATCCCTTGGTTAAGTGCATAGTGCAGGGAGAGGTTGCTGCAAGCTACAGCATGGCAGACAGTTAAAATCCTTCCTGAAATAATCTGTAGATGCACCCTCCCCCCAAAAAATCCAGACAAGAATCAGGGATACACATCTCCATTCACCAAAGCAGCAAAACCCCAGTACAATGAGTGGATTAATCATCTGGATTTGATCATCATTCGACACAGATTTGTATAGCTCAATACCGGATGCCGATTTAAAAAGTACGCTGGCTCTCGGTCTTCCAAGCAGTCTCCCCCACTTCAGGGTTGTGCCCCCCCCCTTTTGGCTCCATGCCTTTGTCACCAAGAGCAAAGCAATACTTTCCAGAATATCCCCAGGGGAGCACTGCTGGCCGTCAGGTTTGGGAAACGACCTTCTCCTTTCGCAGCCACTAATCAAAGATGAGCCTTCTTGCTTCCTGCAAGTTAACTACCAGGATACCCAACCTGCCTAAAAAACACCCAGACACTCAAAGCTTGAGAAGTTAGCCTCACCTGTGTAAGCAAGCAATGGGAGAAGTGGTGAAAAATCAATCCTCTCCCAGTCAGCACTCTGCATCAGACACCCAGCCAACCATAACACCAGTATGCGGCTATCTCCGTTGGGGAAAAAAGCAATGATTTCCCTTGTGCTGAATTTCATAAGGATTACCATGCCCAGTGTGGTTCTGGGTACAGGACACACTACCCATCTGCATCAATGCTTGATACGCATGAATCGCTTTCCTGAAAACTGGGCGAGTTGGTCTGGGTTTCGTTTGGGTTGGACCTTTAGTCTCCTTTCAAAAATCCCAGCCTCTGTTGCTCCATTTTGAGTATAGCCACTCCTGGCAATGTTTGTATTATATCATGTAAGAAATTCAGGCTTTGGCTCATCTCACATTTATTTAAAAGAGGTGACCATTTGATTGCCTTTTACGTTATCTTTCATTTTGTTCAGTTGGAGAAAGTCAGGTGCCCAATCTTTCAAGGTGCTGAACTCGGCTCTCACCGACTGTAGCAAGAGGTGGGAATTATGGATGCTTTTCACCTTTCAGGAGACCATCCACATCTTGGAAGATCAGATCGTATGTTCGCATAAACTGCAAAGAGCGCAAGCACGTATGTTAATCCAGTTCACTTCTAATTCAGCTTTTCCTTCCTATTGCACGTCACCAAGCTGCTTTGAAAGACTGAGCCAATCCATCCAAACACCTTTCTTCAGAAACAAGACAAACCAAAGCCACTCTGCTGCTTTTCTCTCATCATAAAACCACGGTAAGAAGTGAGAGCTCTGTCCCCTAGCTTTTTACTCTGTTTTCGAGCATCTGTCAGCCTGCATTTCTAAATCCAACCACACCAGCTGCACATGCCTCAAACACAACCCCTACCAAACCACGCGGTAGAGATAATTATGTAGGTGACAATACAGAAGAGCTTGTGCAACCTAGGGAATGCTGTTGCATAAATGGAAATTAAGCCCCCCCTGCAGAAATAGGAGTTATGGTAAGTGCTAACAAGTGATGGTTTAGCACAAAAGCACTTTTTTTTTTTTTTTTTTTAATAAGAAAACGAGGTGCAGCACTTTGATAGGAAGGTTCTCTGAAAGACCATTTCTAAGCCCGGCTGCATTTAGTTTCCAAAGTCATCCAGGGACTAAACACGTAGGTGATGTTAGCCTCTGCGTAATGCCATACTTAAATCTGAAACTGTCCAGGTTCATTTTTCCCCACCATTGCTCCCCACAAAAAGGAAGACAGATAAAACAAAACCATCACTGGTAGGAGTAGTAGCTTTATTGTACTTGCCTGTGAACTGATTTTTTGAATTTACAATGAGATTCCACTTAAACAGGGAAGATGGGATCGGACATTTGGAAGTGTTGTAGTGCCATCTAGTGTACTCTCGTACAATCGTTAGTGAATACACAAGCACTCTTTGACACAGCCTGCAAGTCAGATGTCTATTCCAGGGGGAAAATTAAGCCAGATTTATAACCGGACTAAATGAGCAGGAATAAACATCTTTAAAGCACCCACTTTTAATTTAGAGCTAGGATATTACCACATTCTTGCAATCTGAATAACTTAAAAAAAAAAAAAAAAAAAAAAAAAAAAAAAAAAAA
>NW_017728997.1:12336603-12358239 GCF_001723915.1 Gavialis gangeticus | reverse complement strand
AAAAAAAAAAAAAAAAAAAAAAAATCAACCAATGTATGAACAGAGTTGAACATGGGAGCAGAAAACTACATTTTAGAGCATTAAAAAAAAAACTTGCCACTTTTCCTCTCCAACTATTAGGTACATTCATAAAGTCCTGACATCATGATGGCAGAATGTGGGTCAGATTAAAACATGTAGCTGTTCCCTCTCCACCCACAAAATCATGTTTATAATCTTTGCTCTCAAATACTTCTGTTTAATTCAAATAACCCAGGCAAAAGCAACTCAAAAGAGAGCACCGGGGGGAGGGCAGGGCAGAAATCTAAAAATGTTTCATATAAAATATTTTCATAAATCGCAAGTTATTCATTTGAACTATTTCATCTTAATTGAAACAATTTCAATAGTTGTATTTTCATTTTTAGGTACAATTTCTCCTTTTTTTCTTTATTGATTCCCCTACCTGGTTTTCCTGCCTTTAAACTATTTTACAGTTGGGGAAGGGGAGGGAAAGGAAAGAAGAAACAGTGGAGAGAAGCAAACATTAGAGGCAGTCTTTTGTGTTGGGGTTTCAGCAAGAAAATGGGAAATTGTACAGAAACTTTGTATTGGTAAAGAGACTTTCTGAAAAACAGCTCAATTCCTTTGAAGAGTTTCAGTCACCGACAAGGCCCGTTGTGCCACCCTTCGTGCTTTCACCCCTATTTTTTTTTTAGCCAAACACCAACTTTGACATCAGCCGCCTACTCTCCACGTCCAATCCCTTCCACATTCGTCTGGTTGTTGACCTCGTTTGTGCCTGGTCTTCGCTCTTCGGCCAGCTCTGTTTTTTATGCATAAGGATTCTTTAATTTTTCCCCTCCCAGCCTCAAAACACCATCACTATACTGCATTGCATTTACCCCTTGAGCTCTTGGGATAGCAGCTTATAGCAGCACCAATTTCTCCACCCTCCCAAACCCACACCAATCAAGTTTCCACTGCCGCTGCCTTTGGGCCAAATGCCTCCACTCTTCCTCTACTCGATCTCCTCGTTTCCTAGCAAGGGTTTGTGATCTCGACTCCATTCTCATTCCCTTTCACCTTGCTGCAGCGTTTAGATTGGGCCAGTCCTTCATCTTCTAGACCTTGTCCTCACAGCCCCAATGTCAGGATCCTCCGTTCCTCTGGACCGTTTTTGCATCTTTTCCTTTGCAACTCCCCGAGCATCTCTGGGAGCTGCCAGGGCTCTGTTCTTGGCTGTCACCATCTCCTCTACACTTTCTCCCTGGTGTCACCTGTTCAAGGCTTGCAGTCATCCCCATGCTGATGACCAACACATGCATCCCAGCTCACTAGGATGCTACCAGCTCCTGGAGTTTGTTGCTTGAAAGCACCTTAAATCCAAGGGTGAGGTCTGGGTGCCAGAGAAGCCAGCATCTTTCCCATGAGACAGAAGCAGTGCTGAAGGAGTTGGCTGGCAGTCAAAGGAGAAACAGCTGAAGACTTGGTGCAATAAGGGCACCGAGGTAGCCGGTGTGGTGTCTGGTATACTTTGGTTTGAGATGGATTCAGGCCAATAGCATAAAGAACTAAAATGAACTAGGAGCTGAGCCAACTCTGGACTGGGCCAGCCCGGGGCAGATGGCAGAGGTGGATCCAGAAGGGATGCCCTGGTGCATCTGTACCCCCTTCTTACCATGCCACAGGACCAGAGACTTAAGTCCCAAAGGAGGTAAAATTCCCCCCTCTATCCCTCTACGTTCAAAGGCTCGTCCCCTTTCCTCCCATTCCCTTCCCTGGCCTGCCACTCCTGCTGTCCCAGGGCAAGGAGAGGTCCTGTCTTGTTCCACCTGGGCTTTACAGGGGTGGGCTCAGCCCAGGACTGTAGCAACAGCAGCAGGCATGGTCCCATGCCTCGGTCCCAGGCGAGTGCAGCCCCCATACAGCTTGACTCAAGGGGGACAGTGCAGACCCCACCAGTGACAGGCAGGGGAGGGGGACATAGGAGGGGACAGGACGGCAAGGGGAATTCTCTCTTACCTTTGGGACTTAAGTCTCCAGCTGCCGCTCCTAAGATGCGACCTGTCCACCCTGGTCAGAGGTGGGGGCGGGGGAGGCAGGCTGGAAGCAGGGGGGAAGCCTCCCCTGCAACTACACCTTTGTAAAACCCTGGATCTGTTTATGGTACCAAACAGTCAAGGCTGCATGTGCAAAACACGAACATCTTCTCTTTTCTACTTTGCCTGATCAAACCAGATGCCAAGCAGGAGCTTGGTGGATCCCAGGCTCTGTAGGGGATCAGGGATCTGGCTCCTGCTCCCTCTGACTGCACCTTACATTGATGTAAGTCTGGACAAGTAAGCAAGGTCCTCCTCAGACCAATGAACAGATGCACCCTTCTGGGTAGACCAGCAGCTGTCTCACTAGCAAAACGTTGTCTCCAGCTTCTCTCACACCAAGTGCATCTGAAGGTACATTTCAAACCTTTAAATTTTTCCATTTACGATGAAACTTGAATGATTAATGGCAGAAATCACCCATTATTATTCTTGTTTAATTAGGTTTAAAGCCTCATCACTTTAATATTTACGATTATGTTCTTCGGATGCATTACGTCGACATGCCATTGCTCTTCTTGCCACAAATCACACCTTACCCGTACCAGTCTTCCACGGCATTTAGCTAATACGACTTAAAAAAAAAAGACATGTTGAACATTAGAATAAAAGCAGAATGGGAAGCCAGAGAGTGTGAATCCATAAGCGACTCTTTATTGCAAACCCCAATCTCAATTTACATTAGATACTGGTCACTGCAAGTTTGGAAAAAACTTATGAGACTGGCAACATCAATGTTCACTTTATATTGCAGATGCCACCACACTGCTCACAGGGAGAGTAACCCAACCAAGTGTGAAGCAAACTCCATTACAGTATTGTGGAGACAAATATCACAATAAGTATCAAGGAACAAAGTCTTTGCATAATGTGGCCCAATGCTCAAGCCCGGTAAAAATAAAAATAGGCTTGGGGCGTCTTGGATTCCTCTAAATCAGATTCCCAACCAAACCGAAGTCTCACTCTCCCTCTGTCTCAAACCAAAGATACTAAAAAGATCAGCTGAACCAAATCCCTACCATCATCCAAATATTGTCCAGGAATTGGGTTCCTGGTTATTTTGTTTCTGACAGAAGCTTCTTCCAATCCCATCCAGCCTCAACCTACTGCCAAATTTCTTTTAAAAATTTAAGAGAGAGAGTCAGAAAGGTCAGCAATGTCCATGCTATATTCCTCTTGACTAAACAAGGTCTTCAGGGCAGAAAAAGTCTCCCCATGTGTTAAGTATCCATGTTAAAACCCAGAGCTGCTCAAGCTGGCTAATTTGGGATGATCTATTGGGTTTGTTGGCTGGGTCAAGTCCCAAATTAGTAGCCACCCCAATTCAAAGTATGTGGCCAAACTGGATCTTCAGAGCAGTAATACCAGCCACTGTTTATGACCCCACAGGATGTGCATGTGCTTACATTTACACACCACATATTGCCATCCACGTCACCAACACTATCCACAACGTGTGCCGTTGCACCCACAACCATATACACAAGTCTTCATGGAAGGAGGCCCCAGGACAGTATCCCCACAGTCCCCTCTGCCAGCCAAAGTACCAGGCTATAGAGTAGCCAATGCAAGCACGTGCACCATTGGCAAGTCAGTCCCAGATGTTCAGATCTGCCACCAAGGGGCTCAGCCAGTCCCACTGCTTTGGTCCACGCAGTGACATTTTCCATCTCGACAAATGCCGGGCCCCCTAGAACCTGACAGACAGCGATCAAAGACGACTTGCAAACACATGTTCTTTACAAATACTCTCTCTTTATATAATCTCAAAGCGCGTATATTTATGCACGTTTCATAGTTACAAGTTTTCCTTGTTCTTAGAGTTAAAAAAAAAACACCAAAACCCTGACATATTTACTGGCTTAGTCTTCTTTTATACATTTTTTTCCTTTGTAAAAAAAAAAAAAAAATGAGGTAAAATAAAAAATACAGTCATTCTGTATTGCTCAAATATTTGTAATTCAATAAGGCATTTTTCATGTCAAGAAGTGCAATTTTGCTTCCACAGCTCTTTAAGAAGTAAAATACCTTTATCTGTAAGTCACCAAACATCCGACTCTAGGAACTGCACCAAATATCTTAATGCATTCTGTTTTCAATCCATCTCGCTTTTCCTATACTCAGCTGAAGGTCAGGAGAGATCTATATGAAAGTTATGCTTATGGTAATTCATCTTTACAGTTATAGGCAGGGCAGTAAGCATATCTACACTCTGTGAAATTGCCTATGATTGTTAGAGAATGGAAGTCAATAATACCTACAGTTATATCACTCAAGTGTTTACACTTCATGTATGCAAAAGCAAGAAGGTTTGAGTTTTTGTGTTTTGGGTTTTTTTTACAAGTATACACTCTGCCTCAAGCTACCGAGACATGATACAATTATAAAAGAAAAATGCCATAGGAATTCATCATGAAAAATCCAGCATATAACAAGAAACTGTTGTTTATCTGTTCAACTCGGTCCTCAGATATTTCTACAGGTTTGTACAGATAGCTGTGCTCCCAAGGAAGTCAATGGGCATGCTTCATGGACTCCTGCAGGACCTGGATCTTAGCTCAAAAGGGAGTTTTCTTAAAGGCCTCGTTTGGCCCCCACTGAAGCCAGCAGCAAAATTCCCACCAACTTCCACCCCCATGAGCAGGACTTTCAACATCTCTCCCCATTTGTTTAATATTGATCCCATTCAAGCCAACAGAAAGCACCCCCATTGAGAACTGGCCCTACCACAGGAACAATTTTTTTTGCAATATAAGTCCATTTCAAAGCACCTGCATTTGCTGTCATGTTTGCCCCAAGAAACCCACAGCTCTTTAGCATGTGAAGACAGACAACAAATAGCATTTTTTGTTCGGCCTTCTGCCCTAGAAGCACATTTTTCATGAAACTTGATGAAAACCTTGGAATTATCAACTACCTAAAAGTTTGTACCACAACTGTTTCCCACCCTTTGGAAGAGAAGCCTGACATAATCCAGAGCCAGAACTTTTTAATAATTTTTGATTAATTTTTGGAGGCAAGAGCCAAGTGAACTACTGCTGCTTTAAGGCTCTTAACTAAACATGCAAGGCACGCTACCCTGCATCTTGAAAATGCTTCCAAGTTTAAAATGGGACCCTTGGGTACACGCTGTATCAAACAGCAGTTGTTAAGCTTTACTTTAACTGCTTTATTCTAACAGGTATTTTTACAAAGAAACAGCTTAAAAATCCGTAAGTGATAGGAAGTCGATTTCTACTCGGGTATTGAGTTGTAACATTTATGGTACTACAGCATAAAAACTTCAAGGCCAAACAATACCAGCACCAAAGGAGGAAGGTTGGCCTTTCCTCCATCCCACAACAGACTTCAGAAACGCCTGTGTATTGAATCTCCCTGCCCCAGCTTGCTCCTCTGGACACACAACTTGCTACAAGACAAATCTGATGTGAAATGGGTGGACGTTCAAATCTTTGTAAACACAGGACAAGCAGCTTACGATTAGAAATGCAAGGGATCAGTGTAAAAGAAAGTCTTGATAAATAGACATTACATACAGACAAAGACTCCTATAATAAAACTCAGATCTGATGAAATATAAAAATACTGAACATTCAGAGCATTTTGGTCAGTGGATAGTGGGGGTTCCCCTCCCCCTATAAGTTAATATACATTTATATCCACCAGCTTTTTTCTCCTATCTTGCTCATAAAAATAAGAGTGTTATTTTAAATAATTTTAAATCTGGAACCTGATCTAGAATTCATCATGTTTTACCCTAAACGGCCACGTGGAATGCTGCGATACGCTATTGGCAGCTAAAAGCACAAGGTACATAAATTCTTCCACATCGAAGGAGTAGTTAGTAAACTTTGGATGTTTCCCCAGTGTCGGGTGGTGTCCCTGGAAAAACAAAGTAGGTTTAAGAAAGCGTACACATTCGAAAAATGAGTCATGAATTGAGCAATCAGCATTTTAATGTATAATCTCAAATCCACTGATTTCCCTTACAGCAACTGTGTCACTAAGTAACTGTGTAACAACAGTGTTATTGATGGCTTGTACTAACAGCCAATTAATTTCATTTCTCTTCCTCCCCCAACCCCACCCAGCTATTAATACAAAATGTCTCCTAAATCAGAGGAAAGTTCATTTGGGCTAGCTTACCAATATCACATTTCACATACACAAATAAAGACAAGGAAAACAAATTTACTTTTAATTAATTAAAAATAGCATCCTCCCCCACACCTGCTATGCATTACCTGATCCTGAGGAAAGACTTTGTCCTTTTTTTGCCAAGTGATATAGTGAACACCTCTGAGCCTTGCTAAATCCAGATAACACCGTTCATCTTCACAGTTGTACCTAGGGACATGCAGAATCATATAGTTACCCTCAAAGACTGCCCTAAAATACAAATACGTGTTGTTCATTTGTAAGGCAGCAAAACCCAGAGCCAAATTCTACACTTTAGACAAACTCATTAATTGAAGCAGGATTGCCCAGGATAGAAATCAATGCTCTTAATGAAATGCAGTATACTTGTCCTGTGTATTTAGAGTAAGGATGTCTCACAATGATGCTTCAGAAGAAATATAGTGACAATGGAAATCCCAGGGCAATTTAGGTAGAACAAACTGCACATAGCTGTGCTGGAATTTAGCCAGGATGGTGGTACCAAGCACTCTTACTCCACTAAATAAATCATAGGAACTTCAACAGTCAGGGCTTGTTCCATTTCCTCACCTGATTTAACTCACTTGGAAAATCAAAACGCCCTCTTCAGGTATGTTCAGACAAGTGTGGTACATGGCACCGCAGCTCCACATTGCACACACTGCTGCATATCACGCATGCCGCATATGCAGTCATTCCCTGCACTGCTAATTTCCAGCACTGGAGGGTGGGGATTTGACCCCAGGAGTTCCCAAGGGTCCAAAAACCCGTGCCTTAAAAAAGCAGGGCAGCACATGTGGTAGCAGTGCATGCCTCCCAAAACTAGAGCCTGGACAGCCGGAGACCACTCTTCAACTGCTGGCCAGGCTCCCTGCTGCAGGAGCGCTGCAGCTGCAGCTCCTGGAGGCCTCCAGGAAAAGTTGCTGGCCCCAGCCTCTCCCCTTTACCCAGGGCAACATGCCACACGCCGGAGTGCACATGGCATGGGAGTTTCCTGAGGACAAGCAGCAGTAGCACACATTGTGCCGCTACTGTTTGTCCATAGGGAAATGCACATTCCCACTCATGGGAACATGCCTTTCTTGGCAACATCAGGGTCTTTTACCAAAACAGACCCACTGGGAGAATCCAACCCATGTTCCTCCTCCTCTTCTTTTATTTTTATTTTTTTTGAGTCTTCCCATCCAATCACCAACTAGATGATTCCCTGCTTAGCTATGAGATCTGATGAAATCACAAATAAGGATTCTTTCAATCCTCCATCCAGAAGAATAACCTTCACTCACCTAGTCTAAAGTTTCAGCCCCCAAAAGGTGAACATTATGAACAACTGAAGGACGATGGTTATAATGGAAACATGCAGACAACCTAAGAGCTGTTACTGTTGATGCTACAATACCAAGAAGGAATCGTTCCTCAAAAAGGCATGGAAAAAGTCATGTGTTAAAATAAATGGAATAAAAGGACTTACAGCTCAAAAACGACAGCCCAGTCTGGGAGAAAGAGCAGATGCGTGAGTCCAGCTCCATGCATGCCGATGAATATATCGGAGTTGTGTGTGATTCTCAACTGTTCTGAAAATGCAAGTTCCCTGCAGACAACATAATACTTGTTAGCATCCAGAATGCCTCCTTGTCTTAGCACAATTAGCTATGTTCAAATAACATAAAATTCACTGAAGGAAGGGTAATTCTGGAAGAGGACAGTGCTCCAAAGCATGGATATCTTTGAAACAACAATCCCCTAAACTGTAACCACTCTGCCCAGCACCATTCACCGCAGGAGCGGAGACAGCACGTTTTCACACCTTCGCTCTAACAAGACTCCGCCGCAGACTTAAGACTTTCTCAGGTACGTTCTCCAATTAACCCTAGCAATGTGCGATCATCACCTTATGTAGGAACAGGCATCCAGCTTAGTCTCAGGCATCTAGAGTGGAGGGCACTAGATGGAAACCTGGAGACCTTGATTCAATTCCTGGGCCTCCCGCTGACCTGCTGTGAACCTAGGCGAGTCATTTCAACTCTTGGCCTCTGTTCCTTTGGGATTTGCTTGCTTAGACTAAACTCTCTGGGGCAGGGACTGTTTGCACAACGTGCGTGCACTGCCTATCTACCTAGCACCTCCATTTCAAATAAAGCGTCTTGGCACCACCATAATATCTAATGATAACAGGAGATCTTACACCCATTAGCATGCAATGACGGAAACAAATAACAAAAGAATTGACCAGCTGACCTACTAAAGGGACTAAAGGGCACCAATCTTTGGTTTCTGCCTCTCAGCTCCCCTAAGGATTGGTAATGTTGGTGATCACCAGCAAACCCAGCAGCGGGACATGAACACACTTGCTTTGGAGGATTTAGGAAGGTGAAGTTCTTCAGCCTGGAGCTCGTCCAACTTGACAGTCATTCTTGCACAGCCGGCTGCGGGGTAGGGCACGTCGAGTCAGTTCCCACAGCAACTGCTTTTATACTGACAGCTCTTGGGTTTTCAAAAACAAGCTACACCCAGGTAGGAAATTCTGCGGGGGTCTAGATCTTAACCACCACAGACAACAAAAGAGACAGACAACATGATCCTCTCCCCACATACGTACTTGTACTTGTAATCTACTACTTTGACCTCAAACGATGAGACTGTCTTCAAAGCATTGACAAGCTAGAAAGAAAAGAGTAAGATTTAGTGAGGTACTGATGTTACTTCCTTTTCCCCAGCCCCCACCTGCTTTCCACCTTCTCCCCATATCCACAGGGAATGACACTTGAGATAAGAATGCCTATTTCCACTGCTATAATGAAGGAGTTTGCTTTCCAGTCTCCACATCTCAGGTCCCAGTGCACAGGATAAGTGCCTGCCTAAGCTTCTGACAACATGGATATTCCTTTGCATCACCCCATCTACCATTCACTGCCTTCTTGCACGTCGGCTGATTAAGCGTATGGAAGTACAGCACTGCTTGCACTTTTGGAGATCACTGTTTTTTATATGAAGCCTAGCACCTGACTGAGTACCACTGAAACCACTAGGATTTGAACCATCGCCTCGAAAGGGGCAGCCCAGACTCTACAGGCCAGATTTTTCAAAAGTGTTTGTTTAAGTGTGTAGAGATGCGTCTTAGTTCTCAGCAGCTGTTTGTAGGCTCAGTAACTCCACTGTAAATCTACCGAGCCTCAATCAGTTCTCACTTCATCCAGCTTCACAAAGGTATGACTCCGTTCACCTAAATGCAGTAAGTCCTGATTTACACAATGTGCTGCAATGAGAATCTGGACCTCTCTAGGATTGGAGGTCCATCCAGCAAGGTGTTTAATGCCTAAACTTAAAGCACAGGAACACACCAAATGAGGTGAGCTTTATAAACTGCTAAACCTAATGCCACACGCTGTGATTAAATTTTATCTTGCAGCCAGCATAAGAAAAAGTGCTCCTGTGAGGTCAAGGCCCAACACTGAAGCCATCTTCTGATTTGTACCAAACCTACTACCTCGGTCATCACAGGAGAGCTCTGCAGAGCCTTCCTGGGATACATCACCCAATACAGTTCACTCACATTCAAACTACTTTGAAAATATGTTGGCCTAGGTAACCCACTGTCCTTAGTATATGGGTCCCCTCTAAATAAACTATCGTGCCGATGGTCAAAACACATGGGCATTATCACAACAGCTCTTAAAGACAACAGGGTGCAGGAGGAGAGAGATGGAGTCAAGAGTATTTTTCCCCTACGAAAGTACCATCAAGAAAAGATGCTAACCTCTCTCTTCTTGGCATGTGTCCATTATAAAAGCACACTACATAAGGCAGCAGAGGGGAGGCAGCGTAGTCCAGTGGATTGGGACTGGGACTCTGGAGATCTGGGCACTGCCACTGACCCGCTGTGTGATCTTAGGCAAGTCTCTTAACATGTCAGTGTCTCAGTTTCCCCCATCTGTAAAATGGGGATAACAATGCTTAACCCACCTCTGCAAGTCACTTTCCGAACTAAGAATGAGAAGTGCTAGATGTTGCCATTTTATCAAAGGTGCACCTTAACTGCAAAACACACCCAGTGACCTGTGATTTGAAAATGCAGGCTACTTTGAAAGATTCAAGTGTGCACACTCAGTGAGAGCTATAAGCACAATTTGGAGTATTTCATTAGTCTGCTGGTTTTCAGCACGGACCTGTCAAAAAGTCTAGAGTGAAGATGCACCAATAGGAACCTGAAAGCACAGTAGTCAGCCAAGTAAAATTTAGCTTTAACATCATATTGTGGCTTTGTCTTATTGTCTGAAGAATGGGTACATCTAATTTAGCAGCCCTACTGGCCATCCTTCACCAGGCTCCTCAGATAAATTTACAAAGCAACCAGGCTCAAAACCAGGGGCGTAGACACGGATACTGGCTAGATGGCAACTCTGCTTACAGTAATCCTAGAGCTGAGCACATTTATTCAAGAGTTATCAGACAGTAGTAAAGCCCTAACTGTTGTGCCCAATAGGTACGTGTTGTTGTTGGCTGTTTTTTTTGGGGGGGTTGTTTTTGTTTTGTTTTTTTTTTTTAAAGAAAATAACCCAACCTCATTCTGGTTTAGTATTTTCCGGTAGTCTGTACTGCGCGCAAGTATCGTGACTCGAATTCTCCCATCCTAAAAAGACAGAAGCAGTGAAACATCCGTAAGGCCCCCAAATAAATCAATAGGTCTCATATGATTAGCTTTAAAGGAAGCAATGGTTTGAGCAATCAAGTGTGTTTCCTGCAGGTAAAGTAAAAGCCTCGAGCTAAACAAAAATTTCAAGTATTCTCCAAAAACAATAAATTAAAAACGTCTTGCAGCTACTAGAAATGGAATATTTATTAAATTACCTGCTTCTATTCAAAAAGAACTGCCGCACTACCTGCCAAAATAGCATCTGAATGCAGGAAAAATGAACAGATCATCTGTTTTCTAAGACCCCTGGAAAAAAATGATTTCGCCCATCTACCAACTCTTGCTCTCTTCCCTTCAAATCAACTGGGTCCTTCGGGGTAAATTTTCCAAGCAAAGTAATGAGATTTAGCCACAGGACACCCATTAGTGACAGTGGGAGGTGAAGAGCTAAATGCCCCTGCGACGTGTTGAAAGCATGCTACTTAGCGACAACGTGCAGGCTACTCTCTGGTAAATACTTCAGAAAACCAAAAGTTGTAGTTATCAACACAACTGCACCAAGTCTGCAAGCTCAGTGCCAGGCTTAATTGGTCCTGTTCTACCCCCAAATTGGCCAGGACAGTGAGGCTCTACACACGCATAACCTAAGCCCCTGCAAAAAAAACCAACCAGACACCTTGCAGTACTTTGCCAGGTTCCCTCAATTAGGCTTCAGAGCAGTGCTTGCTGGTGGTGCCTTCTGGAGGTCGTGCATCTACACTTCCTGACCTGGAAGGGCATTTGTTTTTGTGCAGGGATATATGGATTAAGAGTGGGGGAAGGATGGAAGGGAAGAGACTGGGGAAGGCAGTAGCTCCTCAGCATTACAAGAGGAGGTCTGAAGGCTTCTCCAAGGAGAGAGGACATGGGAGTGCCTTTTATTTATATGCTCAGGTGTAGACTAATGGTGTTGACTGACTAGCTGGCAAACAAAAGGAAGAACCAACACAACCCCACGAGAGACAGACTATAACACCTACTACCCTTCTCTGCTGGATCCAGCTAGATACTGCTACTTTTCTGGGCATGAACGATGATGGCTTACAGAAAGGATCTGCAAACTCTAAACCTGAATAGTATAATTCCTACCTTGGGTCCTTCTTGTGTGATATTTAATCTGTGTAACACGTGCTGGGAAAATGCTCTGAATAACCCAGTACCGTGACAGCCAGAGATCTGAAATCAGAGAAGTGATTGGCATTATCACAAGATGCTCTGCTTGCAATCTACCCTCAGACTTGGTTTGCCAACACTGGGAAAACTCAAGCTCTGGAACAATACATATGTGGATGTCTAGGCTCCACAGCAGCAGGATAAAAAGGACTCACCAGTGGCGTATTATAAAATAAGCCATAGCGCATTCGAGGCAATAACGAAAAGACAGCTTCCTTGAAACATACCTGAAAAGAGAGAGCATTAACATGTAAAGGTCACACGCCTACAACTGATTTAACAAGGACATCTTCCATACTCATTCAGTGCACATAGTATTAATACTGAAAAGTCCCCTTCAGCTCCAAATCAGGGACGGCCACTGAATCGTACAAGAAACAGCACAAAAGGCTGGAACGCGTCATTGCCACGCCATACAGTTCTCACATTAGGGGCTAGTTAAAATGCAAGACTGAAAAGATCAAATGAGGAGCAGGAAAAGACAAACATTTGGTACGATCGGCTGCTTCAGGCATCTATAAATCACAGGTGGGCCTGTCTTTGTAGGGATCTGTAGACACCATCTGCTAAAACACAGGTAGGTTTTAAGTACAATTCTCCTACAGAAGGCTTTTGTGGAGGAAAAAGGGCCCACTACTGTAGGCTACAGTTTATCAGCGCAGGGAGTGGAGATTAGAGAAGATTATAAATGTCATCATATACGTATGCATATGCCAAACTTCCCTGCTTCTACACAAGGGGGTGTTTTTGGAGTGCTCTTCCCTCGGCGCCAAGGCTAAAGGTTCAGTTACAGTGCTGTCTGCTCTGACACTACCAGTTTTCATATATATAAAAATACATGAAATAACATCCTTGAAATATAATCCATATATAATACTTGAAGTATGATACATGAAACAGAATATATATTATATAATACTTGAAACAGGATATATATTTCAAGTATATTATTTCACATATATATAAACTGGTAGTGTCAGAGCGGGCAGCACTGTAACTGAACCTTTAGCTTTGGCGCTGAGGGAAGAGCACTCCAAAAAAACAAAAAAAACAACAAAAAAAAACAACAACACACCCCCTCGTGCAGAAGCAGGGAAGTTTGGCATATGCATACAACACCACATGCGGCCACAAAGAACTAGCTTACGGCCTCAGTTTTCACCTGAAGGAAGCCCCGACTTCAACTGGTCCAAAATATTTGTCTTTGAAAAGGCAGGAAAGGTCTAGCACATCACCCTGATAACATACAGGCTAGCAGTTCTGACTTAACATGCAATCCCATACCCTTTTGGAGTCAAACGCTTTCAAGTGTATTATTTCGTAGTCCGTAAATGCCTTCCATGTCTCACTGAACAAGTCTCCATAACCATACGAGCTCTAGGAAGAAAGACAAAAAAAACAAACGTATGCACACCTGTGAGCAAATGAATGCATATGAAAGAAGCCCTCACTGAATGATGGTGAATTCTATGCATTACATTAGTTTCTTGCATGGGCTTTGTCACTTTAGTAACTAAGAGCCAGCCTAATATAAACCACAGTCATGTAGAGCATCTAGGCTGATCCTTACAAGTGTACAGGAGCCTAATTTGAGATAAACAGGCCTATAAACTCTAGTCTAGACCACACTCAGCATAAGGGCAAGGGGAGGGTGTAGCAGGCAGTTCTTGCCAACAGAATACCTCTGGTTGCCACCTACAACCCCCAACTTGAGCAACTTGGACACCTCCAACCCTTTCTGGAAAATAACCATCTCCAGGTAGCCACGAAGAACAACCCTGTCCTGGCTTTCAGGCAGCCTCCCAACCTCAAACAGCATCTCTCCAGCAGCACACTACTTAACTCCTATTCGTAGCAAGGGACCAGACCTGGCTTCAGGCCTGGATGCCTTTAGTGCCTCCTCTTCAACAGAGACCACATCATCATGGGACTAAAAAAAGCCTACAAAACAGAGGCAGGGTCCAGAGAAAGAGAAGAGACTCTAAAGGACGGCATATATTTCATTAGCTGGGAGCCTTTCTACTTTCATGACCCCACTTCTGCAATGAAGTTTTACTGAACTGTGGGTTGGATATAGCTCACCAGCAATACAGGAACTGCTTTCCCAGATCAGTAGTGACAGTCTCATCTTCAAAGCCGGGAGCTCTGCTCCTCCACAACGGAGCAGATTGTCAGGGAACACGGAAACGTCACTTCTGCACGTATAGGACAGGGGTCCTACAAGTGCATTCCCTACTCACTTTCTGGCTTACTTCACTTAAAAGCAATGCTAATGAGGATAGAACAGCAGTGCTACAGTAGCTAAGAAGTATGCACATATCTAATTATGTTAAAAGGGAAAAAAGGGGGGGGGAGGGGTAATGCATAATAAGCTCAAGACATTCTTTTAATAATCAAACAGTCCCAGCAAATCAAGCAGGTTCTTGGTGCCATCATCTGGTAGTATAAGGGAATAACACTGGTGTGTAGACTCAATAAGTAAATTCTTGTAAGCAATGCACACCTCTTGCACTCATTCTATGCTGCGTATTTGTGAACTACAACACAACATTAAGATATCAACACCCTCAATAACACAGGAATTAACAGAAAAAGTATCCCAGTTGTCAAAAGTCCTTCACAACAATACTGTGACATTTTTGGCCTTTTAAGATGATCTTAGGCACTTATTTACATATGCCTACACAGTGTTGGTGACCTTAACATACAGGAAGATGCATGCTTATTTTAAATGGATTTGCTTCCAATATAGATTCATAGACATTAGGGTCAGAAGGGACCTCAACAGATCATTGAGTCCGACTCCCTGCCTGGGCAGGAAAGAGTGCTGGGGTCAGACGATCCTAGCCAGATGCCTATCCAGCCTTCTCTTAAAGACCCACAAGGTAGGGAAGAGCACCACCTTCTTTGGAACAATATATTAGGGCGCATATACATGTGCAGCAACATTGTTCTGATGCGCTGCAATTACAGCATGTCAGAGCAGACGAGGTTAATCGAGTGTGCTGGAGAGTGGTTCTTACTGCGCTCTAGCAGACTCTAGTGCCACATGTGTCAGCATCCCCATGCTGAAAAATGATGGCAGGGGTGCTTTAACTAAAGCTCGTTCGATGAGCTTTAGTTAAAGCACCCCTGCCACCATTCTTCAGCACAGGGACACCGATACACGTGACACTCTGGGCACTTTAATTTGAGCAGTTCTCAGAGCCACTCTAATTAAAGCGCCTCCTCTCCCACCCCAGAACACATGTATAAACACCCTTAGAAAACCTTAAAAACAAATAGTTTTTAATCAGCTGTGTCAGAAGCATCATATTAAGTGAAGTGCTGGAAAGATTAGCTTGTAGTTGAGCTAGGACACATGGAGGGAACACGGACAAGAGCAGATGCACTATGCTGTATCTACGATAGGACTATTCCACACCTTTCCAGAGCTACTTACCGTATCCCACATGACAACATTGACATCGGTGCTGAAAGAGTTGTTAACGTGCTGGGTGATGTAAAGATTGACAAAGTCACAGAAGTGATGGTACATATTGACACCTGAGAGGAGAGGGGAAACATTTGCTGAGATCTAAGAAAGCAAAGCCGCATTCGTTCATGTTTTTGTGGATGAGCACATTGAGTCATTTCCTTTTGAACAAGACAGGTCTTCAGCCCAGCATATGGGACTGTTGGCAGTTTATATTAGTTTTCCCGCTCGTAGAACTGAGGGCTTCTTATACCCCTTACAGTGGAAGTCAGGGAAGAAAACACTAATGTCTTGGAGATTTCTTAAGCCACAGAACAGCCAAATGCAGCAAGCAATAAAATAAATGTAACTTGTCATTTCAACTTAGATGCGCAACTGGTTTCTGTTGCATTCTAAAGGAGCTACCACAGCACAAATCCTTTGCTTCATCACTGCCCAGTTACATGGGAAAGTACCAGTGCTATATCTTCTGTAACTGTTTTCAGGGTGTTTAGGGCATCAAGGTCAGCTCTGCTTTGGCCTCAGTCTTGCAGAGCTGGGGATATTTGGATGCCATTGATCCCAGGTTATTGCTTCAGCACCAATGCCAAAGCAGGGATCAGCTCAGTAGTCTCTCATTCAGAGTGCTTTCACTCGCTCCTGTTTCAAAAAGGGCCTAACAATTATCTGAATGCTAAACTAAAAAGTATTCTCCTCTATTAATGTTATGCCTCCCAAACAGAGCGTTAGAAAAGGTTGACAAATTACAGAAGGGCAAACCATTTACAGTAGCACAGTTTTCATAAAGCCTTCAAGCCTTGGCTGCCTGAGGGATTTGGATACAGTGTCCAGTAGCAATCACTAGGACTTTTGCAATAAGCTAACTACCATACTTCACACCCCGCAGCTGCTTATCATCGAACATGAAATGGCTCTTTTTATTTTAAGTTATAAAACTACATAAAATTGCTTGCCTGATTTTTTTTCCCCCCTTAGATGCACAACTTACTTCCCCCACATAGTTGTTATAGATTCTATATGTGCAGAAGCTGCAGTTACTAAATTCACACAGCAGAAAGTAGGTTATTTCTACTCCTATGATATGCAAGTGATATTAAATTAGTCACCAGCACATAGTCAGTCAGCATGCAAAAGAAGTGGTCTGACAAAGCACAAGTTGGATTATACTAACTTCACAAATTTTGCTTCTCTATGAAAAGGGAACGGAGAAAAAGTGTTCCAAAACATGTGCGCACTATGTGCATGCATTCACAAATAATGCAAGGTGCAACTAAATACACTACATCAGGGTAACCCCTTCTTCTCTTTCACCATGTGACGCAGAAAAATACAAAGACCTTGTTACCTGCATCTAATTTCATGAAGTAAGTTGGCTTTTCAATAACAATGTCGCATTTCCCGTCTTCTATGGGTCTGAAACTCAAGCGAGTAAATGTCTGGAGTTCAGCGAACCTGGAAATATTCATCCACAGGTCACACATCTGACTACGAGTACCAATTCCGCTCTTACAATTCAACGATCATTAGGGGAAATTGATATGATGAACAATGTTCCCCATGTTGAATAACACTTGACAATTAAAATTAATTTCAACTGAAACAGATGGTTCTGAGGCTACAGGCTTCAAAAAGGTTAAACTGTGCCTTTGATCTCAGGAGTTGAGCAGCATCTTTGATCTACAAGTCAAGGCAGCAGAGAAAACCTTTCTGCCCACCCACATGTCCAGGCTGCAGTTGATGCAAATACATTAATTTAAGTACATACAAGTCACATGTGCTGATGTGCATTTAAAAGGCACTTGAATGCCAATCTGAATACTTTCCTAAGAGCAATAACCATAACAGCACAGCTGACGAATCTGCCACTAATTAGGAGGGATGTCTATGTCCACTGGAACTGGATGGGGGTGTTCAGCTGATGGGACTGAAATTACCAAACACGAGAGAGAACAGTTAAGAGGGTCCAGACAGAAAGATCCAAGAAACTCTGGTGTAGCCAGGGGATGCCCAAATGGAAACAGAATGAGGAAGAAAACTGAAGCCTCAGGTGCCTCCAGGCACAAGGGAGCTACCTGCAGTTGCATGTGGCAGCAGCTCTGAAAAAGGCAACCGTCCATCTCCAAATACCCAGCTTCCAAGGAAGGCCTCCCCGAGCATCTGCCCCATCAGTCCAAACACAGGCCTGTGGGGGCAACCCTGACCATGCAGAACAAGCATGATATTAGCCTCAGTTCAGCAAAAGGCTCAAGTCAAGAGCCCCTCAGCTGAATGGAGGAAAAAGGGCTTTTGACCCCAGAGGTACTTTACAGAGGCAGCAGCCTCACACCTTCACCCTACAGTCAGGACAGGTTTAGCTTTGTTGCTCCCAGCCATGCAGCTTGGAAATCAAGCCCTGGATTTCCAGTTTCTAGCACTGCGCACAGTCATTTCCAATTCACTTCAGAAACCATTTCAAGTGGTTCTCAAGCAAAAAAAAAAAAGAAAGGAGTGCTGCTTTGGGGTCAAGGTGGGACAACGGCCTTTCCTCCACAAAACCGTATTATCCGCAGCCACTACAACTTAGCCCTGTGGGCTATTTTGACTCTCTCCCACATGGATGTTTCAAAACCAACTGCTGCAAATACATAACAGTGCACGGGATGGGATCTGCACTCATTCCTCGTTTGCAAGAGTCAAGGTTTTCCCAACACAAACACATTTGCACTAAACACCCCACTGAGAGCCGCTAGAGCCCAGGAAAGAAAGAGTGAGAAAGAATAAGATAATTTCACTGAGAAGCGGTCAAGACAGCAAATCTTACCAAGACTGCAGAGGACTCTTGCGCTGACCTTCTGCCAGGAAAGCTCGAACATCAAGGTTGCAAGAGCCACCGATTTCTCCTTTCTGGAAAAAGTCCTCCCTGAACCTGGAGGAATAAAACCCCATCAGCACAATATACCCGACCCCAGTGCAGCAGTTCAAGAGGGGTCAACCCAAGCCTGAAGCAATCCAGTGTGCCATTAATGCAATATGGGCAATGCAATATGGCTTAGCTTTCCCAGCTCCAGGGCTCAAGCCAATGCTGCCAAGTCACAGTTCAGTACGGTGCTTCAAGTTGAAGTATGAGACATCCCTCTGCCATAACCCAAACTTACCCAAACTTGCTCAACTGGCCCTGTTGTCTCTATGCACTACATTCAACCGTAACATTTCTTTGATTCTGGGCAGGGGTGGCCATATTCTCACACGTACAACACACTTCTTTCCCCAAAAACCAGCTACTAGGAATTGGAGTGTGCCTTATATGTGACAAATATGGTAAAAGCAGGTTCTGTGAAAATATTATATGTGGTAAGCATCCTAAATTCGGTCTGTCTACCTCCTGCGCCCACCCACGCCACTTGATACCACCCAAGCAGGCAAAGGATGGATTGGATTCTCTCGCCACCACTTCCTCCTTCCATCTTTTGCTTTGAACAGGCCAACTAAACCAGGCCTGCAGGCCACACAGACAAGAGATAATCTGCTTTGCGAGTCCTGACGGGCCTTTGCACAAGCCCAACACCCAGCTAATCCGTCCTATCTGGACATCAGCATTTGCTGGCAGATTTCAGCAGCAGCAATTTAAGGGGCCCTGGAGACTGCAGAGCTGAAGCCTTATAGTGAGATAAAGTTTTAGCAGGCAGATACCATGATGAAGGGTGCACCAGATATGCAACAAGTCTCCCTCCCTGCAGATATGAGTTTTGAAATACATTTTTCCTGGTGTTTCCTGGTCACAACAGAACATGAACGATTCAGAGACCTGTCATGACTCCTCTTGGCAGTCCTCAAATCTATGTACAGGTTGGTAGCTCTGCAATACTGAAGGTACTGTGAACAGGTAAGCGAGGAATCCCCCTGGGAGAAACAAAACAAGTAAGGGTTGATTGTAAAAAAATTAACATGCTTACAAGACAGCGCAGCCTTCACAAGTTACCTATTTAATACCCACAAACACCTACCATTTCCATTGGCTTGCAGTGGGTTCTCATT
This sequence comes from Gavialis gangeticus, assembly GCF_001723915.1. NCBI lineage: Eukaryota > Metazoa > Chordata > Crocodylia > Gavialidae > Gavialis > Gavialis gangeticus. The sequence goes on along the minus strand of NW_017728997.1, from coordinate 12,338,666 downwards.
TCATCCAACCGCTCTCTTACGTAGCCAAAGTCAGCTTGTTTCCAGAAAATCTCTTGAGCCGTCTCAATGCTGTTAGCCCTGATGCATGGGGGAAAAGATTCAAGGTCCTTCCTTTAACATACATTAGCTTTCTGATGTGCCCCTTTAATCCAGATGGTAGGAGAAACTGTTTCATTTTTCACTATCCATAGGAGACTTCAAAATAAGCCAGCCATGATAAAATGAATATTCACACATTTTTTAAGCATCACAATGCAGGGCCTGCTGGGCAACAACGGTTAACAGAGGGACTGTTTAGTCCAGGATTCGCAACGTGAAGTAGTCACAACCCAGAAGTGAACAAAACCAGGACAGCAAAAATGGAAGATACGTGGACACAGACAGGAGACAAAGACAGCTGGTTACAAAAGCCCAGAGCCTGCAGAACAATCCCCACCACGTGCGACCCTCTGCCCCCCGTTTCGTGTATTTTCTTTGTATGTTAGGTTACTAAAAATTTGCTCTAGCTTCTACCTAATATGAAGAAATACTCATGTATATATAGTGCTTGGAGAACACAAGCTTATATATTTATTTTGGACAGATAGGAAGTGGGACACTTCGGGCCCAAGTCCTGTACAGAAGAGAGCCTCCCCAAAAGGCTCTTATGATTTCTACCAAGACATTATAATAGAAGTAACCACTGGGTTTTTCTTTACGCTTGGTTTTAAAATAGTTCATTGCACTTTGCTTAATAAAAGAAGTCAGAGTTAGTAATTATAATTACTTCTGCTTGTTCTTAACTGCAGTAGCCCCCATGACATGAGTCATATCCCTGAAAGGGCATTCAAGAGGAACAATTATTAGGCAATGAGAGGCCAAATCGCACTCCCCTGGGCTATGTATTTTAGCAGCTTATATAAATAAAATGTCTTGGCACACCATCATTTGAAAACACCCTTTCAGCTAGCCTGGATCAGGAGATGGAGTCCTCCTTTAAGCTTGCAAGTTCAGGCCTTAGAGGGTACACCACAGGCTGTGGGCAAAATATGGTCCCCAACTCCCTCACCACAAGAAGGATAGTGACAGTGAAGAGCTATGGAGCTTATTGTCTATCCTGAAGCTACTACAGAAACACAGACTAGAACAGAAAAACCAGCCATGGCTGTTTCCTTCCCATTCAAGTTTCAAAACAGGAAACGGCTTATCGTCTGGATACGGGCAAAAATCCCCACCGGAGCAAGAAGCTAGGTTCCCCGATAGGGTGCAAAAAAACCCAGATTATCAAAAAGTCATGGCTTTAAACTAAATTATAACCAGGTTAATAAAACATGCTAGCAGCAGGTATGTCAAAGCATGAGTTTTCCCTTAGACTCGCACAAGGAAAAAAAGGCTTTACACGTTACAAACGTTTCCATAAAGAGCTTCGTGATTATACCCTCTGCTAGGCAGACACAACCGCAACGCTCCCCAGGTGACACGAATGCAAAAGCAACATGGCCGTCCACCTCATCCATGCATTTAAAGAGGAAACTTACCATCCAGTCTCAACATAGTCACACAACGGGTAACTGAACCTGTGCTCTGGCTTGCAAGATTTCTCATAGCCCCAGCAGGATTTTAGTTTCTTCAAGGATTTCTAGAACACAGAGATCCCCGTTGAAAGCGGCTGCCTGACCTCCAGTTTTAAAGCCGACATACGAGTCGTGCTTAGTCAAACATCCTGTCTCTTGAAAATAAATCTTGCAGAAATCTTCCTGTTTTCTGCTCTCTTAAACAGTATTCTCGATAAGGAAACACTCGGCTTGCCCATGCACGACTTAACGCACATGGATTTGACTGGGTGTGTAAGTATTGCCACGGATATCAATATGGCTTGGCGTGGTAGATGTTACGTGCATATATAGTGTTTTGTTCGATAAGGCCCTTTGAAACTTAAGTTGCAATGAGTCTCATGCACACCTGACAGAGAAGGGCAAACAACCTCAGCCTGGTAAAAACTAATCTAGTAATCCTATAATAAAGCTCCTTTCCTATGCAAGGTGTAGTCCGGCATAAACAAGCCTTTTTTTTTTTTTTTTTTT
>NW_017728997.1:12334649-12336344 GCF_001723915.1 Gavialis gangeticus | reverse complement strand
TTTTTTTTTTTTTTTTTTTGGCTGTAAGAGCAATTAAGGAAAATAGTTTCCACTAAAACTTTGCATCTCAAATCCTGCAGGAGTTTCCCCCCCCCACCTCTGTTTCCCTGACAATACCAGAAATGCAGTTCATTAAAAGGACTCAGTGGGCCCTTAAGGAACGGCAATTCTCATCCCAGAGACAAGAGGCTTATTTATTGGCAAGAACATCGAACGGCTCCGTACCAACTTTAATATCCACGATTCTAAGAATAACCACCACTAAAACGCCATTTAAGAAAACAAAGAAATACCTACTTTATATGGGCAATGTGAGTCCTGCTTACAGGCTGCAGCAAGAGCCCGATGGTTGTGCAGAAAGTATGGAATATGCTCCTCTGGCAAGTTGAGACTTTCGTAGCTATATAACGGCGTTTCTGGAAGGTTTCCGACTTCAGTGAGATTTGCATCTTGGGGACCAGCCAGGCTTTCTTGCAGCAGCACTCCAAAGGCGAGCAGCATTAGCATGGCAACCAGCAAGTCCTGCCGTGAGAAAGGAGAGACTATTATGCCCCACCTGAAAGCCAACACATCCCGGGTCAGAAATCAGCCAAATTAAAGTCATACACTCTAAGTCTTTTTATCCTGGAAGGTACAACTTTAGAAGTCTGCTTTTAGTCCCAGGCAAGGCAAACTTGCACAAAGACATTAGGTCTGAACTGTTTAAAGTATGAATCATTACTCACTAAACATCACTGAGCGTTACCAACTCAAATGCACACAAAGTGGCTGTGCTGGCTTTAGCAAGTCTCCAGGGAGCCTGGGAGTCCAACTCCGGAAACTAAGTATAGATTGTACGATATCTGGATGGAAGGAAGAATTTCCTTTCTAAACCAGTCTCATTTTTTTTAGGATGTGAAAGAAAAAAGAGTTTTAAAATAGGAACGGTGGAAAATGCAAAGTGTTTCTGCCGACTAAACAGGGAACGCCTTCCAGTAGCTGAATGGAAAGACATGCAATTCTCTGATATTCAGATGTAACCATGCAGTCATATTTAACATGAAACCACGATTGGTTTTTCAAGCTGCATGTTATCACCGCGTGTAGCACCAGTAATGGCCTTAATGGAGGGCAAGCCGGGTGACCTCCCAGGGCCCCACAATTAATAAAAATAAAAATGAATTACACTGGATATTTGTATTATCAATACTGTAGTACGATACTTTCACTTTGCCCTACCCATGGAACTGCAATGAAATGGAAAGTGTCCAGCGTGCTTACAGGTCGTCAAAATTAAGCCCCCAAATGACTCTCATGCCCAGGGCCCCAACAACCCTAATGTCACCACCGGTAACACCTTCCTGGAAGAAGGGTCTTAATCGCACCCGTTACCCCGCGGCCGTGCCATTCGGGTGATCGAAGCCGAGAGCCCAACTGCCCGTTTCGGCCCTACCTGGGAATCCGCAACCTGATGAAGCGGTTCAGCGATGCTCCTCCTACCTGCTTGCTTCGGCGCCGGATTTTCAGGCTGCACAAGCCTAGGGGGAGAAAGCACGATGGTGACGTTTCGCACGAGATTTGCGCCCAAAAGCTTGATAAAAAAGATGTTTTCCGACTATTAGAGCTGCTCTAATAAAAGAGACCGCATCCACCCCAAAAAGCCTCCTCGCTTGCCCGTGTCCTGGGACCAGCACGGCCACAACCTACGCGCCTGCC
>NW_017728997.1:12317413-12333979 GCF_001723915.1 Gavialis gangeticus | reverse complement strand
GGGCGAGGGGAGGAGCCGCGCGGCCGGAACCCCCGCCCCCCGCGGCCGGGATGGTTTGGTCCAGCTCTCCTGCGGGGGGGTTGGTTATTTGTAATTGCTTTCTTTATTTCAGCAGTGCGTGCCCTAAGTCACATCGGGGTCCGACGCGTTTGAGTCGTGCGTGGCAAAGCCCCTGTATCCTCCACCCTCCTGGCAAACCCTTGGTGCAAGCCCAAGCAAGGGGGGACTGGGGCCGAGGTCACAAGTTCTGCAAATTTTTCCAGCTGTTTAAGTCGGTCTAATAAAAGATTCATCCGAAGAGCCCCTGGCGCCTATGATCCTCCCGCCGTGGGGAGTCCTGCAAGCAGACGTGGGTGCACGCTCCGCTGCACAAAGTCGCATTGGGGCGCTGGCGCCTGCGTGGACATCGGTGACACGTAGTGGGTGCATGTGCACCCGAGATTGGCCGTGCACCCCCTGGAAACGTTTCCAAGGGGTGCACATGGGTGCACGTGCACCTGAGATTGGCCATGCACCCCCTGGAAACGTTTCCAAGGGGTGCACATGGGTGCACGTGCACCTGAGATTGGCCGTGCACCCCCTGGAAACGTTTCCAAGGGGTGCACATGGGTGCACGTGCACCTGAGATTGGCCGTGCACCCCCCTGGAAACGTTTCCAGGTGGTAGACATGGGTGCACGTGCACCTGAGATTGGCCGTGCACCCCCTGGAAACGTTTCCAAGGGGTGCACATGGGTGCACGTGCACCTGAGATTGGCCGTGCACCCCCCTGGAAACGTTTCCAGGTGGTAGACATGGGTGCACGTGTACCTGAGATTGGCCGTGCACCCCCTGGAAACGTTTCCAAGGGGTGCACATGGGTGCACGTGCACCTGAGATTGGCCGTGCACCCCCCTGGAAACGTTTCCAGGTGGTAGACATGGGTGCACGTGTACCTGAGATTGGCCGTGCACCCCCTGGAAACGTTTCCAAGGGGTGCACATGGGTGCACGTGCACCTGAGATTGGCCGTGCACCCCCCTGGAAACGTTTCCAGGTGGTAGACATGGGTGCACGTGTACCTGAGATTGGCCGTGCACCCCCTGGAAACGTTTCCAAGGGGTGCACATGGGTGCACGTGCACCTGAGATTGGCCGTGCACCCCCCTGGAAACGTTTCCAGGTGGTAGACATGGGTGCACGTGTACCTGAGATTGGCCGTGCACCCCCTGGAAACGTTTCCAAGGGGTGCACATGGGTGCACGTGCACCTGAGATTGGCCGTGCACCCCCCTGGAAACGTTTCCAGGTGGTAGACATGGGTGCACGTGTACCTGAGATTGGCCGTGCAACCCCTGGAAACGTTTCCAAGGGGTGCACATGGGTGCACGTGCACCTGAGATTGGCCGTGCACCCCTGGAAACATCAGCTGGAAAAACAATTAGTGGCGCTTTCCCATTTCACCGCTGGTGATTTTGGACTCAGCAATCGGCCCCAGCCAGTGATGTGGTGCCCCTCCAGACTCAGGAGGCAGCAATGGCCCACATTCATGGTCATGGTAATTCTGTGTTTCATCCCAGGCCAGTCCAACCATTAGGTCGCCTACAGCACCCAAATTTGGGGGGGGGGGGCGCCAAAATGATATGCAGAATGAAGTAACAGAAACGGTATTCTCCATAACGGGCCTGGCCGGCTACGGCTCCACCTTGGTCTAAGACCTTTGGTTCAGCACGGGGAGAAAGACCTTTAATGAAAAGCGTGAAACAATCAATAAAAAAAATGTATTGTTTTATTCTTCATTTCAAATATCAGATAAGTACATGTGAAAGGTCATTCTAGACTTATTTTCCTCAATGTTGGAAGTGGTGGGGTCGTCTCAGGCACCAATTACCCTGGGACCAGCCCGTTTCAGCCATGCCAAACCAGCGAAGGAGGCCATGGTGGCCTGCATCCCAGCCCATTCCTCGCAGCATGTGATGACCCTGCCGACCTCGAGATGGGCAGGGGCCGTCCCCTTGGAGCAGGTCGTGAAGGCCCTCCCGAGGGTTCACTGTCAGCCGTGCACCTCGCACTCCGAAAGAGGAGCCAGAAGAGGTAGCAGCTCTGGAGGAAGAAGGACTTGTTTCCCGTAGGTACAAACGGTGTGTAGTAAGCTTGCAGCACACCCGCCTCGCTGGTACCAAGGTCCTATTGCAATATGAATGGTCAAGACATTCTGAAATCTCTTTGCAATTCCAGCTTCCCAAATACCTTCCTTGGACTTGCCTGCAAAGCAAATAGCTGCACCAGGCCGGTCTTCCCAGCTTCATAAGACAATAATATTCACACTGCTCAAAGGAAAGGGGCTTTTCCCGTCACGGCCCCGCAGGAAACGGGGCTCTATAAAATACCATTGTTTTATTTCCTTTGACCGTAGACTTATTTCCCTATATAGAAGCAGCTTCCGCTCCTGGGGTGTTTTCTCCCTCAAATCGTTTAACACGGTCCCAGACAAAACTGCAGCCTTGTTTTTCAAAAGCTGTTCTGCCACGAGAAATAAGGTCTGACATAAGGCGGAAAGACATCACTACAGACACAAACATGTCTGAACAAAAGTCGTCGAGGCACGGTTTGGAGCGAGCGGACGTCCCGATCAAAAGGGGCTTTATTATAAAGATGAGCAGGGTTCCAGCTCTCTCTGAAATGTTTAGGATCCTAGATTCAGCCCGCTGCCCCTAGTTACTGCTGTAAAGCAAAATAACCAGAGGTCAAAAACCCTGCTTCAATGGAAAGTAGGTTTTATGCATTTAAGAATTGTTCACTCGCAGGAGTACAGGCATTTTCTTTGCAGAATGCCACATTTGAACATCCCTCCGAAGAGCCACCTTAACTTCAATTCCCATCTTCGCTAGAAAGAATCAGAAACGCGCTATTAGATTTAAATTTTATTCAACCCAGCCCCATGCTTTATACAGGTTGCTTATTTACATTGTTTTACATCTGGAATTCAAATGTTCAGTTCTCGCAGAATATTCATCCATTTCCTGTCTGATATTCAAGATCACTGTAGCCTTTCGTGGAACATGCGTATAAACGTAACAAAAGGGCTCATAGCATAGGACAAAAAAATGTACTTCTCTGTAGCAAAGATAAAAACAGACACATGCACAGCTGGGCAGCACTGGAACAGTTGCTCTAGTTTTCATTAAGGATGCAGTCAATGCCCTTGAAGTTAACAGGTTGTTGCAGCATATCCTAATTTCTCTTTATGGTAACACACTGCCAGCTGATCAGGGGTCTAATCCAAAATGCTTTGAAAGCAATAAGAGTCTTCCCGTTGCCTTCACTGTATTCAGGAATAGACTCCTATTACTTTTGAGTAAATCTGTAAAGTATAATGTTTCTTCACACTGGCAGATATAGCAGTTTTACTACTTCAGAGCAACCAGCAGTGAGAAAAGCCACAGATGGCATTTTCATCTATTAATCTGAACAATGCTAGGTGGTCCTATTGAGACCTTTTTTGTGTGCAAACATACCTGTGCTAACAGCACTGAGTTGAGAGGATGTTGGCGGATCAAAGTAAGCCTTAAAAACAAATACACCAGTGTTACAGCCAAGATGCACAAAACAGGTTACTTTTGACTGTTCTGTTTCACAAGGTTTTGATGCTTAGTACAGATGTAAATAGTGTCACTTCCTGATTTTCAGGCTCTAGGATAGGCTGCAAGAGAAAAGAACGGCCAAATCCAAGCACTGAATTTAGGAGGAGAGTTTGTAAAATCTTTATATTAATTTTGTAGACTTTAAAACCTAAATTCTGCACCTAAGTACTGACAAATACTGCCTTTTACATCCAAGAGGAAAGGAATAGGACATGTAAGCATACATCAAGGTTTTCCACTTGTCCAGATTCCTCTTAAAAATTAGATAAATACACGTTTTTTGGACAATCTATTAGATTTATTACTGTATATCAGCTCTGATTGACAAGTTACCCACTCGCATTTTAATGGTGGAATATTACCTTCAAAAAGGTTCTGCATTGATATGCCAAAATAAAAATGACAAAGCTAGATGCATATTTTTCATGGAATAGCCCTTGACTTGCGCAAGATTGAATACAACCCAATCTACAAGATAAAATGTGGTCCAACTGACAACTGATACTGAATTGATACCCTACACTAATTTGAACCTGGTTCTGTTAAAAAACAAAAACAAAAGCACTTTTAAAAAACTATTTACACATTAGAATTGAACGATTGATTTATGCTCTTGAAAGTAAGCATCCACACTTCAGTCTCCACCCCCTACTTGGAGCACCTGGGGGGTTCATTTTATGAAAGCAAAATGCCCAGTCTTAGAACAATACTCATTTCCAAAATGAAATCAAGCATGTAGATTGAATGAGATAAAAAATAAAACCCTATTTTAAGTTCTGCGCTTCTGTTGCTTCAGCAGGGCAAATCCTGGGTCAAACTGCGCTCTGATTTCAAAGGGGTGGATCCCAGAGTGGCGGTGGCACATTGTGATGGCGCCCACTGAAGAATTCCCTTTATTTTTTTTTTTTTGCAGGCCCCAAGGATACAAATTCCTAGTACAAGATCGTCTCTCCCGTGAAAGCTGGTTCCCCAGCTGTCACATTTCATCCATTCATTCTACTGGCTGTACAGCTGGACCACACAGGACCGCGCTCTCCGATGCCCTAGCCATGTTCAGACATTAAGTTTCTGCTGGGAGAATCGCTGCTCCCCCAGTAGAGACCAGAAGTGTACGGACACTCAGGCTTTTTTCTCTCAAGAGCAAAAATGGCTGGTCTAGGAGGAAAATAACCCAGCAACAACCTGGGTTAAACCACCAGCTTTGTAATCTCCTGCCCTTCCCTACAAGGGGGGGGGCTTTTCCAGAGCTCCCACTCCCAGCTAAACTGGCACCCCCCCAGCAGCGCTGCAAAGAGGAGCTGGAAGCCAGGCTGGGGCAGCCCCTCCAGGTTTTAAATCGCTGCCCCTGCTGCTCAGCTGAGTGGTGGAGGCTGCCTGGGGAAGCTGGAGGGGCAGGGAGCCAGGTGAACGGAGGCTCTTCCTTGCTGCAGACACTGCCCAGCTGACCCCAAGGAGAGTGGGACAAGGCAGGCTCCCAGAGCCTTGCCACAGAAGCCAAGTGCTCCCACCCATCTCCCTGCACGCCTCTGGGTCAGCCTGAAGGAGTGCAAGTGGGGCTATTCACCTGCAGGGAAGAACTGGGAGGGATCCCACCATGACAGTGCCTGCCCTCCTGCACATTAGCTGATGATGGGGGGCAGAGGGGTCATTCACTTGGGGGCTGAAAGCCTGCCCTTTTCTGGGCAGGATCAATTAATGGATATATTAATGTCAACTAAGGGCATGGGCAGCTCGGGGAGGGGCCCTCTAATGCCCCCTGGCTACAGAGCTTGTCCATGAAGCTATGTAGCCATGGGGGTGAAGTAACATTGGTACAAGTCCAGCTCTGAGGCTACTTTCCTACTGGAAGAAATTCCTTCCAGTAGAAATGAACATTTGTACTCAGCCTTAGTTAAGTTATGAACGTGAAGACGGAGGAGAAATCACTCATAATTGAAGCAAGTGGTGGAATAAGCAGAGAATTTCATATGCAGTACAGTTCAGAATATGAGCATCCATTACTGCTACAGTATTTAGCACAGTGAAATATTTGCTGTCTGGAATGCAAAGAGGAAGAAGCAGACTAATTCTCAGCATTCCCAAGGGTCCAATTTCTCTGATACATGACCCAAAACATGGCTCTTGAAATATCAAGCTGCACAGATGCTGATTTAGCCAATACCTTTTATAAGGAATTGAGTGATCTTTTGCAATGACTGCAGACTACCTCAGTTCCAAAAAAATGGGGCAGAAAAATCAGATTTAGACCAAGAATGGCTACAGAAGAGCAGCAGCAATGATTTCATTTCAAGAGAATTTTATTTTTCTTTCTTTTTTTAAAACAGTACCACTACAAGCAGCTCCAAGACCTAAAAGAAACTAGTGTTGAACTGTCCTGCTTGCTGAAGATGATGTTAACTGTATGTAGAGACAGGTTTACCTGGAGGTCTAATGACCCCAGGGATGCAACACAAATAGCATGCAAGATGAAGTAGTGGATTTAACAACAAGAACAAGTTACAGTCTTGGTCCATCTCTTTGCTTTAGGGAATTGGTGCAAAACAGATGTTCTGTGAAGCAAAATTTCTTCATGAAAATGAAACTGCTGTTCTTTAGATTCCCGAAACACAGATCAGGAATTCTCCCTTCATTGAAAAGATTGGAAACATCTACCCTCTTAAATTTCAGACAGCAAGTCTCTGCCACTTGTGTTGCGGTAAGAAAAAAAATAGTATTATAATTTTTGTTATAAAAAGAACAAATGTTCAGAACATTTAAAAGCTCTTCCTTCAATACCTTCTTCTGCCACGTGGTCAGGTCACATCACATAAATCAATCTATCTTTCTGCTACTGCTTGGACATAAAACGGTCCATTTTTAGTTAAATAAAAGGAGGGATAGTTTTAATAAAAAAAGAAAAATTAAATATTGCACAAATAATTTAACTGCAGACAGTACCAGACACCATTAAAGCGTTGATTTTTTCCAGCATATGAATTCTACAATATAGTCACATTTTCTATAGTACATTTTTTACAACACATTTGAATTTACATGAACAACTATCTTTACAGTCTAGTATCACTGTCATAAAGTTACAGTTTCAGCAGGAATTAGTTTTGTCTTTGTTTTAAGAGTTCATCTATCTGAGTCTTGTACATGTTTTTCACATCTTCAAGATCCAGTCTAAGTTCTTCCGCCTCTTCTGCTTTCTCCCCATACATCTGGAGAATTGTGTTGTATCGTTGATCCAAATCCTACAACAACATGCATGTTTGGTTATTTGATTGTTTCCCTAATAATAAACTAACATGGTAGGTTTCACTGGTTGGCAAACACTTACCATTCTAACAGCTATCTTATGAAGTCAAAGTACATTTATCAAAATTAAGGATTTTTTGTTGCTTTGTTTCTCACAAGTAAAATGCCTAACTAATAAAGGCTTCTTGCTTTGTGTCCTGACTACTGATGAACTTGTGCTTTAAGGAATGGTTAAGGAGTAGCAGAGTCCAAAGGTAGGATCCTTAACTACAAAGAACAACCAACAAGGACTTTTACATTCAACTCAGTTGCTACAGCAGAACATAGACTGACAGATAATTCCCCTACATTCTCATATAAAAGATCTGGGACTGTTAAGTGGGGGGAAGAGAGAGAGATATCACTAGAAATCTGAAACCACACTTGCAGGCTTTTGCTCAGAAGTCACGATACACTTGCATCTCACTCCTTTCAGAAGGTAGGAAGTTTGAATTTCTATCTGGATTTCAAAGTAAAATATGGAGCCTGCTTCATGACTCGGGGCACTTTGAATGCTACTCTTCAATTTTAAGCATCACACGTACTACAGAACCTGCAAGCAGGTTCATATATTGGAGTCCAAAACAGTTTAAGCAGCATTTTTTCTTCACTTCTGAGCAGGACAAAGTAATCTATATTTTCACACAGATTCACAGAAGTTTAGGGCTGGAAGGGACCTTGTGAGATCATCAGGTTCAGCTCGACAGACTCTTCAAAATTTTAATCTTCCACATAATAGCTCCAGGCTTTCAACTCACATAACGTGAGTTGCAGGCCAGAAATGCTGAATACTGTGAGCAAGGAATGTGCACATAATTGTGTATAAAATTATGAGAACTGTATGTGCAAATAACCATCTGGTCCTGAAGGAGATAAGCAAAATTAAGCCAAGTTTTAGCATTCTTTATTGTTGGCGTAAGCTTTTTAAAATATAGTCTGGTATCTCCGCATAAGATCACAATTGCAAGACTTCACCAGAATTCTCTTATAAGGATACACAATCACTGCACTATACTTTCACTAGATTGACCCTTTAAGAATAACATTTGGAAATAACTGATAACTGCCATAATGCAAAACCTGCTGATAAAATCCATCAGTCTCTACGCTAAAAATTACCAAGTTACAGACTCACTTAAATTTTACTCTTAAAAAAAAAAAAGCACTTAATATATTTTGAATCTAAAATTAACATTTATTTTTTTTACTGTCCGGATTTGAACAATTTAATATGTTTTATGATTACTATCCTCTCACTTAAAAAAACCCAACGTTTTGTATCAACTGTGCTTGCTGGGCTCTAGCCGACTTAAAAGGTCATGAATGATAACTTGTTAGTTTTCCTAATTAAAAAACACATTGGGTCATTCAAGTTCAGATTCACAGATGTGCTTCAATATTTATTCCACCTTACCTTTAGCTGAGCCCGCAATTTTGGTATCTCCTTCACTTTTTCTTCAAATTCATCATTTTGATTAGTTAATTTAACCAGTTCTTCAGCCATTATTGACCGAGTTTTTTCAAGGTTTCCTATTTCCAGCTAAGACAACAACATCAAAAAAGCATTTAACTATCAGATGTTTGTATTGAGAAACCCAGGTTAGAATTCAGATTTTTCATTTTTAAAAAGCTCATAATTTAGAGGCCTTGCTAGCTAATTATAATGGCAGCACAGAATGATTGCTGTACCTTTTAACTATACAGACTGTTAGATTTACAAGACATGAGGAGATATAAAAATCACACGGCAGAATCCACGTAATCCATTTCATATTAAAAATTTAAGATCAATTGCTGAACTCATTATATTTATTTTAAACACAAAAAACCCATTATTTCAATTCACATTTTCAGTAATATAATACATTTCAGTATTTTCCATCATTGCAGACGTCTGTTTTTATGCATGTCACTTGGGTTCAAATTAACATTTATGCTAGAGTAACTTGGGAAATTTTCATTCCCAGACGAGTTAAAAAAAAAAACAAAAAACAAACAGATGTGATATACCATGTTTGAAGCACCTACAACCAACTGGCTTGGGAAGAACATCTATTACAAATCTGACAGAGGCACTTTTTCATGAAATCTTATCAAATATTGGTGAAGTAGCCAGCCATGGTCTGTCCCACATCCCACTCTTTACCCCACACTGCTCTCCTCTCCCCCTCACCTACCCCCCACCCAAAAAAAAAAAAATGATGCCCCATCATAACTTTTACAGAACTGCTACAGGGTAGAAAAAGAAAGGTCCCCAGCAAAATGGGAGCCAAATTCCCCAAGCCACAGTTCACACATTCATATTTTATAAAGGTACTGGTGAAATGCAGTAAAATAAGCTTTGTAAAATTAATATGATAATTTTTTTTTACTGTCTTAATCTTTCTACTTAGGTACAATATGCAGTTACAATGCCCAGTGACTCTTACAGTACCTGTAGGTGAGAAATCTCTCCTTCCCTTAGTTTTAACTGTGACTGCAGGTTTTCAATGATACTTGAACCTGCTCCCATTCTTATAGCATCATAAAGATTGTTCCCACTTGCAGACACTGATCCAAACGAATGGTCATGAGGATCATCCTACAAATACAAGTTAAACAACCTTAAAGCTGGATATGAAAGACTTCATTTCAAGAACTCTGGCACCAGAAGCTAGAAGTTATCGATATAGTAAATTTAGACTGTTCTCATTAGAGTCAAGGGTTTCAATGCTTCAGATAAATTTACTTGAAAGAAAAGGTTATGGTGAACAGTTAAGTAAAATTTATGATCTTCACTCCTCTTTAGTTTGCTCTGTTAAACAATGGCTGTAAGGATATCTGAGACACTTTCATCTACAGCGACACAGCAGAAACAGCCTTTGTGCAGACTGCATCAAGATGCAGCTGTTCTCTTTGCCTGAGTGGTACGAGATTACAGTCACAGGATTAAGAAGTATACCGAGATCCTTGTGTGTTCTCAAACGCTTACCACTTGCAATTAAACAGTTTCCACTCGTTTTGTAACACACCCTGGAATAACTGGCAAGATCTGCACTTGCTATCCATAGACTGCTTATATTTAAAAATGTATACAAATCCCAGGCTCCCTCCTGTGAATACTGTGCAACTCTAGACATTTTCTAGGCATGCTTAAGTTCTAGTGCAGATATAAACAATTTTATCAAGACATCAACACAATTCATTGGAAAGAAAAGGCAGCAAACACAGACAGTCTAGCAAGAGAAACCAGTTGATCCACCATACAATACCTGAGAGATGAAGGAAGCCTGAAGCCCTGCCACATCAACTCCACTTATTGAACTTGAGCGTGACAGAGTTGGAGTACTCGAAACAGTTTCCATTGTCGACAATGAAAATGATTTGCGTTCCTTGAGAAAGAGAGGAATTTAGGGAACAAACAGACTTTCCAAGATCATAAATCTAGAAAGACCATTTTCATGAACACAGGAGTTTCCTTTTTCACTCCAAAATGCAGAACATGCATTACCATCCCCCCCCACCCCACTGTCATAACTAACTTTAAACAGTGAAAATTTAGCAGACACCCAGGGCAAATAGCCTGAGTTCAACTTCTCAAGCTTTCTTGGTAATGAAGGAAAAGAAGCAGCTACCCACAAAAGAGATTTTGAAGCAGTAATGAATTTTGCTGAGCTCATAAATTTACAGGAATGACCCCATTCCACAAAGGTAGTTTTCTTTCCTGGAAAGAGGTCAGTGAAGAGAATTTTAAATGTTGCACTGCCCAAATCCAGGATCTTTGAGGCCAACAGCTCTTACCCACCAGTTTTATAAACAAACCGACCACCCTTGCAACAAGCACCTCCAGGCATGTTTGATTCAGAAAAATGAAGCGAAGAGCTTCTGAACAGGACTTCTGGTTTCAGAACTTGCAGGAACAAAGATTAACAATGATGGCTGTTCTATATCAATTAGATATAGGCCCAGGCATTTATCTGTCTCTCCTGCATATGCTGCCATTGCCCACGCTTTATCTATTTTGTGACTAAGTAGATAAACCCTTACACAGGACCATAAAACCATTATCTTCTACACCACAATTGCATTGAGTAGAGAAAAAACGTAAGTTTGAAAGAATATTGGGTCTCAGATGTTTTCTTTCATGGTATTACAGTACTACATCCTTCTAAGTCTCATTTGTTGTTGTGATGTTTTGTCTTAATGGTCTGGATACCTGCTATAAAATTGGCACCGTGTATTTATTTTACATGAATATTAATATAAACGGCAATACCTTTTCCTTTGCTGCTTCTTGTACAAAAATGGCTTTCTTCCTTTCTTGCTCGACTTTCATTTTCTCCATTTCTAACTGAGTAGCTAACAGTGTCTAAAGGAGGAAATGTAGATTAATAGTCTCCTGCCAACTCTGAATCTGATGATAAAGAAATGCAAAATTGAAGCAGTCAATACCTTTTCTTTCTTTGCTTCTTCAAGGGTTTTTGCATACTCATTTCTAAGGTTTTCTAGTTCGACCTCATACCTATTTTGAGAACAGACATGAATAAAGGCAGTCACTACAGAACCTTCTCTTCATTTCTATCTTTGATTCATACAAAGAAAAAAAAGTTAACAGAATAGGGTTTGCTACTTGAATGTTAGCTATTCTTAAGAAGGCTTCTTAGATCAGTCCTGGCAATTTTAAGTCTTGTTATTGTGCATCTTCTTTAATGCTCTGGGTATATGCTCTATCCTGCCATAAAACAACCACCTATTTTAATGCTTATCTTGTTTATTTTTTAAAGAAAATTTCAATACATTTCCTTTATACAGGCAGTCCTCAGACTTACAACACAATTGGGTCCTGAAAACGGGGTCTTAGTTCGAAACGTTGCAACTCAGAACCAATTCTCTCATAAGAAACAATGTTATAAATGAGGGATTGGTTCCTGAACCAAGGCCTGATACCCCATTTTCACCAAAAATACCCCAGAATTTTGTACTTGATCAATTACAGATGATAGCTACATTCATATATTTATATTGTAAATAACAATCATATTGATTTGGAAGGACTTCTTTGAGGTGACTTTGCTGGACTTTTTGAAGGGTTCTTGGCTGGAGTCTTCTCAGGAGTCCTGGCTGCAGGTTTTTCTGGAGTCTCGTCTCCTTTCTTAAAGAAAGTGCCCAAGAAGTTTGGACAGATGTTCTCCAGGTAGATGAGCGATGCAGCAAACTTGTTTGCTGGCACAGCACTGCATTGGATCAAGCATTTTAAGTCGAAACCGGCGTTGTGAAGTTGAAACAGGGTGTCAGTTTATAAATGTTACAAGTGCAAAAGTTGTAACTCGAAACGTTGGAAGTCAAGGACTGCCTGTACTATTTGTATACAAAATGGTAAGCATATAGATATTATCAACCCAAACCAAAAAAGAGGGATAAAACTATCCCAAGTGACAGACTGCTTGAAAAGAAACTACACCCGACTAGACAAGTAGCAGTCGAGTGAAAGACTAGGAAAGTACTCTGATCATCCCTCCACCCCTAGATACTAGGAAGCTAGGAAAGTTCATCAGAAAATTTTGAATTCCCAATGCAAGAAAGTACCTCTCTCTTATGAATAATGCAAAGTAGGGAAGATTAAACACCCCATTTTAAGCACACAGCTGTCAAAGCCTGAAAAAACAAGAATTTCACAAAATGCAATGTACTTTTAGAGTTTTCTTGGGTTTTTATCATTAAAAACAATTTTTTAAAAATCAACCAATTGGAGCTATCACAGTTCAACTTCTTAAACACTTAGCAACTACTTAAGCTGGTTTACTTTAGGACAAGATGATGCGAGATACTTTTTAATGTTCCCAGGGAAAGCTGTTTTGCACACATGGACCCTCATGGCAGCATGGGCTCCAACTGTAACTGCAAAGCAACTTGCAGGAGCAGAATCAAGAAGAACAGTATACCCATTTATCATGCCAAAAGCAGGTGAAGTGAACCTCACGGGTGAAGCAAAATATTAAGTTTCACATCTCAAGTAGCACTGTGGCAAAAAGCTGGACAGTATAAAGATACCCCAAGCAACTAAAGTAATAAGTACCAGACAAAAAGGAAGGCTCTTCTCTGCATGCCTGTCAGTTCTCACCATATGAATAATTATTAATATTTTAAAAGACAGTAACTAAACACAAAAGAAACCCAATAATTAACAAAGACACAGGAGCTTAATATACAAGATAGTAAATTCACATCCAATTCACCTATTGTTTTCATTTTCCAGTTTCTTGAGTCTGGCTTTCTCTACTTCCAGCTGAGCCTGAAGGCGACTGTTTTCTTGCCTCAGCAGGCTGTTTTGCGATTCAGTGGCAGACATCTGAACTTTATTGGAAAGAAGCTCTTCAGTAGCAGCACGTTCTCTCTCAGCTGCTGCTGCCAGTAGAGATTGAGACTCACCTAAAACCAAATTTATAAATTGCAATCCATTGTAAACAAATGGCTACCTGACTTACTGTCAACATCATCAAGTATCCATAACCAAAGCCAATTATTTAGGTGGCTACCTGAAAAATCTGATGTTTGTCCAGTATTTTAGATGCAAGTAAGATGCACAATGAAGATTTAATTCTGTAAGACTTCAAGCTAGAGAAGTGTTATCTTTCAATATCACCCAAAATATTCTAAGCAGTCCTGTCATTAGCCATCAAAACCATGCAGGTATAGTAAAGGTATACATATAGTTTGATATCCGGCTAATGGCAATGGACCAGCTTTTAAAGAAGGGCAGCACATACTCAAGAGGTACAAACAACTGTCGAATAAGGATGATTTGGTATTCTGTTCTTAGAGTGTAGAATTAAGAGCTAAAACACTAATCGCCATGGTTCCCTACCTTCCCTGGTTGTGGCTTTGGATCATTCCACTGTCATTTTGTTCCTTACAGCCCTAATAATCTCAGATGAAATACATTTGTTTCACAACCTTGAATAGCCACAGATAATAATTCCTATGACTACCAATTCAATGCGTCTGGCATTTTGAGGTGCTGGTACATTTCTACTACCCATTCTTCCCCTCCCATTTTTAAATGCGAAATGTCCCCCAAAACTTATCTGGCATATAGCGGTGATACTTCCAGGACCTCAGCTCTTTTATAGAACCTGTGAATTGGGTTTCACAGTACCCTTGCAAAATGCCATGGCGTCATACTACTTTGCAGACACAGATTTAAATCCAGGTCTCCCATCCCAACCCCGTCTCAGACACTGCTGTGCCCATCTCTTCCTCACATTACTGACATCTAGTGCTACTCCACAGATATGCAAAGGACATTAAAAACTAGAAGCATGTCTTACCAAGTCTGTCAGAAAGGTTCTTCTCTAACTTTTCCCATGTGGAGGTCTGGGCTCCTAGCGTTGCTTGCAGATTTTCTATCTGCCGGAGAAGTGGCCTTGTAGCAGATGTAACACTTTGACTTAGTTCTTGATTCCTGTTTTCTGCTTCTTGGAGTCTCTGAATTAGGATTTAGTTTAAAGTTTGTAAAACTTTCAAACTGCAGGACCAGTTTAAATGACAGTACAAAAAAAAAAAGCTAAAAACAAATTTCAGGTTCTAAATTAAGGGCTATGTAAAACATATATTCAATAAATCTGGAGGTAAGGTAGCAATTTAATTGCCCAGGACTTTTCCTGAAGGTAGCATTACATTCATATATACCAGGAGTTCACAGTGTTAGTCAGAAGGTGGTCCTAATCTATTAGTCCCTAACTGGCAGCACATTAGATTTCAAATTTAATGCCACTGCCTGTTGTTTCTCTCCTTTTGTACCTATCCAAAAAGTTCAAGATCTGCTTTTGCCCTTCCCAATTCCCAACTCTTTCACAGGCTCATATAATCTGCTATCAAGTCTGCCTTCCTCACCTGAAACTAATAAGACTAACTTTGACAGTATTCTCTATAGGATCCAAGCAGTGCTACATCTAGATTCTACTCTCTGCACTACTCCCAAGAGGTAAGGATGAAGTGCAGGCTATTTTTTCAAGAACAAAAAGGAGTTTAAATATCCATTTGTTACAAACATTAGTGCTATCACAAGCTTAAAGATTCAATTTTGTTTCATACTAAAAGGATGCATCACGCATAAAACACGGTATGAAAAGTTTCCAAATTGTGATTTTTCATAAAGCCTTAAGAGGTATATATAAAAAACATTTTAATAGCGAATCCTAATGCTCCCTTACAAAAGCAGATCAAGTTGTACCATATCAACAAACTTATACTTTGAGCCATTAATTTTCAAGACATTTTAGCACTTTGTATACTGCTTTTAGACACTCCCCCTCCAAGTAAATGGCTTAGTATAAATACTTGCATTTTTCATTTTGAACAAAGAAACAAGAGAGGTTAGAAAAACACACTGAAACAGCATGTACAGCACCTGTTGTAGCTCACTGATTTCTTGGCGTAAATAGTCTTCCTTTCTTGCTGCTTGCTGTTCTGCCCGTTGCAATGCCAACCTCAGGTCTGCCACCTGTGTCCATAGGAAGTAGACCATTACATGTCATTAACCTCTTGCAGGGAATTCTAGTAGCGTTTTATCACTGCTACAGTTCTGCACCAGTAATTACACTGGGACTCCAACTGACAAGTTTAAGAAGCAAGTTATGCAGTCATGCACCATGTGCATAACTTATACTTGCTTATCATGCCACCAACTGGTTATATAGTGGTCAGTTCAAGAACTAACACTCTGCATCACAGAAATGATGTTATGAGCATGAAAAACAGTTTGCCCCCAAAAGTAAAAAGTACAGGCCTTATTTTAAATGCGATTTAGTGTAGACTTTGCTCCTCCAAAGTTTTGCTCCATTGTTAACTGACACTCTGTCCTATTTGGCACCTCAAACTCATTTTACTTATTTGTTACAAAAATGCTGTAGTAGAGCTGCTTAATATTTGTCAAATCTGCTTTTGGCAGCAGTGTTTAGAAAAAGGGAAATTCTAACACCCCTTTGCCATTAGCCTGGTTCATTTGAACAGAGTACCGTGCTTATGAATTCCAAGGACATTCACAAATTAAGTCAGAAAGCTTTCATCACCCTGTTAAAAATTCACCTGATTTGCTAAAACTTCCTGTTGTTGCCGGGCTTCCTCTTGGGCCTTCTCTAGCGCTAAACCAAGTTCTTCTTTCGCCTTCATTTCACAACTTAACGCTGCTTCTTGTGCCTCACTGTCCTTTGTAGCATTGGCTTTGTGAAGCTCTGCAAGCTCTCTGCAAACCAGGAATTAAAAGCACTGAAGAATTCATAATATCTACAATGATCTGTAATAAACTACCATACTAAAGCAATTTATTAACTATTGTTTTTACTGAACATGAGTCGGCAATGTGGGGAGGCGGTTAGGAAGGCCAACTGCACCTTGTCGTGCATCCACAGATGCATCTCGAGCAGGTCCAAGGAGGTGATCCTCCCCCTCTACGCGGTACTGGTCAGGCCACAGCTGGAGTACTGCGTCCAGTTCTGGGCACCGCACTTCAAGAGGAATGTGGACAGCATCGAGAGGGTCCAGAGGAGGGCCACTCGTATGATCAAGGGACAGCAGGGTAGATCCTATGAGGAAAGGTTGCGGGACCTGAACCTGTTCAGCCTTCAAAAGAGAAGGCTGAGGGGGGATCTTGTGGCCTGTTATAAACTGGTTAGGGGGGATCAGCAGGC
>NW_017728997.1:12306203-12317353 GCF_001723915.1 Gavialis gangeticus | reverse complement strand
GAGCGCCGCAAGGAGTGACCAGGTACAACGGTCACAAGCTGGCAGAGGGAAGGTTTAAGTTGGACATCAGGAGGCGCTACTTCACGGTCAGGGCGGCTAGGGTCTGGAACCAGCTTCCAAGTGAGGTGGTGCAGGCTCCCACCCTGTAGGTTTTTAAGAGGAGGTTGGATGACCACCTTACTGGGGTCATTTGACCCCAGTGCTCTTCCTGCCACGGCAGGGGGTTGGACTAGATGATCTGCTCAGGTCCCTTCCGACCCTAGAAACTATGAAACTGCACATTGCAAGGATGTCCCAGGCACTCCACAGAGGAAATTCTGAATGTAAACGTGTTTTGTTTTTCAACACCTGCTTACTTGTATGCACTGTCAAGTGCTGTCTGAATGCTTCGGTTCTTTTCTTCAAGCTCTTCCACCTCCACCTGAAGCCTGCTAAGATCCTTCTCTTGCCGCTCTCCCACATTGTTGAGTTGTTTAATGTTCTCTCGATGCTGCTTCTCAACTTCCTCCTTGCCATCAAGCACCTATTAGGTAAAAAAACCAACAGGCAAACAACACAGAGCAGTTTATAAAATTAAGTGAAAAAAACAGCAACAAACAACCTGCTGCATTTAAGGTTGAGGATTTTATAACAAATCTTTAGTCAAATTCTATAAAAAGCTCACAAACTGCAGTTCCAACTACACTTCAGCATTTCACACTTAGATGGTAACAACACACTCAGGAGTCAATGACAGGCCTCTGTGTAAAGCCATATATTCCTGAGTGTGAGTATAGGGAACTGGTGACAATGAAGTTCACCACTGATAGGAAGCCTTCTTCACCCCTAACAAAAGCCCCACCCTTGAGATGAGATGGCAACATACATAAATTATCTTGTCATCGAGCTTCTTGGGTTTCATTGATGTATGTCCACTCCAAAGTGACATCCTTAATACAAACAAAATACTATGAACACTTCAAAATGAAGGTTGTAAAGGTCAATCTGGAATGCTCATTTAACCTCACTGAACAGATGTGGAATTCGTAAACTAGCTACATATGACAAACGCTAAGAGGCTAGGGACTCTGCAAGCATACAGAGACATTTACATCTAAAGCTTCCAAGGCAATTCACAAGAAGATTAATTTGTTTGACAGTGATTAAAGATATGCACTGTTATTACAGAATATAGGCAACCACTGTTACACCAACATGTCAACTAATCAATAGGAATCAGTTATTTTAAGAAATGAAATGTTTGAAGAAAACCATCTAAAATGAACTACTTAAAGGTACAGCGGAATAAAATTACTAAGAAGGGATGCAAATATTAAGAACCATAGGACGAGAAACAATAAATGATGACAAATCTCTTATGCACCAAGTAAAGGTACCCCAAAACCACAGCCCAAGCTGCCGAAGTGGGAGTAAGAACAGAAATCTCTAAACAAAAATGAAAGACCCAGGAACAAAAAAGCTGTCACAGAAACCCCCCCAAAAAGGACCACTTGGCAGACATGAGAATCAATAACAGTAAAAGGAAGTCTAGGATGTGATTGCAAATAAAATTAACCTGTTTCAAAAGCTGTAACTCCTCTTCTAATTCCTTAATTTTTTTATTCTGTTTTGCATTAGTGTTTTCCCTCTCTTTCTCTTTTGCTCTCAACTTCTTAATGATGTTGGAATTCTGTAGCTGCTGTTTTGAAAGCTTTTCTCCTATGAATAGAGATGTGCATTAAGTTAAATGCTAGCATACATTTCCAAACTCTAACTGATTGAAGTTGAAGCAGAACTGCAGTATAACCAAAAGGTACACTTTTACAAAGGGGACTCCTTTATAAAACAATCTCACACTTACCTGCTTGTTTATTTCGGGGCTTTATGTAACAGAGGATCTATGTCCTTACACTGTGTTACATTGTTAAAGATAATTAATGGAAATGATTAAAAGACAGTGTTTATTTACTATCACAGAGAGTCTTTGGAATTGCACTATTCTAATGTTGAACCTTAAAAAAACCCAAAACAATCAGCAATAAAGTTGTTAGATTTTCTTCCAAACGCTTTGACCTATACCTTTAAAAAAAAAATTAGGCACTGGTATTGAAGTGGCAAGCACATTTTTTCTATTATACAAAGATTCTGGAGGAATAACTGACAAAAGTCCAATCACACTGAACTGTACATGGCAAATAAGGCAAGACTAAATGCCCAGAACTTCCCTTTTTATCAGCCTACTCTATATAATACAAAATATGCTGATATCCTTAATGGAAAGAGAGTGTATTATCTATATGAATAATGAACACTCATCTAAGGAAGAGGAGTGCTTTGCATGTATTACTGCATCTGCAAAGAAGGCAACAGGAACTGCTATTAAACAGACAGGGTACCAAAACCAAGTTACTTAACCCTGTAAGTCTACACTGCAGCTCAAGAAACAACTATGACTTGATCTGCACTGCCCGAAGTCACTAACTTGTACTCCGTCCATTTATGTCACGTTTCTGTGAACTGAATGTTTAATCGTCATCTCTTTGTATTACTGTGGCACTGAAACACTTTAGCCCTGGACCAGAACATCACTATGTAGGTGCTGTACAAACACAAAACAAGATGTGTTCTTCCCCAGAGAGTATATAATTTTTGTATAAAACAAGAGATTACAGCTAGATACAGATTTAAGGACACAAGACAACAAATGAGATAACACCACGTGGAGCGACAGATTGCTGTCATAGCAACTCACCAGCCTAACCACTGTGGGCAAAGGAGAGTTTTAAAGAGGGATTTGAAGGGACATGGAGGTGCCTTGGACACTTACAGGGAGCTCCACCCAAGAGGGGTAACCTAGGAGAAAATAGGAATGTGCTTGTTTGGAAAGAGGTGATGAAGATCAGCATCTCAGGCCAATCAGAGATGGGAGCTAATTCTACAACACCAGATAAGATCATTAGGACAGTATACTCCATGGAGAGTTTGAAGGTGAAAACAAACAGCTGTTATCACGGAGCAATAAAATAATTAACCTATTTATTGTGAATTATGTATTTTCCCCAAAGGCAATGAATCAAGGCAAGCTGCAGAAATGTTTTGGATAATGCTTTGTTAGTAATTCAGGGGATAACAAGTAGAGGGCTGCACCGAAAAACTGCTTTTTGTATGTGGAAGCATCTTCCAGGCCACCCCACAATCCCTTCAAGCAAATGGGGGGAGGAGGGAGTTGAGCAGCAGTGGCATTAACCCCCTAGCTAATGGCCACACCAGCAAGCTCCAGCAGCCCTGGTGATAAGCCCCATGGGCTGGCTACAGAGGTTGGTTGTCCCACCTCTCTGGCTACGGCCCGCCTCCTGGCTGAGGGGGAGGAATATGGGCCACCTCAGTTTGACACCTCCGATTGAAAGCATCCACTACAAAGGCATGGCATAGTCGGCCACACTAAGGGAAGTGAATCAGTACTTCTATTCAGAAAAGAATTTGGGATTTTCTAGCTCTGTTGCCATTTTCTGGAGTGAGAGATTGTGGATGTTGTTCCAAAGGCACCTGTAGGCAATGGGAGAAACTGCTGAGGGGCATGCCGGTGGAGCTACAGCTGACAGCGTCAATCTCCCTATCAGTGACAAGACCTACAACCACAAAACTGGCCTGAAATAAGGTAAACATTCAAAATCACGATAAAAACTTTTACCATAAAAGACCTCTTGATCAATACCCACCTTCCTCCATAAGTCCTTTGATTTGTTCATCTTTCTCCTTCAGTAGTTCAGCTGTTTCGTTACAATTTAATCTAGTAGCCAATTCTTCTTTAACAGTCTTTACTTCCTAAAGAGAACCAAATGCACTTAGGACTGCTTACATGAGAGAGTAACATTATTTAAACACACACTAAATTAACACAGTACTTTCTCCACTGGAAAACAAGCCTAAACATACCATAAAGTGACTTGAGCTTTTAGTTACAGAACAAAAGATCTCAAGTAAAAGGGGAGGAGGGGGGAACCCTGTTCAACAGGAACTATTCAATGACAATCGCTTGAGAAAAGGAAAATGAAGATGACGACTAGTTTTAAGCTTATTTTTTTAAGGGCACTGACACACCTGTTTTTCTTCACCACACTTCTTTGCCTCTCCCTTCTACTATATATACACACTTGATATGAAAAACCAACACTTCCTCATTCATTCAAGTGAATTAGATAATGCAGAGTTCTATTTCCTTCTCTTTAATAAAAGCGCAACCTCCACTTGCCCCACTGTGCAAATTTTATCAGTGGCCTTCTAAATAATTCTCTTACAAATCTGTCATGCCAAAATAAGTTTAATTTTTCAATTACACTGCTTAATGTATTTTTTGTAGACTAAGAACATACCCACTGACCAAAATCCTGAAATATCTGGGCAGTGAATTCCCAAACACTTTTCATCGATCAAGGCACAAAACAACCTCTATTATCTGGTCTTAGAGGTCTCCCCCCTCAGACACATCTTATATTGGTCTATGAGTAACTTGTCAATAGATACCCAGTCTCATGTTTTCCTCCAACTCTACTTCTATGATTTGCTCCCACACAGCCTCACCTTGCTTTATTTTAATAAAGCTAGAAAGCCGATTACCTTTTTTGCTGTATCTCTCTCTTTGCATGCTACTTGGACCTTCTTTTCAGCATCTGCTATACGCTGAGCAAACTCCTCTTTAAGAGATGAAATACTACTGCTCTCTTCTTTCATTCTGATCACTTCACTACATGTAAAAATATTTGAGGATAATTGTACTGTTATGACACATCAAGCAACATGTAACAAGCATTGTTTTTTAAAAACTCACTACAGTCAGTACTATTGCAATGGCACGTGGAAGCAAAAACCAAGACTGGGGTCTGATTGTTACGTGCAGTCTAAAGCCAGGAAGACAACAAGGCAATGTATTATATCACTGGTCTTAAAGGACATCTATACACATGCTTCCGGGGGGGTGGGGCAGGGAAAGCACTTTCCCTCAGTGTCGTGTGTATTCAGCATCCCATGCTTCAAAATGGTAGCAGGGACACTAACTAAAGCCTGTTCGACAAGGTTAAAGTGCCTCCGCCACCATTTTGAAATGCAGGACGCTGAATACACGACACAGAAGCTGCTGAAGCGCACACTAATTAGCATGCTCCAGCAGACTTACCGAAGACTCTATTAATAAAGTCTGTTCTGATGAGTGCTAATTAGCATGCGTCAGAGCAGAGCTCCATCATGTGTATAGGTGCCCAAAAAGATCTGTGCAAATATAGTTTGGTATCATACCATAAATGTCAAATTTATTGAAAATGCATTATCATGTTCTCCTAACACAGCTTTACTACAATCCAGACCAAGTCAAAAGTGATTCCTTATTTGATAATTTACAAGCACATTTCAGAAAACACAGATGTCTTCACACTACTTGTGAAATCTATCTGACATTATATACAGGAGGTCTATAAAGGGAAGATGCTTCTTTTAGTACAAGGGTCAGCAACCCCTGGTATGTGCCGAGCACAGCACGCGAGGCCGTTTTGCTCGGCGCACCACCGCCAGCCTGGCTTCTAGGCAGCTGCTGCCAGCCATGAAGCCTGGGCTACTCCCAGCAGGCAACTGGGTGGTTGCAAGCAGAGCAGGCTCCATGGTTGGCAGGAGCTACCCAGAACCTGGGCCAGTTGCAGCCAGAAGGCTGCGAACATCTGCTTCAGGCTCTGGCATTAGCTCCACACTGGTGGGTGCACAGGCACTTCAGAGCAGACAGTGGGAGGGCTGTGCTGCTTCACGCCCTATCCTCATCACCTGCTCCGAGGCACACATACACCCACCAGTATGGAGCTGATGCCAGAGCCCGGAGCAGCTGTTTGCAGCCTCCTGGCTGCAGCTGGCCCAAGCTCTGGTAGCTGCTGCCCACCACAGAGCCCAGGCTGCTTGCAGCAGGGCTTGCAGCTGAGCCCGCCTGACTTCCACCTGCTCCGAGCTCAGCCCCAGCCCAGCCCTGCACCTGGATGAGGCTGGCGCTGCCCCTTGCCAGGAGCACTGCACCTTTTGCAGGCTTAGTTGTGGAGGGTGGGTGGGTGGTTGGGCTGATGGCCAGGCTCCAGGCTAGGGCTTTGGCCAGCTGTGCTGCAGCCTGGGGGCTGGCTCCCCAGGGAAGCACAGGGGTCTGGCAGGACCAGGGCATTGATGGCCTGAACTTTGTCCAGTGGCCTAGGAGCCCAGCTCTGAGCACCTGAACATCTGGTTTTGTGCGTCTGTCTGCCTCTGTGTGCGTGCACGTGTCTGGTTCTGGATGTGTGTGCATTTGTCTGTTCTGGTTCTCTATGTTTGTGCACGTGGTTCTCTGTGTGCATGTGTGTCTGGTTCTCTTTCTGCTCTCCTTTTTCTCCCTCTCCTCTTTCTCTTATTTGTCTCTTTTTTTCTCTCTCATTGCAACATGCTCAACAAAAAAGGCATACACAACAACGGCAACATTTATGATTATTAAATATACTAATATACAATGCGTCCTGCCATGTACACCCCCCCGCACCCGACATGCCGGCACTCTGGCCAAAAATCTTTGCCTACCCCTGTTTTAGTACATCACACTATTTTATGTAGCCCCTATCAATATATTAACAAAAAAGTGCAGATATATGCAGAACTGCTGATAGTTTGCTACTTACTCTTTCAGGTTGTCATAAGCTTCTTCTAAGCATGCCTTCTCTTTACTAACACTCAATAACTGGGTTTCCCTCTTTCCCAGCTTCTCAGTCAGCGAATCAACCATCTGAGAAAAATTTTAGGCATGAAGATGAGAAAAATAAAATGACAGGGATTAGAGTGGCTTTACTCTGGCTCTACACTGAGTCTTAAATTCTCCCAACGTTTTAAGGAGCTCAAGAATAAGAGCTAATGAAGAACATCACCACTCAGTAACACATTATACCAATCAGTAAATGTCTTGGTACAACATTTTAGACCTTTTGCACTTAGTTTTCTTTCCAGACTTTTGAAAAAAGAAGATAAACTTCACAGTAAAGAATGCTTAATGTATAATTATACACCTGGGGAACTTATTAAAGAGGACTTTTTTATCTGAAGGTTAAATTGTAATTCTGTATAATTTAATTGCACATGCTCATTAACTTTCCTTGAAAAAACTGCATTTTTTTTTAAATAAAATCCTAGATTTTTATCCCAAAGCACTGCTGATACCAGTATCACAATAAACCCAGAAAACCAAAAATCAAGAATGGGGCCTGGCTGTTACATACTGTTCAAACATATGTTTGGAACAAGGCCCTATCAGACAGAGCTTAATTCAGCACAGGCAGGATAGTCTGGGAGGGGGAAGAGGCACAGAAAGGGGAAGCTGCTTACATCTTAGTACAGCAGGGACAAGATTGAGAAGAGAACCTCAGTTTCTAGAGTCCCAGCCTAACGTCCCATCAGTTGGGACGTGGTGCTCCTCCATATTTCTCCTCCTCGTATTTAGTTAAACCTCACATCCAAACCACACTTATTCTATTCAGTACCCAGTAAAATGTTTCTCTTCTTCATTTAAAAAAAAAAAACAAACAAACAAAAAAAAAAACCTTGTAGCTTTAGTCTTTCTAAAGAAAGCCTGTTAAGGATAAAAATTGCCATTAGCCTAATGCACAGTATTTTCACATGCATAGACACAACCCATGGCTTTCTACTTGTTAAATGCAATCTTTCACGTGAGATCTCTGAATAGAAATATTGCTGATAGAGGGTATGCATTAAGAAACTGTGTGATTCTGACAATATTTTCAGCATGGTTTTGATAGCTCAAAGGTGGTTCTTATTCCCAAGCCATTTCACTTGCTAGAAAGCACATTTTAAAAAAATTAAGCTGGTGCTACATGCAGTGAGTTTCACAGTCAGCAAGTCTACATAGCAAAATATATCCAAAATGTGATTCCTGATTACTGTAAAAGTAATTCATAATTCCCCATCATAAAAAAAAATGTCAAAGGTTCCCTTCATAGGTTGGGATCATCAAATTTACAGCCAAAGAAGCCAGAATTATACACGAGAGCTCTACTATTAAGGCCCTATGCTTGCAGCCGGGTTTCTGCACTGGTATTTATACCCAGGTAGAGCCCTGATGACTTCTATGCAATGATGAATGGGCAAGTTCCAACACGGAAGGGAATCAAGAACTTAATTTTCTATTAGAATTGAATGATTTAGCTCAAAAATACTGGACAAGTAAAGTACATACCAAAGCCTATGCACTGATGCCAAAGTAGTTTCACCCACTTAAAACAGGGCTGAATTTAGCCTCCAAAATGCACAGGGTTAAAAATGTTCATTACCTTGCGAAGCTCTTCCTTTTCACAGTCCAGTTCAGGCAACGTTTCAGCATCTTGCTGCTGCACCGTACACTCCACTTTTACCATTTCTTCTTCATCTGTTTGAGCCGCAGCAACCAAAATATCTGGCTGCTCAGAATTAACAGGGGTTGCACTTCTCCCACTCTCCTCCATTTCAGTTTCCTCTGGATGCACAAGAAGCATCTCATTCAATTCTTCTTCAGATTTATTTTTCACAGAGTCAACTGTCTCGGTCTTCAGTGTCGAGGAGCCAACTGTAATAGATGCTGAAGCACAAGCCCTGCCGGATAATTCATCATCCGAGTTGATTTCACTTACGCTTCGGCTGTCTAACGACTGCACACTGAACGAGTCTATTCTTTCAAATGCATCAGAGGAACAACAACTCTCTGTCATTTTTTGAAAGTCATCTAAACGATTATACTCGGTGCAAGCTGATGTAGATAGGAGCTGAAAGGAAGTCTGCATCAGATGAAGGCTCGATTTTGAATCTGCTGCCTCTTGTCTGGAACTAACGGAGCTCTCACTTATTACACTCTCATGGTCCAAAACTTCAATGTCGCTAGTTGTGGATGTGCCCGAGGAGAAAGTGCTGATAGGTGGTGAAGGTGTATTGCTTTGTCTGTCCTCATTTTTCTGCTCCTTGGCTTCCAAGCTCACGTCTTTTGCCTCTGGTGTAAGAGACTGTGCAGGGCTGTTGGGTCCACTTTCTGGTCCATCCTTCCTTATGCCGGATTTCACATTCACAGCGGCTTCAGGTACTTTCAGATCTAGAGTAGAGACTGCTTTAGCTGAACTTTCATTTGCGGTTTCTTCATGCTCGCTATCATTTTTAATTGCAGAACTCTCTTCTAATTTCTCCTGGGGAATATCAAGGTTTTCCAAGTCCACTAGGGTAATTACAGAGGAGTCTTTTGTTTCTGGCTCTGTTACTACTGATGCATCTGGCTGACTGGTGTGGATACATTCTTTTAAAGTGCTGTTCACTTCTTCTTTGGGCCACTGAGATTTGGTTGGAGGTTTAAACACCACTGGACTTTTCTGTATGCTCTGAACATCCACTGGAGAGAGAAAGGCACTGAAGAAGTTTTCAGATTCATCTACTACCGTCCTCCTAACAGGTTTGGTGATTGCTGTCGTAGATATAAGCTGAGTTTGAGGTTCAGCATTAGAATTCAATCCCCAGGAAGAAGTGTCCCATCCTCCACTTGTAAGGGAATTCGCTTCTAAAACGAAAAATAGAAAATTAGACAAACCAACTAAAATTACATGATCATTTCTACCACTCAGCTTGGTGAGATGCAACAGTACAAAAACTAACACTATTTATGGCAGTAAACAAGCTATATAAAAGCAAATAAAATATGAGTATCTGTATCACTTTTTATTGCTACTGCACACTTAAACCACCTTTTCCATCAATTTTCAGACAAAAAGAAAAGAAATATATGAAATGATTCAGTAGCTTATGGTGGATTCAAAGTCTGGGTTAGGCACTACCAGACTTGTTGCCAGAAATGCAGTGCCCCGGAGTTCCTCCTGTTTTCAAGTTTACTGTCTGTGATTTGGTAACTCTGAAAAGTGCTGGGTGACAGAACTCTAAACTTTAGCCTGACAATCATGTTCAAGCTTTTTGGGGTTTTTTGTTTTTTAAAGAACCAAGATACCACAATCTGTCTTTGCCAATCCCTGTATGTCATGTATTACAAAAGCTTTAAATTTAATTGGCAGAAGAGCTTCTTTGCGCAGATGTGATATCTTTTCTTAGACCGACTGAGTAGTTGGAAAAAAAGTTAAATTTGAGTGCTGTGCAACCTTTGTGTACATAAAAACCTGCAATTTCACTTATGTGGCACTGACATCGCCTCTCCACCCAGGGGACAGCTGCCACCCAACAACACTCCCTCCAACCTTTTCATATCAAGTTAGGTTTACATTGTGTTAGGCAGTTTCAAAAACACTTTTATCGTTCTTGGTAGAGATCCAAGTCCATCTCCGCTTCACGCAAGCCTGATTTTCCTTCTCTCTACTTCCTGTGTGACGTGAAAGATGTAAACACAAGGATATTAATTCCAAATAACTTGGAGCAGCATTTCTCAGTCTGTAGTACATGTACCACCAGTGGTAGTCAGACAACCTGTCCATGGTACATGTTAACAGATTTATTATAATTACTCTCTGACAAAAGTTTGTTGGTGGTACCCAAAGCTGAACAGAAAAAATTGCTGGTGGTACCTAAGGTTATATCGTTTTAAATTGGTGGCATGCAATCTGTCAGAGTTTGGGAACCACCGACTCAGAGCTTCCCAAGGCTCTTCTTTTTGTCTCCCTACTTTCAAGATACAAGTTTGAAATACATAATTTAGACACTATGCATCATTTTTTTGGCTCATTTATAACTGAAAACAGGTTCCTTATATATTAAAAAAAGAAAAGAGCAAGGCATCATCTCATATTTAAGTCACGGCACTCTTTCAACAAACTAATACAAAATGGAGAACCAGGAAATTGGGACAGCTAATTCCACACCGGAATGAATCAAACTTCCCAAGGAAACCCCACCAGGTTTCTACAGGCTTGGGAAGGGATGCCATGGCTGCTGCGACTCCCCGCTTCCTTCAAAGCAGGAAAACAGAAAAGAATGACATCACTTAAACATTTCTTCTCCTCCGTCATCCTTTCTGAGCAAGAACAGACCCAAAAGACCCAGGACATAAAGACCCAAGGACCCGGGACATAAACCCGCAGGCCCCCCGGCGCCGGCGCAGACAGGGTGGTGCGGCGGTCACGCTCGCGCTCCCCGAGGCCAGGCGAGGCCAG
>NW_017728997.1:12284039-12306133 GCF_001723915.1 Gavialis gangeticus | reverse complement strand
ACGCGCTGTTGACACCGGGGCCGGCCCCGCCCCAGGCAAACGCGGCCTCGGCTCCCACGCCCCCGACCCGGGCACGTACCGCAGGCGCCGTCGGGGCGGGCAGGCTCGACCCAGGGCCCGTCCTCGGCCTGGATGTCCAGCACGCGGTCGATAGACTTCTGCGCCTGCGACAGCGCCTGCTTGGCGAAACTGGACAACTGCGACGCGTTGAACCAGCTCATGGCCCCGCCGCTCCTCAGGCCGCGGCCATGGCCGCTCCGCCCGCGCCTGCGCGCTGCGCCGCTCCACGTTGCCACCCTTTGTCACGTGGCCGCGCCTCAACGGCCGCCATAGTTGCCCGATCAACGCTCCTGCCCCTTCCGCCTCGGGGACTGTCATGGCGGACAGCAGGCTCCACTTCCGCCTCGGTATGTGTCATAGCGGAGCAGCGGCTTCTTCTTCCGGTTGCGCCTCGCCCTTGTTGCGGGGGTTGGGTTCGGAGAAGCGTGTGTGGCTCCGCGTCTGTTTTTTGCCCCCGCTGGGCCGCCGTAGCCGAGAAGCTGATAGTGGCAAGGGCAGAGCGGGTAGCAGAGGGTCCGGCTGCGCCACGAGGGTCCTGACCTTGCGGAGTTGTGTGGCTGGGCACGGGCCCAGGCAGCAGTCTGGCCTTTGCTGGCTTGGCAGACCAGGCACAGGGTATGCCCGGAGTCACCATCTACACGTGCTTAATCCCAGTTTACCCTGCCGTAAAACGGGCCCATCCCCAACAGTACTATCTTACGGCAGCGATATTTTACTGTGGCCTAATAGCATCACACAGGTAGAGGGTGACACTTTACTCCGCAGTTGAGCACATGCGTAGATGCACCCACTTGTACAGAGTCTTCGCAAGCAAGTCAAATCCTTGCTCAAACTGGTGGAGTCATTTCCAAGACTAGCTAACGATTACACCTCTGAATAAATCACCTGGTATCTCACTGCACTGAAACAGTGAGCTTGGTTTCTTTACACTATTAGTGTTCTGCTCTGTATCACGCTTACAAAATATTCCAGCTTGCTGTAATGTTTACTATTTCATATTCATTGTAAATGCAGCTGATTGCTCATACGAGTTTTTTGTACGTCATAAAATGATTCAGTCTCTCCCATGCATTGTCTTGAAGCATTTACTGTTTATTCTTCCTCCAGGCACAGATAGGGAAGGAGGCAGGAATTGCCTGAGTTCGTGATGCTCGCACCCAGCCACCCCCAACCCTTTTTTGCTCCTAAATAGTTACATGGTTGTAACTTTAAGCATTTTAATAGTGGTCACACAATCAGCAGACTAACGTTATCTTTTTGTTTTTATTAATAAATATCGTGACAGCATCAATAATAACCAAATACAACTCAGTCCTGAACATAAGTGGGTTTTTGACTGCAATACTGTACATAGCAGCCACTTGTCCGTTGCACATATACACAAGGAAATGCTTTTTCATGTACAGGTGTTCGTTTAGTTCAATTACATCGTCTTTTCCCCTATTTCGTAAACAACGCAATTAAGTCTTTTCAATACTTAGTATCTGTTAAGCAAATTCATAAAAATGAGTATTAAATAAACAAGCATAATGCTTATTTTCCTCTACAGCCCTCAGGTCTCAAGATTCAGGAAATGTATATGGGTTCTAAAATTTAAATTAAAATCACCATGGTTCTCTTTAAGGATATTCTTTTTGTACAGGTGGGCATTCAGATGCAGAACGGAACAACTCCTTTGATCATCACAGAACTGTCATGCATAGGAAGGAGCATCAGCATTATTTTAAGAGTATCAACACACATTGAAAAAAACATTTATCACTGTATCAGGGCTCTCTGTACATTAAAAGGAGCATTTATACAAGTACCATCCACCAAATATTGGCTTCTAAGAGAGTCAGTTCTAAAATATAGGTGATTCTTTTGGGATAAATGAACTTCCAGCAATGCTGTTACTAAAAAGGACATTTTAGGTTACATTTAAACATGCACATAGAGTACATTTGTTTGACAAGGTGTGCAGACTTCTCCCAATGAATGTGGGAATCAATTGTGTGTAAATTAAGTAGTAAAATGAAGCTTGAACAGCATAGTCTGTGGAGTAGTAACATCAGCCACTGCAAGTTCTTGGCCATCCACGAGACCAAGTTCTGAAAGGGGAAAAAAAGAAGATAAGTGTGACAGTTTTGCAAATTTAAAAACACAAGTCTGTCACCTCTAAGAAAGCTAGAGGAGTTGTGTATACGTGTGTTAGATTTAACAGCTTATTCACTGAATTACAGTGAAGTTGACTAACACAAGGTATTTGTCAAGAACAAAACAGGCTAGATCTAAACAAGTTCTAGCTCAATGATTACCTTATTTGCTGGGTAATGTATTTTTAATGGGATCTGTTCATACAAGTGATACTGCAAGAGAGGGGAGCTCATGTCTAGAGTAACTTACAGGAAAGTGAGACAGCAGGAAAATTTACATCTTCACTGACTGCCTGTTTTGTATGCTTACCAGCACAGCACCTAGTTTCTTTACTATTTATTCCATTCAGGAAGAGCACATACCAACTGCAGATGCTTCCTCAGCCTGACAAAGGGTATTTAAACCCAAAAGCTTGCCAAGAAGAATTTTTCCAACTATCTGAGTTGGTCTAATAAAAGATATCAGATTCACCCAAAGAACCTTGTCTGTCTGTGTCCTTAGACCAACACGACTACAACCTACACCCCTGTAACAGCAGGAAAAACAATTTGGAAGCATATTCTGCTGCAGAGCAGAACCAGGGAAGTGAGAATGGAAAACAATCAAGAAATTTCTCACTCCCCTTTGTCTTTTGCAACATGGTTAAAATTCCAAAGGGAAACAGATAGCAAACTGCGTTGAAAATCCTAATCAGAGGTAAGTTATCCTTACAGTTTCTCTGCCACAAAAAACTAGGTACAGAACCATTAGGCACCGAGTATTTTGTAATAAATCAATAAATCCTTAAGTTTCATAACAGCACAGCAATTTCTACCTTTCCATGTAACAAAATGGCAAACCAAGGTCTCTAACACTAGGTATGTCCTAATTTCATTTAATTTCTATCCAATGCAACTTGCAACCAATTTAAGATATCTGTTCCTTATACTGTTTTGCAGTAATAGGAGGACGAAGTGCAGCTTGCCACAGAGGTAAAACAGAACACTGGAACCATGAATCACTTAAACTGTAACTTTGCAAGTCAGTTTGACAATACCTTTCAATGTCTTCGAAAGATTCGGCCTTGTTCGTTCTTCAATTGAAGCTACAGTCTGGGTGGGGGGAGGGAAGAGACAAGAAACACTTTATTTTCAATTAAACAAGGCAGCAAACTTACACAGAGCTTCAGTAACTATGCAGAATTATGACAATAGAAATTACCTGTAAATAAAGTGTTTTATTCCCCCCATACATCGTTGCTGTGATTGCTGGAGATTTCATTTGCCTGCGTGAAAAATATGAAAAAAGTAGATAGGAAACACATCGAGCAAGTTTGTTTTAAAAATAAATATTAACATGCTGCAAAACAACAAGTTCCTCAAAATAAGTAGCCAGAATAGTTACACACTTACAATGAAGCATTAGTTGTCAAGTAATCCAAGACCTCCTGCAACTTAGCAGATGGAGAAAATTCTATATTTTGGGGGAGCTGGCTGCAGGCAGGACAATTTTCCTACAAGAAAAGTTATATAGGAATCAGGTTTATAACAACAGATAGTTCCAAAAACATAAATGCCAGTAAAAACTTTGCCATTTACAATTATTTGTGAAATGTATTCATCCTTAGATTTAGAAATAGTAGCACTTGTGTGCAAATTAAGGATGCAATCCAGTTCCCAGTACACCCGATTGGAACATTTCCATCAGCTTTTTAATTGGGCTTGGTTTCAAGCCCTTAGTTATTAACATACAACAAGCATTTTTTGCATACACAAAGCAGGACAGCCAGCCTGTAATATGTCTGGTTTAACATCTGGGGTTAATATGGTAGTCTTGTTACTGAACAAACAAGGGTGTTAGGACAAATGCTGTTGTGTCATTAGACATTGTATTTTGTTCCGTGGGTTACAATTCTTCATGTCAGAACAGTAAAGCTTCCTTGCTATACATTTAGCTCTCCAGACAGATACCGTTTTCCTCCAGGTAGACTGGCAAAAGCAAATGCTGAAGTTAAGAATTTAACCACCTAAAAAACACCTTTTCTAAATAGTTTTTTAAAGAAGTTATGCCAGTTCTTTTTTAAAGAAGTGGCATGCCAGCATCCCAACGCAAGTAGCTGATAGAAAATGCTTCCTGCAGCAAGAACTACTTGTCTTAGGAATTGAGAAACCTTGGCCTGACAGGTATCAATATTTCTTCATTAAGTCACCCAACAAATTTTATCTACCCTATAATGAATCTAGGTAAAGCAGAGGCAGGCCTTTGGTTCAGCTATCAAATAAGCCCCTTCTATTTTAATTGATGACACCCAGTGGAACAATACTACTGTTTATTGAGGATGTGGAAGCCTGGAGCAAAGAAATTTCTTCCCAGAGTAACAGCACAGTGCCTGGGGTGTAAAGTACACTTGTCATACATTAAAGATACCTTGTGAACCCTGAGCTCAACTACTATTCACCTTAGTTAATTTGATAAGGGAAAAGTCTTGCTACTCTGAGAAACCGATTCATCTACAGACTGCCACCACTATTAAACTAAACAACCACACAAATGCACATAAAAAATCCTATGTATTAAGTTAAGAGTCAGTTATATTTTTT
This sequence comes from Gavialis gangeticus, assembly GCF_001723915.1. Classification (NCBI taxonomy): domain Eukaryota; kingdom Metazoa; phylum Chordata; order Crocodylia; family Gavialidae; genus Gavialis; species Gavialis gangeticus. The sequence continues at coordinate 12,301,358 of NW_017728997.1, read as the reverse complement.
AATACTAGGAAAATATTTCCGTACAATGGTGGGAGCCAAAGAAATTCAATTTTAAATTTAACAAATAAGTATCCAATTGCTATTGCAAAAGGTACTACAACAAATCGAGAACAACCTCAGAAGCCTAGAGGCTCAGGTGTAATAGTACTGACCTTTCTCTCAGCTTCAAATGTATACGTATAGAGTCCATCTACATCATTGAACACCAAGTAATTGTTAAGAGGAATGTATGCACTGTAATGAGAAATGTGTTAGTGTTTATACAAATAACCTTGCTGAAAATATTTATGTTATTAAAAACCAACACATTACCTTGTAGCTATTTTAAAAACTTCACTGGCACATACAGCTGGAAAGGGAAAAACAGTTACTTTGTTCTCAAATCTCAGAACACACACATACATGCACGCATGCAAAGTCAATATATTGCATAAATAAGGGAAAAATAAGAGGTTCTATCCAGCATACTGACAGGAAGCTCAGAGGCTACATACTAATGTGATTTTGACATGAATTCAAGGCAGTTTTGGAGGCAGCTTGCATTATTCCTCCCATCTCTCTCATCTGAGGCAAGCTTTTGCTTACTCCCACAGGAAGATCAAAATTCAGGCAAGACCAAAGTTGCTGCCATATGAAGGCAAAAATAGGGTAATAAAAAAAAAAGAAAGTGGGCCAATCAAAGTGACAAAACCCAGCTGCAGCCACACTAGCCCTCGAATCCTTAATTGCCTAGGAAAAGCTCAGTATTTATTGAGAATAGGTGGAGTGAAGTACAGCTTGCATTCTAGATGCTAGGAACTTCTACTGAAACATGAAGCCACATGTACAAAAGCATTGCCTCCTGGTATTACTATACCTGCGATGACTGCATTTGTAGATGCCACAGCTGGAATGATCCGCTTAACCACCCCTGCCAAGGTAAAACACATAGGTTTGTTTTTTCCAGAAATGATTTTCACGTGACGAATTATGTTATGCAAAACTGGTGATGGTTTTGACTGCAGATGGGTATACCTGAAATCACTTTACACCGCCTCCCATTTATGATTTCCACAATAGACATTCTAGACATTCTTCTAGAATAGGTAAAACTGTATTTTGAAGTTTTGTACATAAAGCCAGAGACACAGCTGAATACCTTCTGAACAAAGAGGCCATCATTTGCAAGATGGTACTCTGCACTAACATCGACTAAAATACCATTCTCTTACCTTGAGTTAGTCTGTACGTAACACCTTTAATGTTAAACTGTGATGCTCTTTCTAAAGCTCTTTGGTAAATCCACTGTATGTGATCTGGATCATCTCCATCCAAAGGAACACACTCTACAAGAAAGTTAGAGGGAAAAAGACAAGTTTGTTTAAATCTATTATAGCTCTTTGTAAATACCAACATGCCATGGATTAACACAAACTTGCAGTTTCTCGATGAGTTTTGGTGAAAATTAACCCACAAGCTTGCAGGTGTTGGCAAAACTACTTCATTAAATCAGACTTCCACACACATTATACCCTGATGTAAGCCTTATATAAAAATCTGCAAGGTGAGGTTGTGGGGTCAGCCAGGAAGTGTCATTGTTGGGAGCGAGAAGACTGGAACAGGGAAAGCCTGGTTGAATACAAAATAATAATGCAGGAGTGGGATGCCAGTCTGAACAGGTAGGGAGACTGTTCAGCACAATTCTCTTCAACTCAAATCCAGCTGAGGGGCTCTCCTCCCCCCATGGGTTTTACTGAGGTAAAAAGGATGAACAGATGGAAGATGAGGTGTTTTGAGTAAGATCCATCCCTCCACATTTAGCAATCTCTGGAGGGTTTGACATGGGAGATTGTGTGCGCCTTTTAAAAATCCTACAGGGAACCATTAGGCCAAAACCACCTGCTGATTTTAACTGTGCATGTTCATATTTTTTACCATTAAGTCTGGAGCATATCTTTTCAGAGTGATGGGCTGCAGACTAGCTACATGGTCTCAAGTGCTAGGAATGTACACTATTTTAAAAAAGCAATGTTAAAAGTCAGTAGACCAAAAAGTCAGAGCCATTTTTTCCCCTTTAAATAATGACTGGGTTTTGCAAAGAGGCTTGTATTTGCTTCTCCAAAATCCGTAGGGTACCAGTACTTTTTTTTTTTTTTTTAAAGAAAAGATAAATGGCAATGATTTTAAAACATAGCAGCAAAGTCATTTGTATATGTAAGCAACATTTACACTTTGACAGTTTATGTAAACGTCAGTTGTTGAAACTGACTTTTACTTACGCAAGATACTTCAAAAACAAGTATTGAACTCAGTAAAAATATTATATAAACAAATTAAAATTCAGTGAATTACTGCATCACACAAAGGTAAAGCTATGAAAAGCTTAAACTACCATAACATGAATATCTTATTCTGTGTCAATTATCCAGCATAATAGCAGCATGTATTTCAATAATGGAGTCATTCACAGAAACTCAATGAAAAAATTATACATCTGTATATGTCTACATAAGTAGAAAACACAGTTGCATTACTGCCTCCAAACAATCACTTCTCAGTTCTTTTTTCTGCTGATGATGCGTATGAATTTAAATGAGCAACATGTGAAGAAGCCAGTAACTGTTTATTCAACAGGATAAGTCTATTGTTTTTCTAACTGTAGTCACAAAATGTTTGCTTCAGGCTGTAAACTGGCAGAGTACTTTAATTCAACAGCAAATTCAGCCAGCCTGTGTTTGTTTTTTTTAAGATACAAAATGCAAACTAAAAAGCAAACAAAAAGTTACCAAATTTATGTCTGCCTTTGGCACAAATAAGCATCAAAAGAAATTTTGATTATCTAAACACCAATGGTCCATTACAAACACCTTTGGATCAATGGAGTCTATCAATTACCTCCAAAAGGTTGTTCCTTTGGCCACTGCAATATCCTGACATACTCGATACAGTGTTCAGGTAACCTGGGCATAGATGCAATGGTGCACATTGGAAAATTGATCTGACAAGGAAAGATCATAAAATAAATTAAACACAGCCTGTGAGGAAGTGGAGAGGAAAGAAGTGGCGCGGGAAGAGCAGGCAACAAAACAAAAGAAATGGAATGCTTACTATAAAAATAATCAACACCAGGTTACCTGTGGTGGATAAAGTTCAAGAGTGCATTCAACACATGCCGTCATGCCAGGAATAATCACACGTGCATTTCCTTTGAAGCCTTCTGTCCCTCCATCTATCAAAGGTATGATGGAACTTGGATCTAGTACACCATCTTCATAGTGTAAAAATGACATCTAATGAAATCAGAGTTTGCACAGGTTACATTCAATTTTATACTGTGGGAATTTCTCTCTTTCTTGAAGATATAACACAGGAGGATGTACTAAGGAACAGCAAAGAACTAGTTCTTTACCATTTATAAACACCTCTCTAATGCATTTGTTCTTGTTTCCCTGTGGAGGCTCACCAGTTATCTTGGACCCCATCCCCAAAACATGTCTTAACATAACACAGAGGAGAAAGATTTGTTTCCTGGCCAAGAGATTAATTTGCTGTCCTGATTCACATGAACCATTCTCTCCAGGCAGCAAGGTAGAGAACAGGCATCAAGGAGAAGCCAGTGGCAAGAGGCAGGCTGCCTGGTCCCCCTCCCCAACTACTGCCTTCCTTGCTACAGAGTGCAGGGGACAAATTTAAGACAACCGCCCAATATATTCCAGACATGGAAAAATTATTTCAAAGTGATAACTTTCTATTTCTAGAATCTAATTACTGGGGAGGGGGGGGTCTTAAATTCGAAGCCACCTTGGATTCAGGTAAATACAGTACATGAGAATGTAGCAGACAGTTATATCAGACAGATGTAGACATTATTTACTGATATGGAACTCCATGCAGAATTGCTGATGGCATGCTCTCAGCATTAAGCGCACAAGCTAAGGACCCCTACTTTGTACCTGTCGCTAAATGATCAGCCCTATGGTACTGTGCTGACAAGATCAAGTACCTACAAATAGCTTTACACATCTCAGGCAGACATCCTGATGAAATGGTGCGGACAAGGGTGCAGTTTGCTGGAGATGTGAGCAATCATAATAGGATAGTTTGTGAGATTCTACACAAAACGGTTTAAGTGGGCAGCTCTGCTCCAAGTAATTCAAATACCTTACATTTAGGGGTCTAACCAACTCAAGGCAGCAGCCAGCTGATTTCACAGGTAGATGGCCCATTTTTGTGGGTTTATCATAGCAGCCCCCCCATGCCTCTGATAGGCTATGGGGTCCTGGTGGCCCCACCCTCCACTGATTGAGAAAGAGGGCTGTCCATCATACAGCCCCCAACCCTCACCACTGATTGGCCAAGAGCAGTCATGTGGCCCCACTCCTTGCTACGGATTGGTGGAAAGGGGCATGGCCACAGGCAGTCCTCTCTGCCAATCAGCGGTGAGGGGTAGAGGCAGCTATCTTGCTGGCTTGCCTTTGTGCCGGCAGCCCCCTTAGTGCCAGGCTGTGCCACTGGGGAGCCAGCATTTTATTTTCAGAAAATTTTTCCCCATGGATTTTGTGGACCACACCAGCAACAACACAGACTTCGTCCTGTCACCTTTTACTGTGTTTTATCGTTTCATAGTTTCTAGGGTCAGAAGGGACCTGAGCAGATCATCGAGTCTGACCCCCTGCCATTTAGTTTTGGCTTGGAAGGATGAGTCCAAAGCATTAAAAAAAGATAACTGTTTCCTTGCTCATTTCATGTCTAGCCTCTCAGATGCAAACAAAGGGCCAAAATAGTACCAATTATGCTGGCAGATTTTGTGAACCAGACAGTTGTTCAGCAGGATGAGCAACATTTTACCCAGCACACACTCAAGATAAACTAGCCACCTACCTTCAACAGCCTCAAAATCCTGATCTAATTTACATCTAAAACCTTAGGTGACGCTTTTTTCACAAGACATAATATGGTAACATGTGTTTACTAAAATCCAGTGTTACAAGCATAAAACAAAGATAAAAATACATGCAAACATAATGTAAAATGCAGGTCTTGATCGATACCTTAACCAGTTTTACTGTGCAAAAGCCTTTTATTTTATATTACTGCTATAATTTGCACAAAACTGTTAGTTTAATTTAAATAGTGAATAATTAAAAAAAATATTAAATAAAGTCTTTACCAGCATGCCATTTATCCATCTTCTTGCAATTATAGAGTCCAGACCACATACAATAATATGAAATTCTAGAAGAGAAAGTGTTATTTAAATTGTATACCAGTGTATGTTTCCCAAAGTAGACAATATATTTTGTCAATGAATTTTAAAATAGAAATAAAATGCAGTCCCAATATCTACCCTATGTTGCCCACAAGCAAGTTCCATCTAAGTTTTAGTCTTTACCCAAAAATATTGTCTGCATAACTGCACAGGGACAATAAAAAAATGAACACCTTGATGGAAAAAAACCCAGCAACCATTATAATCTTTTCTTGAAGCACAAGTGGAGAATCTGTATATTTAGGAAATATCACTTACGTCGATAGAAAGCTTCATCCATATCTTGAATCTTTTTAAAATGTCTGAATGTACAGGCAGTAAAGGAATTATATGATTTGAGCATCTTTATAATCAAGTTTAGGTGAAACACAAACTCGGTATTTAAAAAAACAAACATACAAATATTTAATAGTGATCAGAGAACTTAAAATTCATGGAAACTGTTCAAGTCATCCAAGAGGGACATGGACATTTGGGCTTGGCAATTTTCTGAAGTTTTTCAGATATTTCATTCTAGTTGAATAGATTCATATTGACCAGAGGATCTTGCAAATACTAATAAGATACTTTATGAAATAAAATTCAACAGATATGCTAGAAAATATTTCAGGATATTAGACTTCAAAGCACCAACCAGTTGCCTGTTCCTGTCAATGACACCTGTGATGAAGTCACATGCAGAGGTCATGTTATATCAGTTTGACAAACCTGAGCTGCCCAGGCAAAGTGACTGACTGCCCATGCATGTGTCCTACGTTCTAGGAGCCAGAGCTGGCCCAAGAATTTTAGCCATTAGTCCAATGAATGTGTTTTTTTGTTGAACAAATGGAAAGGGCAGAAGTTAGATTCTTTAAATAGCCTGACCACCCACAGGCTATTCGTAAATGCTAGACATCTCAGTGGCTGTTACTGGTCTAGAGAAGGATACGATACGACAGCACAATTAGGGATTCGGCTGTTCAGGAATTCTGCTGCAACCTCTGCTTTAGGTCTTCCAACATCTTTGGATCTGCAAGAGAGTGCTTTCAAAACTGTTATTCTAGTAGCACCCATTCATTTTGGTGACAATGCCTCTCCCAATACTGTAAGGCAGGACAACTTACTAATATAAGTACTGTAAGGAGTATGCCCATCATTTCTTTGATGGCATTTACTCAAACTTCAGACAGTTGGCAAACATAAGACAGTTTTCTATATAGCTTCAAATAGCAATTGTCACCAAACCTGAAAAACGGGTTTTTGTTCATTTGTTTTTTATTAGCAAGGAAAACAGCATTTTTGAAGTTGATACTGCAACGTACACAAATTCTTTGGTGGTATTACCCATTCCATTTCCTCAGGCATCAACAATACTGTTCTGCTTAAGAGATTTATTCTCTTGAAAGAGGCGCAATACTTGCGTCCAACTGAAATTTTTTTCTGTACTGTTAACTAACTCGCATCTCAAAGTTCAATTGATGGTTAAAACATATTAAACCAAAATGTGAGGCAAAATCTCTTCTCAAATTGGCATGGCAATTCCCACCAAAATCAAATGAAGATAAAAAAAATGAATTGTGTGTTTAGAAAGGCTAAGAGAATTTGTTACATTTTAGTTGCTGTAGCCATTGATCAACTAATATTTCAATATTAGTATTTCAGTATTCCAGATGCAGAAGTCACCAAAGAATACAAGTACTTACATATTCCCTATTTGCTATTATGCCAACTACGGCCGGATTAGAATTTTGTTTTAATTTTATAAACCTATCAAATTTCCTCAGAGAAATTAAATTTGGAAGAGACTATAATCTAGGTTCTCCCTTGGCCAAAACAATAATTTTCTGCAGTGTATTTTCTCAGTTCACTTTGATACACAGCACTTGTTTCTTCTTGGTACGATGAAAAACAGTAAGACTTTTCTCATTTAAAACATTAAGTATTAAAACATTACTGAATATTTGCATATTTCTACACAAACATATTCAAGAAACAAAGGTTAGTAACTGGCAAAATTAAAGGTAACTGCTTTGCATCTTGTGTACTTGTTTCAGCCTATAAATTTTTAATCTGGATGCAAGACACAATGAAGTAAAAATAATACATTTACTTTATAAATGTGCAAGTGATTACACAAAAGGCAAAGCAATGCATAATCAGACCTGAGGATTAGTAAAGCACAGCTATTATCTTGATCTGAACTATACTGAGAGTAAAATATAAATGTATTTTGATCAGGTTTGAAAAAGAATTTAAAATAATGGAATTATCACTTACCGAAACAGAAACTGTCTATTCAGATTAGAAACGTCTATAGTGTCCATGTCAATAACATGGATCTGTCTAAAACCAGACAGTGCCTGTGGATAAAATCAGTGAAGAGAATAAGAGGAAGTGAGATGCTCATATGGTCATATTAAAACACATCTCAAATGCTTGTAAGCCAACCTCTGCTGGAATCTAGAAATATCTTCTCAACTGATTACAGATTGATAATATTAATACTTCTGGCTTTTTCTAGCAACAAATATCCTTTGCCTAGATTTAAAAAAGCCCACTGGCTATAGCTGTAGAAGACTACATTTTAGGCTTAAGGGATGGCTTATTCCAACATTAGTTTTGCAGGAATAAATTTAAAAATCTGAAATATTTAGAGTTAGGATATACTGCTTAGTATGCATTAACATTTCCTGTAAACTAAGCAATTAATTTCTAGTCGGGTATAATTATTCTCCAATTAAAATGTTGATCCCAAAAGTTAGTGAGTGTTTGGATAAACTGGATTAAAAGCGTTTCAAGTGGTCAAAGTATGCTTTGAAGCTAGTACATTAACAAAGTGAATGAGATATTCACCTTGAAATACTTGACATAATATTTTTAGCCCAAACAGCTGCAGTACAAGCAAATTAGCAGTACACTGGTCTTCAGTAACCTACTTTTACAAGTGAACGTTAGGGGACAGAATGGTGTCATGTGTTCTTAACTTATGAAAAAAAACATTTCTCCCTCACTTCCAAGGTTCAGAAGTGACAAAGCAGAAAATTAATTATTTTACAATAATAAGGTATTTTCAACAACAATTTCAGAGTTAAATGTCAATCAGGGGGCTCTTCAGGTCTGTACTCAAATCAAAGCTGAAAGTGAGTGCAAAGAGTAGACTTCAAGTTGAACTATTAGCATTTACATAAAATGCTTAAGAAACTGTGTACAGAAGCTATTTAACTTACTTCAGTGAAGTTGCAGTTGGAACTACAGTATGGTTCCTCACCCATAAAAGAAAATGAGGATCACAAGAAACAGCTGAAAACAAAAGTAATTACCAGATTTTTCAGGAGTTCGCATCCTAATCCTCCTGCTCCAATAACTAGAACTTTACATGTGCTTAACAAAAAATCAAGAGCCTGTAAAGAATGGAAAAAAGAACATTAATATGTTGAAGAGAAAACCATAATTTGCTTTGCAGCATCATAAGACTACCACCATTAATACAGATAGATACCCAATAATCTATTCATAAAACATTTAGATCTGCAACAGAACAAATCACCCCTTTATCTGTATACAGATATTGGACTTCAGCAGTTATTCAGTGCCTGCAGTTCTAATACCCTGACTTTAATAAGAGCAAGATGTCTAGTGATTTCACCGCTGCCTTCATTTACTTGCATTTTATTTTGTTTCTGAAATAAGCAGCATCTCCACCTCATTCTCTCTCAGTGACAAAGTTTGTTAAAAGATATTATGTTGCTTTCCTCCTGCTGAAGACATCTACTAAAAGGAGGTACAAAATGAAAACAAACACAAAGATATAAAATACTGCTATCCCAAAGAGCATTCATATTTTTGCACTGTGCGGCTGCTCTCCATGAACTGTTCCACCATATACCCACCACAAGCCAGAGGCAGACAGAATAGCTTTGCCCATTCCTACTAAAATGACTCCCTTCCCAATAATAGAACTGCTTATATTGAGCTTAATTTTAAATAAAGTTAAGAATTTCTCATAAATGAAGCAAAAATTATCTAAATCCAGGAGAGAGAAATATTATTTTCTGTTGAATTTCAGAAGCTGTGGTGTGCAGTTTAATTAGCACATACAAACTCTCTTAATCTGGCATAAATCTGTAAAAAGGTATTCATTATACTGTATTTTCTTGTAAAAAATAAGTGTTGTTTGCTTAACTCTAAAGATAAGTTTTTTGCATGCAGTTTAGGAATCTGACATTGCTGGATGATAAACTAATGAACATCTTTATATTAGCCTGCAACACACACTATGAATAGTTTTATTTAAAATAAACATTTCTCACTTGAGTGCCTGGCTCGAAATCAGGGTGTGTGAATGGTCCAGATCGCTCGAGGAATTTCTTTACATGGTTCCAGCGATCCTCCCAGTCTCCAGTGTCCCCACACCCACCATCAACAGCCATTCTGCACAGAACATAATAAATTAAGCCGCAAAAAATCAGTAAAGAAAATGCCATACCTCTACAATTTACATTTCAACCAAGGAAAAGAAAGGAAACCGAATCATTGGCCAGCCTTGCAAATACATCCACACATTCTTACTTTATTCGGGTAACTTAAGCACATGCATAAGCATTTGAGTGACTTGGTTTATTTGGGTAACTAATGAGCAATACCATAACTCTGCACTAGAGTCAAACAGAAATGAACATTTCATACTACATCTGGCTACTAGTCAGTGAAGGACCTGAAAATTAAAAACTGGGTGTGCTCTTCTGTTTGTCTATTTCATTCCTGAAGCATAAAAAGACACTGAAAAGGAGTTTTTCCTCAACACTTCTATTATTTCTGAGGATAAGAGCCAAGTCCTCAAGTCTCAACTAATTCTTTTCATCAGACTTCCTAGATATATGTAGTTATCAGCATTTAACTGATTGATAGCTAGAATCCAGAATTACCAATAGTAACAAACCCTGACACTCCATTCTCCAAATCTCCTGTGCATTTTAGGTAGGTAAGTACATGTTAACAAAACTTCCAGTGTTGTGAAACGTCTTATTAAAAGTTCCTTAATTAACCAGGTGTCATTTTAATTAGCCCATTTGCTTGTCGCCCACAAAATTTTCCAAGATAGAAAATCTGAACTTCTGAAGTATTTATATTTTTTAATCAAGATATTTATAGTACAGCATTTCCCCCATATTTTGATGCTCAGGTTTTCAGAATTTTGAATGGTAAGATAAACTGATCTCAATACATTTCAAAATTTCTTACTGGAATACTTCAGAACCAACATTTTCATTTCAGCTTCCTTTTTTAATTTTAAATCTCCAGATTGTAATGCTTCTTCTAAACTAGTCTACATAAGAGTAATGAAGTCCTGCTCCAAAATAGCACACTTCCAATTTTTAAATCTAATTCAATTCAGTTATATAATTACTGCTCAGTGTTACTAGGAATCTGTACAAATTATAAAATAGCTTTGTCAGTTTGAGCATGCACGCTCAACTTTTCATAAATAAAGAATGCATTTTTTTTTTCTTACTACAAGCGTTCCTCATATTTCTCATACATATTGAGAGCTTGGTTCAATAATGGTGCGGATTTACCATCTTTGCCCTCACAACAAAATTAAATGGTGCAAGATGGTGTGCAGCCTTTTCTTTCTACCTAAAATTTAAAAGATGGACAATAAGATCAGTCCAATGTGGGTTTAATTCATGTACAAAGCATAACTTTATTTAAAAAGAGTAACTAGGAAACAACAACTTGTAGGAAAGAAATGTTCCAATATTTCACATCTATGTAACATTTTGACAGGCTGCCCAAATCACCCTTGGCTGGCTTCTAACTTTAGTTGAACTACTCTAGTTATTAATTTATGAAGAGTGTACTAAACCAGTGTCTCTTAATTCACACTGAATCTTGCAATTGATTCTCCATACATGCAAGTTACATTTCAGAAATATTCTTAACTTTTTTTATTTGAATCATAAACTTCAATCTGTATTCTGTCATCTATAGTTTGACATCTCTGCTGGAAATGAGTGCATACCTGTGCTCAGTGGCATTAAAAATTATTTTTGTCTTCTTTGTGTAGTTTCAGTGAACACAGCCACTGCTGAGCCCTGAAGGGTGCATGTCTCTTACTTTAGCATTAAACTTGGGTAGTAACATTCGGTTCCAATTTGTGATTTTAATTCAGTTTATTCTGGGGAAGAGCTAGATATTTCAAAGGTAGGCCAAATCTCAGTCATCTGACTTGTGACCTAAAAATTCGCTTTCAAGGGGGTTTGTAAAGTTTTCACTACTGCAATATTAGGGCATTAACAAGTCTCTTGCATGTAAGAACGCCAATCAAAATTTTACAAGGTGTGCAACTGAAAGCTGCTTTCAATCATCACAGTTTTTGCATTGCCTCACACCCTCGCACTCCTTCCTTCCCTGTTCCCAAAGCTCACGCTTTTGAGGGTCTCTGTCACCAGCATGCACCCACACAATGCAACATGGCCAAGGGCACTCGTGACCCCCAGGGCACCCTGCACAGGCCCATACACTGTCTGTGAATCTCTCCCCCTCTCCTTTCCCTTTGGGGAGGGGGTCACAAGCAGGTGGAAGGGGGCAGGGGTTCCCACACGGGCTTTTGGGGGGAGCTAGGTTAGGTGCACAGAATACAGAGTTGAATAAGCACGAGCAGCTATTCTGTAGCCTAAAGTTCACAAGCCAAACAGCTAGCTGCTCCTAACCTGCATACCCCTCCCCAGACCCAGCCTCTCCCGCTCCTGTCTGAGCTCCCCAGCACTGCCAGCCTGCACTCACGCCAAGCCCCAGCGCCCCACTCAGGGTGAGCCCTTCCCCAGCCCCAGCTGCTCAAGCTACATTTAGCTCCCATACCACCCGGCAGCAGTTTCCCCAGCCTCCAGGCCCTGCAGGAACCAAGTGGCACCCGCTCCTGCAGCCCTACCCTGGAGCCACCTGCAAGCTGCTTCCCTGCTCAGCCCCGGCCCTGCTCCGAACCCATGCTCTGACCCACCTACTCCAGCCCAACTACAGACACCCCGACCTCCCAACCCCTGCTCTGACCCACCTACTCCAGCTGCCCCGACCTCCCAACCCCTACTCTGACCACCTGCTGTAGCCCCAGATACATCAGGGCTAAGGGGGTCAGGGCAGCTGTATCTGGGGCAACAGTGTCAGGTCAGGGCTTGGGGTGGAGGCAGCTGTAACTCACCTGCCCTGCCCCAACCTGAAACCAGCCCCAGCTGCCAACCCCTCCCTGCTCTAACCCTGATACAGCTGCCCGCATAGCCCTCCTCAAACCCACCTGCCCTGACCCCCAGCTTCAGCTGCCAAGAGCCCCCTCCCCAACCTAATACAGCTGCCTGTCCCCCACATAACCCACCTCCTCTACCTCCTGACACAGCCTGGACACCACCACCCCCGTAACCCACCTCCTCTACCCGGGCACAGCCCGGACCCCACCGCCCTACCCTGCCTGGTCCTTGTGCTGCCGCCACCCTGCCCCACAGCCCTGCCAGATCCCTAAAGAGGAAACCAAGCTCCACACAAAAGAAACTATCGCACACTGCCAAAAAAAAAAAAAAATTAAATAAATGATGCTGCCCAGCCTGTTTTTTATCTCCTGGGTAGGTCTCGCAGCCAGTCGTGGAGGAGCAGGGCCAGGGTGCGCTTCGGGGTTTTGCATCATAAGTGCACCCCTCATTTTCGAGCAATTTGGGGCTCTCCTGCCCATCCCATCGTGTGTGTGTATGTGTCCCACCACGTGCACCTGGCAACGCTGCTCCCCCCCAACCCCAGCCTGCCCCAGCCCCTCAGCCCGGCCTCCCCGGCTCTGCTCTGCTGCCCGGCCCGCAGCCCCGCACTAACCCATCCGCCAGCAGCTCCTCTATCCTCCTTCTTTTCTTCTCCCTAAAAAGAGAGAGAATAAAAGAAGGGTCAGTCCCGCGCTGCAGAGCCCGGGGCCCACCCGGCCGGGGAGCGGGGGAGGGGCCCGCCCGGCTACTTACGGCTCCGCGCCATCCGCCATTGCTCCCGTTCTGGGGACTCGCCGGGCGCCACGCGGCTAGAGCGGCGCCTCAGAGCATCGAGTCAGCGAGAGGACAGAGAGGCCCGCTCAGGGATGGGCGGAGCGGGCTGACTGGGAGGGGTCCGCCAATCGCCTTAGTGACAGGGTTACGTCACGGCCGTGCGCGGGTGCGGAGAGTAGTGCGCAGGCGCCGGAGAGCACTGCTCCTTCAGGGCAGGCAGGGGGCAGGCGTTTGGGTAGAGCCTGGTCCCTAGTGCAACGCACAGCGCTGGGCGCACGGAGTGCATGGGGCTCATCACATAAAGCATGAAACAAAGGTTGAGCACCACTGCTATAGAGTGTACAAGGCATCATCTGGAGCATAGGATGCTACAAATCCTGCAGAATACAGGCAGTCCTCCACTGACAACGTTTCCAGTTATGATGTTTTGCACTTACCAAGTCTCTAAATCGACACCCTGTTTCAACTTTGTGACATCAGATGCGACTTGGCGACGCTTGATCCGATGCCGCGCCACGTTGCATCGCCCGTCTCCCTGGAGAACGTCTGTCCGAACTTCCTTGGACGCTTTCTTTAAGAAAGCAGCCGGGACTCCTGAGAAGGCTCCGGCCAAGAACCCTTCAAAAAATCCAGCCAAGAGCCTTTCAAAAAGTCCAGCAAAGTCACCTCAAAGAAGTCCTTCCAAATCAGTATGATTGCTATTTACAGTATAAAAATATTAATGTAGCTATGTTACTCATCTATAATTGATTGAGTACAAAATTCCTGGTTATTTTTGGTGAAAATAGGGGATCGGGTTTTGGTTCAGGAACCAACCCCCATTTATAACATTGTTTCCTATGGGAAAATCGGTTCCAAGTTGCAACGTTTTGACTTAAGATGAACCAATTGTGTCATAAGTCCGGGGACTGCCTGTACAGGGAGCAGAAGAATAATGGAAAACAGACACTGGCAAGCGCTGGAGCAAGGAGGAAGCTTCCACAGAGCAGGGACTCCCAAGCAGAGTGCTGCGGCTCCTTGGGGTGCTTTGAGAGCCTTTGAAGGGTGCTGCCAGGTGCCCCACAGTGTGAGCCCCTCGAAGCGTGCAAACATGATTCACGAGATAAACCAGGAGATTTTCCCACAGTGTCAAAAAATTGTGGGCTTTCTGTGTTCTTTGCAGCAGAAAAATGTTTTGGTTGTTTTTCCATGATTGGAAAAACTGAGTGCAAACTTAAGAGCTGGCATTTTCTAGGCGGGGGGGGCACAAATTTAATAAGGGGTACCTCACACCTACAAAAAGGTTGTGAACCGCTACCGTAGGTGCTTGAAGGGACACCAATAGGCATGCCCTCCGGCAGACACCAGACATGTCGGGTGCACTTTGCCCCCTGACAGCCTCACCCAGCGAGAGAGCAGTGTCAGCCTTTGCATATTAATTTATGAAGCAATTGTCATCCAGCCATATGGCAGGCATGAGCCATTTACAATTGTTCACAAGTATTTTTCATGTTATCAGTGCTACCAGTAATTGGCTTTGTGACTGGTACAGATGCATACCCTGCATATCAATTATACTACCAGCATTTCTTCATGCAAGTAGGAGAGGAACCAGCCGTGCGGGTGGAGCAGGGTGGGGAGATGGAGCAGCTAGCTGCCAAGACCTTGACTAAGCTGGAAAAGCTTTGCAGATAGAGTGATAATACTGGCAAACCCTCCTAGTACTGGCATACCTCATAGTTGCCAGTATAATTTGTACAACCAGTCCCTCAACAAAAGTTTCAGCAGTAAAAGGGCTTTTTTTAACCAGCTTAACTCTTCTTGCACTAGAGCTTTTGCCAAAACAGCTGTGGTTGTTGGAGACAGTTTTTCACACTCCTACCAACCAGTGGCAAAGCTTGGAAGCATACACCCAGCTGCAATCTCTGAAGTGAAACCAGCTCATAGACATTAGGGCTGGAAGGGACCTCAGAAGATCATCGAGTCCAGCCCCCAAGCTGGAGCTCTTGCAGATGGATTGTTTCTCAAGTGGCATTTGAAAAGTATCTAGTCCTGCCAGCTTAATGAAATGCTAGGGCCCAACATATCAAAGATCAACGTATGGATATTTTTGTGTGTTTCGTTGTTAGTATATTTGACATGTCCGTAACTGGAAATCTGAAAAATGGAGAAGAGTGAAATCAGAATTGTAATCAAATACCTCCGTAAGAAGGGATCAAACATGTGGAGCCAACCTGTACCGTAGCTGTCAAAACAGGCCTTTTTGTGGGCACCGGTTGTTTGCAGACATGTTATAAATAAAGTGCTATTTAAACCTCACTTTTAAACCCAGAGTATTGTTTTTTTAATTGTAGTTCATATTTTAGTTATTTTTGAAATTTAATTTTACTCCTGGTAGACAGCATAGCAGTGCTTGAAGTAGGATCTGGAACTCGTAACTCCCCTCTTCTAGTTAGGTGCTGTTGGTTTGAATCTCCCCAGACAGAAGAGAGTGTAAAATCTGGATGTCCTCCCTATGTGAATACCGAAATCACTGATCAGAGGGGCGTGCCAGCAGCCCTATCTCTAGCTGTGTTTTTTTTTAAAGTAGCATTTTGTGCAGTGCATGAGCTACGAGGTGAGCTCTGAGAAACCTCCCGGATCCAGCCCTTCAGACAGAGCAACACCTTGTTGATGGTTCTTGACGAGCCCTGAGCTAGGCATGGAGCCGTTCAGTCCTGCTGCTTGGCACATGCACAGAAGTTGTGATTAAATGCGAAGCGCCTATGAGGGTTGGGGCTTGTCGAGGAGTAAGCAGCAGCTGAGTTGATGGGTTGAGGGTCATAATTTAGGAATTAGGGAGTTGAATCCCACCACAGTCCAATTACACCCTTTTGTGGTCTTGGGCCCAAGTGGTGGCTGATCAGAGGTGTTACATTAGGGCCGCTCTCACTGCTTCACTGCATTTATGGCAAGACTGCGCCCGCTCGGCGGATGGACAAACCCGACACATCTAAAAAGGCCAATGGATCCCCTAGAAAAAAGCCTTTTGAAGGTGTTATATTTTAAGTTGATGCTACATCTGCTTGGGATGGGAGACGTCTTCAGGGGTGATGATTATAGATGGGCTTTTCCTCTAAGGGACAGGACCAGGAGCCTGCACTCCAGCAGTAGTGGAGGAAACGGAGGTTGGAGAGGAGGAGAAACTTCCCCACCCTGGAGCAGGCTGGGCCTCTCCATCCCGGCACGTTTGCAAACCCGGGATCGTTTCATTAATGCAAAAGTAAAGGATTTCACTAAATGCAGCCTGCAAGCCCCGCCCCCTCGCTGCGCAGGCAGCCAATGAGCGCGGAGCGGAGCAGCCAGCAGCAGGGCAGGCTCCGAAGCCGCCCGCCCGCGCCGGTTCCACCCCGCGAGCGGCGCGGCGAACCGCAGAGCCGGCCCCTCCCGCGCTGTCCCCGGGAGCGGTGCGGGCGGGCGCGGTGCAGCCATGGAGGTGCAGGCGGCGCCGCTGCGGCCCTGGGACGATTTCTTCCCCGGGCGCGACCGCTTCTCGCGGCCCGACCTGGGGGACGTGTCCAAGTGGAACCACCGCGTGGTCAGCAACCTGCTCTACTACCAGACCAACTACCTGGTGCTGGCGGCCGCCGTCGTCTCCGTCGTGGGGTGAGGTCGGGGGGTGCCCCCCCGGGCTCGGGGCGTCCCCATTGCAAGAGCCCCAACCGCCCCCCCATTGCAATCGGCCCAGGGGGCTGCTAACATGGGTGTCCAGGGTCCCCCCCATTGCAATAACTCCAGTAGCCCCCCACCCCCATTGCAGTTCCCCCGGGGAGCTGCTAATACAGATGCCCAGGGTCCCCCCCTTACATTAGCCCCAACATCCCTCCCCCCACCATTAAAATAGCCTTAGGGAGCTACTAACATGGATGCCCACCCCCCATTTTAGTAGCCCTAACAGTCTCCCCCATTGCAATCACCCCAGGGGGCTGCTAACATGGGTGTGCAGGCCCTCTCCCCCCCATTGCACTAGCTGCAACAACCCCCCCCATTGTAATAGCCCCAGGGAGATGCTAACATGGGTGTTCAGAGTCTGCCCCTTCCCCCCAATTGCAAGAGCCC